>NC_138310.1:82194983-82384983 GCF_965601325.2 Salmo salar
GTGTGTGTGTGTGTGTGTGTGTGTGTGTGTGTGTGTGTACACCTGGTTGGCCTGGTCCTGTGTGTGTGTGTGTGTGTGTGTGTGTGTGTGTGTGTGTGTGTGTGTGTGTGTGTGTGTGTGTGTGTGTGTACACCTGGTTGGCCTGGTCCTGTGTGTGTGTGTGTGTGTGTGTGTGTGTGTGTACACCTGGTTGGCCTGGTCCTGTGTGTGTGTGTGTGTGTGTGTGTGTGTGTGTACCTGGTTGGCCTGGTCCTGTGTGTGTGTGTGTGTGTGGACCTGGTTGGCCTGGTCCTGTGTGTGAGTGTGTGTGTGGACCTGGTTGGCCTGGTCCTGTGTGTGTGTGTGTGTGTGTGTGTGTACCTGGTTGGCCTGGTCCTGTGTGTGTGTGTGTGTGTACCTGGTTGGCCTGGTCCTGTGTGTGTGTGTGTGTGGACCTGGTTGGCCTGGTCCTGTGTGAGTGTGTGTGTGTACCTGGTTGGCCTGGTGCTGTGTGTGTGTACCTGGTCCTGTGTCTGTGTACCTGGTCCTGTGTCTGTGTGTGTGTGTGTGTGTGTGTGTGTGTGTGTGTGTGTGTGTGTGTGTGTGTGTGTGTGTGTGTGTGTGGACCTGGTTGGCCTGGTCCTGTGTGAGTGTGTGTGTGGACCTGGTTGGCCTGGTCCTGTGTGAGGTGTGTGTGTGTGTGTGTGTGTACCTGGTTGGCCTGGTCCTGTGTGTGTGTGTGTGTGTGTACCTGGTTGGCCTGGTCCTGTGTGTGTGTGTGTGTGTGTGTGTGTGTGTGTGTGTGTGTGTGTACCTGGTTGGCCTGGTCCTGTGTGTGAGTGTGTGTGTGTGTGTGTGTGTACCTGGTTGGCCTGGTCCTGTGTGTGTGTGTGTGAGTGTGTGTGTACCTGGTTGGCCTGGTCCTGTGTGTGAGTGTGTGTGTGTGTGTGTGTGTACCTGGTTGGCCTGGTGCTGTGTGTGAGTGTGTGTGTACATGGTTGGCCTGGTTCTGTGTGTGTGTGTGTGTGTGTGTGTGTACCTGGTTGGCCTGGTTTTGTGTGTGTGTGTGTGTGTGTGTGTGTGTGTGTGTGTGTGTGTGTGTGTGTGTACCTGGTCCTGTGTGTGTGTGTGTGTGTGTGTGTGTGGACCTGGTTCTGTGTGTGTGTACCTGGTTGGCCTGGTCCTGTGTCTGTGTACCTGGTCCTGTGTCTGTGTGTGTGTGTACCTGGTTGGCCTGGTCCTGTGTGTGAGTGTGTGTGTGTGTGTGTGTGTGTGTGTGTACCTGGTTGGCCTGGTCCTGTGTGTGTGTGTGTGTACCTGGTTGGCCTGGTCCTATGTGTGTGTGTGTGTGTGTACCTGGTTGGCCTGGTGCTGTGTGTGAGTGTGTGTGTGTGTGTGTGTGTGTACATGGTTGGCCTGGTCCTGTGTGTGTGTGTGTGTACCTGGTTCTGTGTGTGTGTGTGTGTGTACCTGGTTGGCCTGGTTTTGTGTGTGTGTGTGGACCTGGTTCTGTGTGTGTGTGTGTGTGTGTGTGTGTGTGTGTGTGTGTGTGTGTGTGTGTGTGTGTGTGTGTGTGTGTGTGTGTGTGTGTGTGTACCTGGTTGGCCTGGTCCTGTGTGAGTGTGTGTGTGGACCTGGTTGGCCTGGTCCTGTGTGAGTGTGTGTGTACCTGGTTGGCCTGGTCCTGTGTGTGTGTGTGTGTGTACCTGGTTGGCCTGGTCCTGTGTGTGTGTGTGTGTGTGTGTGTGTGTGTGTACCTGGTTGGCCTGGTCCTGTGTGTGTGTGTACCTGGTTTGCCTGGTCCTGTGTCTGTGTACCTGGTCCTGTGTCTGTGTACCTGGTCCTGTGTGTGTGTGTACCTGGTCCTGTGTGTGTGTGTACCTGGTCCTGTGTGTGTGTGTGTGTGTGTGTGTGTGTGCCTGGTTGGCCTGGTCCTGTGTGTGTGTGTGTGGACCTGGTTCTGTGTCTGTGTCTGTGTCTGTGTCTGTGTGTGTGTGTGTGTGTGTGTGTGTGTGTGTGTGTGTGTGTGTGTGTGTGTGTACCTGGTTGGCCTGGTCCTGTGTGTGTGTGTGTGTGTGTGTGTGTGTACCTGGTTGGCCTGGTCCTGTGTGAGTGTGTGTGTGTACCTGGTTGGCCTGGTCCTGTGTGTGTGTGTGTGTGTGTGTGTGTGTGTGTGTGTGTGTGTGTGTACCTGGTTGGCCTGGTCCTGTGTGTGTGTGTGTGTACCTGGTTGGCCTGGTCCTGTGTGTGTGTGTGTGTGTGTGTGTGTACCTGGTTGGCCTGGTCCTGTGTGTGTGTGTGTGTGTGTGTGTGTACCTGGTTGGCCTGGTCCTGTGTGTGTGTGTGTGTGTGTGTGTGTGTACCTGGTTGGCCTGGTCCTGTGTGTGTGTGTGTGTGTACCTGGTTGGCCTGGTCCTGTGTGTGTGTGTGTGTGTGTGTACCTGGTTGGCCTGGTCCTGTGTGTGTGTGTGTGTGTGTGTGTGTACCTGGTTGGCCTGGTCCTGTGTGTGTGTGTGTGTGTGTGTGTGTACCTGGTTGGCCTGGTCCTGTGTGTGTGTGTGTGTGTGTGTGTGTGTGTGTGTGTGTGTGTGTGTACCTGGTTGGCCTGGTCCTGTGTGTGTGTGTGTGTACCTGGTTGGCCTGGTCCTGTGTGTGTGTGTGTGTGTGTACCTGGTTGGCCTGGTCCTGTGTGTGTGTGTGTGTACCTGGTTGGCCTGGTCCTGTGTGTGTGTGTGTGTGTGTGTGTGTGTGTGTGTGTGTGTGTGTGTGTGTGTGTGTGTGTGTGTGTGTCCCTGGTTGGCCTGGTCCTGTGTGTGTGTGTGTGTGTGTGTGTGTGTGTGTGTGTGTGTGTGTGTGTGGTACCTGGTTGGCCTGGTCCTGTGTGTGTGTGTGTGTGTGTGTGTGTGTGTGTGTGTGTGTGTGTGTACCTGGTTGGCCTGGTCCTGTGTGTGTGTGTGTACCTGGTTGGCCTGGTCCTGTGTGTGTGTGTGTGTGTGTGTGTGTGTGTGTGTGTGTGTGTGTGTGTGTGTGTGTGTGTGTGTGTGTGTGTGTGTGTGTACCTGGTTGGCCTGGTCCTGTGTGTGTGTGTGTGTGTGTGTGTGTGTGTGTGTGTGTGTGTGTGTGTGTGTGTGTGTACCTGGTTGGCCTGGTCCTGTGTGTGTGTGTGTGTGTGTGTGTGTGTGTGTGTGTGTGTGTGTGTGTGTGTGTGTGTGTGTGTGTGTGTGTACCTGGTTGGCCTGGTTCTGGACCAGTTTCCTCTGGTGTTCTTCTTCCAGCAGTTTCAGCTCCAACTCACGAATCTTCCTCTAAGACAGACACATACAGACATCAGACCCACCAAATCCTAGTTGGGGTGAAAATGAGTTTGCGTGTGTGTGTGTGTGTGTGTGTGTGTGTGTGTGTGTGTGTGTGTACCTCTGCATGGTTCTGTGTGCGGGTCAGTCTCTGGTATTCCTGCTCCAGTAGCTCCAGCTTCTCTAACTGGGCCTGGTGGGTGGAGTCAGGGGCGGGAGCAGCTGACCTGGTCATCTCCAGGGAAACCTGAAAGGGTCACTATGGTAACTGAGTGCTACTGGAGCATCATACATACAGCTAGAGATCCTGTCGTTAGCCTGTCTCTCTGGGTTAGCATAGATAATGCTAGGTAAGGCGTATGCTAACCTGGCGTTTGAGCAGGGTTGTTCTGTCGGCCTCTGCGTTGCGGACCATCTTCCTCATGTACTCCAGTTGTCTGTCCAACAGCTTACAGCGAGCTTCCGCTGCAGCCAGCTGAGTCACTAACACTGAGGGGACCGAGGGGGAGAGAGACAGAGAGGGTGAGCATCTGTTTACTCTCAAACAAAAATGATCACGTCGCTCACCTGGGTTGGGTTCTGACTGGTTGCTGGTCTCCCTCTCGCGTGTGTCTGTGGGTTTGTGTGTGTCACTCCTTAAGTCAGTGTGTGAGGTCTCTTTCTTCAGGCTGTGTAGACTCCGCTCCGTTCTGCCTCTCTCCAACTCCAGCTTCCTAATCTTCTCCTGTAGGTTCATCAGAGCAGACAGGATCGCTACACACACACACACACACGCACACACACACACACACGCACACGCACACGCACACGCACACACGCAGTATAATCCTCTTTGAAGATGAATATCGTACCATCATATCTTGCCTTATGTTATCCCACACACTCTGAGTTGAAGTTATTCTCCACCAGACATTCACGAGTAAAAACTTTATCAGCAAGAACTTCATTCAGCCACTCAGAAGAGTAGAGACGATGAGTACAGAGAGATGGGTGAAGGTAGGAGGGATACTGGCATGAGTACAGCGTGATAGAGATGTGACAGTGGGGATAGAGATGTGAGAGTGGGGATAGAGATGCGAGAGTGGGGATAGAGATGCGAGAGTGGGGATAGAGATGCGAGAGTGGGGATAGAGATGCGAGAGTGGGGATAGAGATGCGAGAGTGGGGATAGAGATGCGAGAGTGGGGATAGAGGGATAGCGTTTAGCGGCGCCTCTGTTAATAGGCTGTGGTGTCATGTGTCACCTGCTGTTGCCATGGAGACCAGCCTCACCACATAACCACAATGGAAACTGTCTCACCCACACACAATGTACTTCTAGCAGCAGTGCAGGTGGTGATTGGTTACCTGCACTGCTGCTTTCTGGGAATGCCTTGCTGGGAAGTGTCCGGCAGGGTACGTGTGTGTTGCGAGTTGTGAGTGTGTAGGAGGGTAGAGAGGTGTTGACAAAGGGGCGGCCTGCGGGGTAGTCTTTGTAGGAGGGTAGAGACAGACTGTCAGACATCACACCGACAGAGAGCTCCTGCAGACAGACAGACAGACAGACAGACAGTCAGTCAGGGAACCACCAACACCATTATATTACTGTCCCCAACACTGATGATAATATTATTATTACTACCAAACACCTCAAACTGTCTCCCATTCTAATGATCGATTCAATTACTTAGGACTGTCCCCCAAAACAAAGGCCACACACTCCCCTCTACATCAGAATGATCTGGTACACAGCTACTGACGTCTAGTGACTGACGTCTAGTGATGTCCAGTTTAATTCAGTGTTGCACAGAACGGCCGACTATGGTGACTCTTACTTTAACCATAACATTATTGGCTGGCTCAAGGTTTAAAGCAAAGTCCGCTCGCTAGCTAAGTAGAGACAAGAAGCTGTGTAAAATGGTTAACGATAGCTTGTGAGTTAGTGCTGCTAACTAGTGCTGAAAAACACCTAGTTAGACCTGAAGCAAACATGCAACTTACAATAGTTAACGTTAACTAGCTAAACTTTACTCCATTCAAATGCAAGCTAAGTTAGCTGGCTAACTAGCCAAGTTCTGTTTGTTGAGTTGGATAGCTAACGTTAGCCTGCTAGCTATGTTTACCTTCTCTCGCCCGACGGATGGTTTTGACACTCTCTCCATTGATGGCAACGAACTACAGCTACTTTTCAGCCGAGCTAGCTACATGGCTAACGTTTTTATCCGTACGGTCTCTTCAATTCAGAAAGAGCACATAAACATTAAATATAAAATGTCAGGGCAGCATTTTTACCATCATTTATGGGACGCAGAAACCAAATACCGCGCGAAGACTGAATACGGAGGTTCCCCTTACAGAGCTGCGTCGGAGATGACGTCACACGGCGTACAGCGGCTCGGCTTCTCTCCAGACCCGTCACATATCGTTCAGAACCGTCACATATCGTTCAGACCCGTCACATATCGCTCAGACCCGTCACATATCGTCCAGAACCGTCACATATCGTTCAGAACCGTCACATATCGTTCAGAACCGTCACATATCGTTCAGAACCGTCACATATCGTCCAGACCTGTCACATATCGTCCAGAACCGTCACATATCGTTCAGAACCGTCACATATCGTCCAGACCTGTCACATATCGTCCAGAACCGTCACATATCATCCAGACCTGTGTGTTTACATTACGAGTGCATGGTGCCATCTGTGGTTGTGTGGGTCAAAAGCTCAGAAGTTACATCAAACACAATTGACACAGCAGATCCTCCCTCTGACTTGGGAAATAAATGAGAGAAGAACAAACACATTTAGCCTTTAGTGAAAGGCAGCAAAAGTAACACAACGTCAGTGTAATGTTACAGCTTCACTCATCCACAGCAGCCCACCTGCCTCCGCTGAAGGCTTACCAGCTGTCAATTCTTTACAGTATTAACCGCTCAGGTAATGAGGCCTGTATAAAACACACACACACCGTTTCTCCTGCTTTAGTCATGTAGAACAGAAAGGGCCTCATCCAGGACTCTGTGTGTGTGTGTGTGTGTGTGTGAACAGTAAAACACATCTACCCCAACCCTGGTGTTGTGTGTAGTGCAGGAGCAGACAATGCTGATCCTGGAGGGCCAAAGTCAGCAGTGAACAGGCTTTTATTCCAGCCCTTAACAACATACCTTGTTGATAGGTAATACAATGAATTGATTAGAAAAAGTTACAGACTGACAGCAGGGGGAGACAGAGTACATGTTTATATTCATTGTCACGCAGCACAGTAAAATCCATTTAAAAATCAAAGATGTTTGAAATGTCTCTGTGGACAAAATCAATATTAACTCTCAGCAGAAATAAAAGTTGTACAAATCTAATCTTTCTGTACAGTTCATTTGTATGAAAATGCATGCTTTCCAACAAAGTAACCTTGCCTCTGAAATGCATTTAAGTGAAGAGAAAAACACACACACACACACACACACACACACACACACACACACACACACACACACACACACACACACACACACACACACACACACACACACACACACACACACCACACACACACACACACACACACACACACACACACACACACACACAGCAACTTGAAAATAATGTTACCAGACTAAAGGCACAGTTTTAGAGCAGGACAGAGGTCTTCCCCATCTCTCTCTGCCATCCAATGAGCCTCCAGTTTCCATCACAACTAGTCTATCAGTCAGCCATCATTACTTTAGTTTGTTTCATCCTCAGTTCTTCAGCAGCAGCTTCACAAGACCCCCCCACCGTGTCCATTAGATGAGGATCTCCACTAAGTCTGTGCCTGGTCGGTGTGGGGGCTGGGTTCTAGTCTTACCTATGGAGACAGAAAGAGCACTTAGCTGAAGACATAGTTATATGTAGAATATCAGATCCAAAGTTAGAATGAAGTTGCTGAACTAGGGTCAGTTTTACATTACATTTTGGACTGGGTTCACTGTTCCTTGATTGTTCAGTCTTAGCTGTCACTCACCTGTCCTCTGGGTCCTGGCCAATCCCAGCCAGGCTCTGCTGGGGAGGGGCAGGACTTTGAGGGACTCTGAACCTTTGTCAGTCTGAGTGCTGCTGTCTCTACTACCCGTCTTAGAATGGGAGGACAGGAGAGGAGTGGAGGGGAGGGAGGAGGAGAGGGGGAGGGTAGAGAATTGGAGGGAGGAGGAGAGAGGCAGGGTGGATGAATAAGATGGTATAGTGGAGTAGGGGAGGGTGGATGAGAAAGCAAGAGTGGAAGGGAGGGAGGAGGTGGTAGATAAAGAGGAAGGTGGGGAAGAGAGGACGGGGAGGGATGGGAGGAGGTTTCTCTCTTTCCTCTCGTCTGTCTGAGAAGCTTGTCGTGGGTGCAGTCCTGTTGCTAAGGAGATGGAGGGGGTGGAGCGGGCAGGGCGGAGGGCGCTGAGGTCACCGCGAGAGTTCCGTTGCTGTAAAACCTTTATCAACGCATCCTTCTCTATCAGCTGGGCATACAGGTTCCTTATCCTGTACACAAACACCGAAAACACAACCTTGATCCTATTGACTAAAAGACAGAGTGAACCAATACAAATAAATCAACAATTAAGATGCCTTTTAGACAAGATCAGCCACTTTGATGGTGTGTGTGATATATATATATATATATATTAATTAGCTGAAGTCAGAAGTTTACATACACTTAGGTTGAAGTCTTAAAACTAGTTTTTCAACCACTCCACAAATTTCTTGTTAACAAACTATAGCTTTGGCAAGTCGGTTAGAACATCTACTTTGTGCATGACACAAGTCATTTTTCCAACAATTACAGACAGATTATTTCACTGTATTCCAGTGGGTCAGAAGTTTACATTCACTAAGCTGACTGTGCCTTTAAACCGCTTGGAAAATTCCAGAAAATTATGTCATGGCTTTAGAAGCTTCTGATTTGAGTGAATTGGAGGTGTACCTGTGGATGTATTTCAAGGCCTACCTTCAAACTCAGTGCCTCTTCACTTGACATCATGGGAAAATCAAAAGAAATCAGCCAAGTCCTCAGAAAATAAACTTGGGACATCCACAAGTCTGGTTCAGCCTTGGGAGCAATTTCCAAATGCCTGAAGGTACCACGTTAATCTGTACAAACAATAGTACGCTAGTATAAACACCATGGGACCACGCAGATGTCATACCACTCAGGAAGGAGACGCGTTCTGTCTCCTAGAGATGAACGGACTTTGGTGCGAAAAGTGCAAATCAATCCCAGAACAACAGCAAAGGACCTTGTGAAGATGTTGGAGGAAACAAAATGAGTCCTATATCGACATAACCTGAAAGGCCGCTCAGCAAGGAAGAAGACACTGCTCCAAAACCACCATAAAAAAGCCAAACTACGGTTTGCAACTGCACATGGGGAAACAGTTTGTACTTTTTGAGAAATGTCCTCTGGCCTGATGAAACAAAAATAGAACTGTTTGGCCACAATGATCATTGTTATGTTTGGAGGAAAAAGGGGGAGGCTTGCAAGCCGAAGAACACCATCCCAACCGTGAAGCACGGGGGTGGCAGCATCATGTTGTGGGGCTGCTTTGCTGCAGGAGGGACTGGTGCACACACAAAATAGATGACATCATGAGGATTAAAATGATGTGGATATATTGAAGCCACATCTCAAGACATCAGTCGGGAAGTTAAAGCTTGGTTACAAATGGGTCTTCCAAATGGACAATGACCCCAAGCATACTTCCAAACTTGTGGCAAAATGGCTTAAGGACAACAAAGTCAAGGTATTGGAGTGGCCATCACAAAGCCCTGACCTCAATCCTATAGAAAATGTGTGGGCAGAACTGAAAAAGTGTGTGCGAGCAAGGAGGCCTACAAACCTGACTCAGTTACACCAGCTCTGTCAGGAGGAATGGGCCAAAATTCACCCAACTTGTTGGTGGAAGCTTGTGGAAGGCTGCCCAAAATGTTTGACCCAAGTTAAACAATTTAAAGGCAATGCTACCAAATATTAATTGAGTGTATGTAAACTTCTGGCCCACTGGGAATGTGATGAAATAAATAAAATATGAAATAAATCATTCTCTCTACTATTATTCTCACATTTCACATTCTTAAAATAAAGTGGTGATCCTAACTGACCTAAGACAGGGAATTTTTACTAGGATTAAATGTCAGGAATTGTGAAAAACTGAGTTTAAATGTATTTGGCCAAGGTGTATGTAAACTTCCGACTTCAACTCACATATATACATATACATACATGTGGGTGTGTGTGTGTACCTGTGCTCCATATCATTGCAGCGTCTGGTAGCCTGCTGTACATCATCCTCCTGACACAGTGTGCAGCCCGTCATCTCACTGTAGCTACCACTGCGAGAGTGCACCACCAAGGGGTCCCTACACACACACACACACACACACACACACACACACACACACACACACACACACACACACACACACACACACACACACACACACACACACACACACACACACACACACACACACACACACACACACACACACACACACACACACACACACACACAACCTTGTGAATGTTAACCTGTTTAAAGGTCTTACTCACATTGGCTACAGAGAGCGAGATCACAGTCGTCCGGAACAGCTGGTAGAAGGCATTTAGTTGGTCTGGTAGGCTCACAGCTAGGTTTCCCTTTGTAACCAGTGATAGTTTACCAGCCCTGCCACATCTGACGAGCGTCAGAGCCGGTGTAGTAAGATCCGATCTTAGTCCTGTATTGATGCTTTGCCTGTTTGATGGCTCGTCGGAGGTCGTTGTGGGACTTCTTATAAGCGTCTGGAGTAATGTCCCTCCCCTTGAAAGTGGCAGCTCTACCATTTAGCTCAGTGCGGATGTTGCCTGTAATCCATGGCTTCTGGTTGGAATATGTACGTATGGTCACTGTGGGGACGTTGTCGATGCACATATTAATGAAGCCTGTGACTGATGTTATCCGTTGAATCCCAGAACATATTTCAGTCTGTGCTAGGGAAACAGTCCTGTAGCTTAGCATCCGCTTCATCTGACCACTTCGTATAGAGCACGTTACTGGTACCTCCTGTTTTACATTTTTTTAAAGAAGAAATCAGGAGGATAGAGTTATGGTCAGATTTGCCAAAGGGAAGGTGTGTTAGCTATGTACAGTATGCCTCTCTGTGTGTGGAGTGATTGTTTTTTTATTTAACCTTTATTTAACTAGGCAAGTCAGTTAAGAACAAATTCTTATTTTCAATGACGGCCTTGGAACAGTGGGTTAACTGCCTTGTTCAGGGGCAGAAGGACAGATTTTTACCTTGTCGGCTCGGGGATTTGATCTAGCAAACTTTCAGTTACTGGCCCTACACTCTAACCAAAGGTGATCTGGAGTTGTCACCTCGAGTTGCAAAGGTGACATGCTGGTGATAATGAGGTCACACAGATTTCAGTTTCCCTGCATTCAAAATCACTAGCCATGAGAGCAGGGTGTGGATTTCCTTGTTTGCTTATGGCGGCATACAGCTCATTGAGTGTGGTCTTAGTGCCAGCATCGGTTTGTGGAGGTATATAGACAGCTAGGAAATATATGGATGAAAACTCTTGGTAGATAGTATGGTCTGCAGCTTATCATGATGTATTCTAACTCAGGCTAGCAAAAACTCGAGACTTCCTTACCATTAGAGATTGTGCACCAGCAGCTGTTAAAACCACTCCCCCCTCATCTTACCCGAGGCTGCCGACCGGTCTTGACAATGCACAGAAAAGCCAGCGAGACGTAAATTATCAATGTCCTTGTTCAGCCATGACTCCGAGAAACATATTACAGTTCTTCGGGTTCCATTGACAGGATAGTTTCGAACGGAGCTCGTCCAGTTTGTTCTCTGGTGACTGTACATTCACCAACAGAACGGAGGGTAGAGGAGGATTATTAGCTTCACCAGACGTACTCGTCAGGATGCCGGTTCGCCGGCCTCTTTTGTACCGTCGCTTCCTCTTTTGAATCCCGGGAATTAGGGCCTGGTCCGGAGGAAGCAGCACGTCCAGAGCTGCCGATTCGTTGAAGTTGAAATTGTCATCTAAATCGAGGTTAGTGATCTCTGTTCTGATCTCAAGAAGCTGTTTTCGGTCATAGGAAACGATGGCAGAGATATTATGTACAAAAAATGTTAAGATCAGCATTAAAAACAGCGGAATTGGTCAGGAGCCCCTGGAAAACAGCTTCTATCCACTGCAGCGCCATCTCTACCTGTGTGCATGAGTGACCTGTTGGGATGTGTGTACCTGTGTGCATGAGCGACCTGTTGGGATGTGTGTACCTGTGTGCATGAGCGACCTGTTGGGATGTGTGTACCTGTGTGCATGAGCGACCTGTTGGGATGTGTGTACCTGTGTGCATGAGCGACCTGTTGGGATGTGTGTACCTGTGTGCATGAGTGACCTGTTGGTATGTGTGTACCTGTGTGCATGAGTGACCTGTTGGTATGTGTGTACCTGTGTGCATGAGTGACCTGTTGGGATGTGTGTACCTGTGTGTGTTGACTGTAGCAGCAGTCTCCATGTTAAAGTGTCTCATGGCGTTCTCCTGTAGGTACTTCTGTTCCCAGCGGGTAGAGTCAGCCTCTAGAGCCAGAACCCTCTCCTCCCTCTGCCTCAGCAGCTCCCTCAGAGCAGGGGCACTGCCCTCCCCTACACCCCCACCTGGCCCAGTGGTCCCAAGCACACCCCCACACACTCTCTGAGGGGAGGAGAGTGAGGCGGAGGTGTGGAAGAAGGAAGAGACATATTTAAAAAAATAATTACAGTATTAGGACAATCCAGATCCACTTTTATGCATTAACAAATAGCATATGACCTGTTATGACATTGTTATGACACCCGCCAAGAGAGCGTTGTGTGGTACCTGTTGCGTGCGCAGTGTGTGTAGCTCTCTCTCCAGCCGTGTGCGCAGGCGTCTCTCAAGCTGCTCTCTCTTCTCACACGCCGTCTGCAACTGCACCACAGCATGCTGCAACCCTTCCACACGTGCCGCATACACACACTTCACACGCAGCTACACACAGGCACACACACACACACACACACACCAGGGAGGAATGGACACAGATACAGTATGTTGGATTGATCTGTATGTGTATATGATGTGTGAATAAGTGTCTGAATGAATAACGTACTGCAACGTGACGTGATATACCGTGACGTAATGTGATATACCGTGACGTAATGTGATATACCGTGACGTGATATACCGTGACGTAATGTGATATACCGGGACGTAACGTGATGTGATATACTGTGACGTAATGTGATATACCGTAACGTGATGTGATATACCGTGACGTGATGTGATATACCGTGACGTGATGTGACGTGATATACCGTGACGTGATGTGACGTGATATACCGTGACGTAACGTGATGTGATATACCGTGACGTGACGTAATGTGATATACCGTGACGTGACGTAATGTGATATACCGTGACGTGACGTGATATACCGTGACGTGACGTGATATACCGTGACGTGACGTGATATACCGTGACGTGATGTGATACAGTGAGGGAAAAAAGTATTTGATCCCCTGCTGATTTTGTACGTTTGCCCATTGACAAAGAAATGATCAGTGTATAATTTTAATGGTAGGTTTATTTGAACAGTGAGAGACAGAATAACAACAACAAAATCCAGAGAAACGCATGTCAAAAATGTTATAAAATGATTTGCATTTTAATGAGGGAAATAAGTATTTGACCCCCTCTCAAATCAGAAAGACACCTGGGAGCCAGAAATCTATTATACAGGTAACGAGCTGAGATTAGGAGCACACTCTTAAAGAGAGTGCTGCTAATCTCAGCTTGTTTCGTGTATAAAAGACCTGTCCAAAGAAGCAATCAATCAGATTCCAAACTCTCCACCATGGCCAAGACCAAAGAGCTGTCCAAGGATGTCAGGGACAAGATTGTAGAACTACACAAGGCTGGAATGGGCTACAAGACCATCGCCAAGCAGCTTGGTGAGAAGGTGACAACAGTTGGTGCGATTATTTGCAAATGGAAGAAACACAAAAGAACTGTCAGTCTCCCTCGGCCTGGGGCTCCATGCAAGATCTCACCTCGTGGAGTTGCAATGATCATGAGAACGGTGAGGAATCAGCCCAGAACTACACGGGAGGATCTTGTCAATGATCTCAAGACAGCTGGGACCATAGTCACCAAGAAAACAATTGGTAACTCACTACGCCGTGAAGGACTGAAATCCTGTAGCGCCCGCAAGTTCCCCCTGCTCAAGAAAGCACATACAGATGCCCGTCTGGAGTTTGCCAATGAACATCTGAATGATTCAGAGGACAACTGGGTGAAAGTGTTGTGGTCAGATGAGACCAAAATGGAGCTCTTTGGCATCAACTCAACTCACCGTGTTTGGAGGAGGAGGAATGCTGCCTATGACCCCAAGAACACCATCCCACCGTCAAACATGGAGGGGGACAGGACAACTTCACCACATCAAAGGGACGATGGACGGGGCCATGTACCGTCAAATCTTGAGTGAGAACCTCCTTCCCTCAGCCAGGGCATTGAAAATGGGTCGTGGATGGGTATTCCAGCATGACAATGACCCAAAACACATGGCCAAGGCAACAAAGGAGTGGCTCAAGAAGAAGCACATTAAGCTCCTGGAGTGGCCTAGCCAGTCTCCAGACCTTAATCCCATAGAAAATCTGTGGAGGGAGCTGAAGGTTCGAGTTGCCAAATGTCAGCCTCGAAACCTTAATGACTTGGAGAAGATCTGCAAAGAGGAGTGGGCCAAAATCCCTCCTGAGATGTGTGCAAACCTGGTGGCCAACTACAAGAAACGTCTGACCTCTGTGATTGCCAACAAGGGTTTTGCCACCAAGTACTAAGTCATGTTTTGCAGACGGGTCAAATACTTATTTCCCTCATTAAAATGCAAATCAATTAATAAAATGTTCTGGATTTTTTTGTTGTTATTCGGTCTCTCACTGTTCAAATAAACCTACCATTAAAATTATAGACTGATCATTTCTTTGTCAGTGGGCAAACGTACAAAATCAGCAGGGGATCAAATACTTTTTTCTCTCACTGTATACTGTGACGTGATGTGATATACTGTGACGTGATGTGATATACTGTGACGTGATGTGATATACTGTGAGGTGATGTATACCTCCTCCTCTAAGTGTAGTGCTCTCTGCTGGGCACTGCTCAGAGCTGACTCCAGTCTCTCTGCCCTCCGCTGCTGCTTCTCCACCTCTTCCTCCAAACGCTCTTTCTCTATCAGTCCATCCCCTGAGAAACAGAGAGAAGGAAAGGGGGAAGATAAAAGATAAGAGAAAAAATGCCCAAATCAGACTTACTAACCCTTTAAAGTTAGAATTAGAGAACCCACTACTCCTGATGACTGGAATGTTCAGAGGTAGCAACATGGCATGCAGCTCTACAGTTAACCAAACTCTAGGTAGGAGTGGATGTGTGTTGGGTGGGGGAGGAAGGGATAAGGGGGGGTAGTGGAATCTGCTGAGGCTGCATTCCCAGCACAGACCAGATCATTCCCCTTTGTCTCTGGGTTAACATGTCACACACATGCAGAAGAGGGGAGAGAGACAGGTGTGTGCAAAGGGAGGAGGAGAGGAGATGTGGTGCAGAGTATTTGGGTAGTTTGTGGGAGGGGGGGGGGTGACATGTTGAAAGAGCACCTGTCCTAAAACTGCTATAAGATATCCCCCCTTTCCCCCCCTTTGCCTGTCTCTACTGGCCTCCCCCTCTCTTTATCTCTCCCTCCCCACTCTATCCCTCATTCCTGGTGTTACATACCAGACAGCCCAGTGAAATACAACAAACACTTCCTCTCCTCTCTCATGGTGAAGGGAGGGAGAGAAATGGGGAGTGGGAGAGAGAGAGAGAGAGAGAGAGAGCGAGAGAGAGAGAGAGGCAGTGGGAGAGAGAGAGAGAGAGAGAGAGAGAGAGAGAGAGAGAGAGAGAGAGAGGCAGTGGGAGAGAGAGAGGGGAGTGGAAGAGAGAGGGGAGTGGAAGAGAGAGGGAGAGAGAGAGAGGCAGTGGGAGACAGAGCGAGAGAGAGGCAGTGGGAGAGAGAGAGGGGAGTGGAAGAGAGAGGCAGTGGGAGAGAGAGAGGGGAGTGGAAGAGAGAGGGAGTGGTGGGAGTGGGAGAGAGAGAGAGAGAGAGAGAGAGAGAGAGCGAGAGAGAGAGGCAGTGGGAAACAGAGAGAGAGAGAGAGAGAGAGAGATGCAGTGGGAGACAGAGAGCGAGAGAGAGGCAGTGGGAGAGTGAGAGGGGAGTGGAAGAGAGAGGGAGTGGGAGACAGAGAGAGAGAGAGAGAGAGAGAGAGAGAGAGAGAGAGGCAGTGGGAGAGAGAGAGAGAGAGAGGCAGTGGGAGAGAGAGAGAGAGAGGCAGTGGGAGAGAGAGAGAGAGAGAGAGAGAGAGAGAGAGAGAGAGAGGCAGTGGGAGACAGAGAGAGAGAGAGGCAGTGGGAGCGAGAGAGGGGAGTGGAAGAGAGAGGCAGTGGGAGAGAGAGAGGGGAGTGGAAGAGAGAGGCAGTGGGAGACAGAGAGCGAGAGAGAGGCAGTGGGAGAGAGAGAGAGGCAGTGGGAGAGAGAGAGAGAGAGAGAGAGAGGCAGTGGGAGAGAGAGAGAGAGAGGCAGTGGGAGAGAGAGAGAGAGAGAGAGAGAGAGGCAGTGGGAGACAGAGAGAGAGAGAGGCAGTGGGAGACAGAGAGAGAGAGAGAGAGAGAGAGAGAGAGAGGCAGTGGGAGAGAGAGAGGGGAGTGGAAGAGAGAGGGAGTGAGTGGAAGAGAGAGAGGCAGTGGGAGAGAGAGAGAGAGAGAGGCAGTGGGAGAGAGAGAGAGAGAGAGAGAGAGAGAGAGAGAGAGAGAGAGGCAGTGGGAGAGAGAGAGAGAGAGAGAGAGAGAGGCAGTGGGAGAGAGAGAGAGAGAGAGAGGCAGTGGGAGACAGAGAGAGAGAGAGAGAGAGAGAGAGAGAGAGAGAGAGAGAGAGAGAGAGAGAGAGAGAGAGAGAGAGAGGCAGTGGGAGACAGAGAGAGGGGAGTGGAAGAGAGAGGGAGTGAGTGGGAAAGACAGAGAGAGGGGAGTGGAAGAGAGAGGGAGTGAGTGGGAAAGAGAGAGAGAGGGGAGTGGAAGAGAGAGGGAGTGAGTGGGAAAGAGAGAGAGAGGGGAGTGGAAGAGAGAGGGAGTGAGTGGGAAAGAGAGAGAGAGGGGAGTGGAAGAGAGAGGGAGTGAGTGGGAAAGAGAGGGAGGGAGGGAGATAGAGCGTGATAATGTGAGAAAGGTGGTGGTCAGGAGAAGAAAGTTCTCTCTGTTCCTCTCTGTTTGGGTTTCCAGGCCAGACGAGGTCACTGTCTGTATTCACACTGACTCTCTAATAAAAGTAAGTGTGTGTGCACGTGTGTGTGTGTGTGTGTGTGTGTGTGTGCACGTGTGTGTGTGTGTGTGTGTGTGTGTGTGTGTGTGTGTGTGTGTGTGTGTGCACGTGTGTGTGTGTGTGTGTGTGTGTGTGTGTGTGGCTAAAAGGAAATGGGATAATTGTATGTGTGCTGAATTTAGCCTGGGAAGAGAGGGAGTGGTGGAGAAAAGAGGAAAGAAGAGAGGAAAACCTAAATGCTGGGTGTGTCCTCATTCCCACTCACAAACACTCATCAACACCACAAACACACAAGTACTCATCAATACCACAAGTACAGACACACACACACACACTTACTAAGCTCAGCAGCATGTCCATCCTCCTCTCCTTCTGGCTCACAGCACGCTAGCTGTTGATTGGCAGTCTCCAGGCGATCTGATACATAGACATTACATAGATGTGACACAGTCACACATAGATGTGACACAGACGTGACACAGTCATACAGAGACGTGGCACAGTCATACAGAGACGTGACACAGTCATACAGAGACGTGACACAGTCATACAGAGACGTGACACAGTCATACAGAGACGTGACACAGTCATACAGAGACGTGACACAGTCATACAGAGACGTGACACAGTCATACAGAGACGTGAAATAGTCATACAGAGACGTGACACAGTCATACAGAGACGTGACACAGTCATACAGAGACGTGAAATAGTCATACAGAGACGTGAATAGTCATACAACACAGATGAACATGTTCAACTCCTCTTTCTTCTATTAACACAACTTATTGGTCAAAATGACCCAAATCCCATACATACAGCTAAGAAGAAGGTTGAAAAAAGGGTGACGGCACTTTAAGGACCCAATTATTTATTTTATTTTCAACATCCTTTTACAGGTCCCTCCCTCCTGTCCTACCTCTCAGGTCTCTGTTGAAGACAGTCAGGCGTCTAATCTCCCCCTCCAGTTTGCATCTCATGGTTCGGTCCAGCCCCTCCCTCTTTGACGAGCTCTTCATAAGCCAATCATACTCTTCAGAGATCCTCTGGAGCTCCTCCTCTAACTGGAGCACAAGGAAGAGTAGTTAGTTGAAATGACTGAAATAGGGTCAGATATTTTTCTTCCCCTAATGCTTTAGGGCAGGGTGGATGATTAGTTGACTAATTTAATCAGGTGAGCCAGTTTAAGGTTAGTACAAAAATGTGAAGCGTCTGGGGGGGTGGGTTTGTTAAACCCTGGTTTAAGGCCAAATGAAGCCATTTTAAAGCAAAACCATTTCTCAAGCAAGAATTTTGCTAGGACTGTCTGGGAATGGTCTAAATGGGGAGGGGAAAACTGAAATGTAGCTGTTATTGGCAGAGAGGTTTGGAACTCTTTGTTATTGGTCTATTAATCAATTTACCACATGGTGATGTCACCATGGAAAGCCAAAACCGCTGATTATAAGGTCCTGTGTAGATTGTATTTTCAACCAGCAACTATCAGGAACTAACAATGATCAAATGTGTTCACACTTTTACAGTGTTAATTTTATCAGCTGTTGTACAATATGATATAAAACACACAAAACATTAAAATATTGACTGTAATGGGCCTATAAGGTTATAGTGAGTCAGTTATACAGTCACATACAAACTCCCTCATACCCAGTGCAGTTTGGAGGCCTTCTCTCTGTGTGTCAGCAGCTCGTGTCTCAGAGTCTGGTTCTCCTCACACAGCAGCTGGACCATCTGCTGCACCTTGGCTGCCATGACCACCTCCACACCGGAGGGGCCTGGGGAAGGTTGTTGAGGCTGTGGTTGGAGCTGAGAGACAAGGGTAGAAGTCTGGGCCTGGATGTTGGGGAGAAGGGTGGAGGTGTGGGTCTGGGAGGGTGTGGGACTGTGGTGGTACTGGACTGAGGGACCCCCTAGGGTCCCGGGGTGGTGCCGCCTGCTCTGGTACTCAGGTGGGGGGTTGCTCTCAGCTCTGGTTGGCTGGGCTGTGGACCAGTCCATTATTGTGGAAGAGGAGGGGTCAATGAAGGGAGGGCCCAGCTCAGAATGAGAGGAGGGGGGCTGGGGTTTCCCTGAGGGGGAGCATGAGGGCGGCTGGGTGGGCTTGAAGGGGTACTCTGGTGGGGGTCCGCGGGGGTCTACTGATCCTGTGAGTGGGGTTATGTTTAGGGGTGGGGGGTAACTGGGGGAGCGGTTGCTAGAGGGAAGGCTACTAGTTCCATTGGTCTCAATGCTGATTTGGAGGATCCTCTGGCTGAGGGAATACACATGACCTTGCTTCAGTTCCCTCAGAGTAGAGTCTCCATTGGCCCCTCCACCCCAGATAGACAAACCCTCAGCCTCATCCCCATCACTCATAAAACCTTGCTGAGGGCCCAGGGGTGGGCTGGGGCTGGGGAAAGGAGAGGGGTCAGTGTTGGTGTCAAGGCTAGAGGTCTCAGAGGGGCTGTTAGGAGCTAAGCTGGTCCAGGCTGAGGGCTGGCTGTCTGGGGTGTGAGAGGGGCTAGGCAGGCTCTCCTGGTCCTCCAGTGTATAATACAGCTGGTCCTGGTAGTGGTGTTGTCCCTGGGTCTGGGCCTTGGCCTGCTCATAGCTCGGCAGCTCCTCTAAACTGGGTTGGAGGGAGGGTTGGGGGGCCTGGGGGTGAGGGAGAGGGGGCTGGGGGGGTCCATGTTTCTCCAGGGAGCTACCGTCAGCCTGCTGCTCCTGCCCCTGAGGCTCCTGCCGAGCCCAGCGCAACTGGGGGAACTGGGGGTGAGCTAGTGGGCGGTGAGGGAAGGTAAGGGGGTAAGGTGGTAGTTGGCTGTCTGAGGTGGGGGCGCTGCTACAGTCTGTACTGCTGGGCGGCTGCTGCAGCAGGGGTGGGGAGGCCACCAGGGAGGGCTGCATGGGGTTCAGGTTGTCACTCTGAGGCCCCCTTCCTCCCTCTCCTCCTCCTTCGTAGCTGGTTTGTTCTTGTATGGTGCTTGAGAGAAGCTTCCCTCCCTCGTCCTCCTCTCCTCGCATGGCGCTCACACAACGGTGGGACACAAATGCCAAGGCTGCATCACCTAGGAAACAGCAGGGGTCAGAGGTCAATGTCAGGTGAATAATGCCTAAGGCCTAGCTTATCTCCCCCTAACTGCTAGTGTACCTGGTTCCCTGGCAGGTGTGGAGGTGCGATGGGTGGGATGGATGGACAGTAACGGTGGATGAGTGGTCATTGAGGTGGGTTCATTGTTGATGGTGAAGGGGACTGTTTCTGTGGGACACTGAATGACGTCCTCCAGTGCAAAGGCTCCTGGGAAACTATGGTACAAAGAGAGACCTGGAAAAGAAACAAAAATGAAATAGTTGTTTTTACTTCTAAGCTATAATAGGTTAGGGACCAGGGGAGTGTTAGTGCCTAGTTCTCAGGAGACAACACTGTCTGGTCATCTGTTGTCCTCAGCATTCCCATCCTGGTGTTTCCCTCCAGTACCTCTCAAAGCAAACAGACTCAACCACCTGCCCAACTACAGCCTGTCCTCTGAGACACACACACAGTAAAATGTGGAAGATGTCCAGAGAATATTTTAACCATATGCATAGCAAGCTTGCTGTTGTGGTCTACTGGAGAAGTGACACATTAACCCAGGGTTTCCCAAACTCGGTCCTGCCCCCCGTTTCCCAAACTCGGTCCTGCCCCCCGTTTCCCAAACTCGGTCCTGCCCCCCGTTTCCCAAACTCGGTCCTGCCCCCCTATTCATGTTTAGTTTTTTGCCCTAGCACTACATAACTGATTCAAATAATCAAAGCTGATGATGAGTTGATATTTAAATCATCTGTGTAGTGCTGGGGGGGCATCACTGGGTTTGGGAAACCCTGCACTAACAGACCGAAATAGACAACTGGACACACTACGGGACAGAAATAGACAACTGAACTGACACATTACGGAACGAAATAGAACCGGAGCCAAATGCCAGAAATATGTAGTCAGCTATAATTGCGACCAAGCCGCTAAGCACACTTTGCAGACAAACACCCAAAAGTTATTTAGGCTAGTTAACTTCCCGAAAGCCGGTCAGAGACGGCCCTACAAAATTTGAGACAGCTCAATGAGTCTGTGCGTGCCGCAAGGAGCGCGTGGATTGAACTGACCAAAACATCACATGCTGTAAGAAAGCTGACCTCACGCACTTCTTTCCCTTATACAGGCATAAACGTTTACCTCGGTACTAAATGACCGGTCGTGTTGAGACACTCCTCTCCGCGCGCTAATGGTGCAACCGGTCTTGGTGCTGACTCCACCGGCTTTCAGAAAAGCAGATTCGGGCAGAGGCGCGATCATAATCAGCCCCGGACGGTTCGTTCTGGCATGAGCGGAATGCCAACGCAAGACCTGCAGTTCAGGGGGGCGTGCCGGGGTCCTAGCGCCCGCATGGTAATAACCAGGGGTCGTCTTATTATGATTCTTTAAGGTTTTATGGCAGACGAGGCCAAATGGTGTATTGCTGCCACCTACTATATTGAAACAAAAAATATTCCATTGGGGGGGGGGACCCCACATCATACAAAATACAAAACATTAATAAACAAACCTTCAGGCACAGTTCAAATCACCTCCTAAACAGGGTCAGGTGCCTGTGAAGATGGAGCATTCATCAACAGGATTCCTTGTAATACCTCTGCTGTAAAATCCTTGAGTCCCAATAAACCCTCAGCCATACTCACAATGATGCCTGTTTTCTCAGATTTCCTCTCTGTTCGCATTGTGCAGTTGATAACCAATGCAGTAAACGCTACAAAGTCCACCTTCTTAACATGCAACATGTCAGCATCCCATGCAGACAAGGAATATTCTCTGGTGTCTCTACTCCTGCTACCATTAGTTCTTCAACTCCACTCCTTTCTTCCACTCGTCTCACTGCTTCCGGATAGGAGACATGCTGGACAGCTCTTATGTGGGTCAGTTTGCGTGCACCAACCACTTGATCCAATTCTTCACATATATACTGTAACCTTTGTATTTACTTCTAGAGCCAGGATACAGTATATACGTGAATAATTGGATCAAGTAATGGCAGTAGGAGTAGAGACACCAGATAATATTCCTTGTCTACAGAGATCTGACATGTTGCAGAGATAAAGCCCTGCTTCAAAGATCCACACACATTTCCTCCAACACATTGGTGCGGCTGGCATCCGGGTTAAGCTGGCATTGTGTCAAGAAGCAGTGCAGCTTGGTTGGGTTGTTTTTTCGGAGGACGCTTGGCTCTCGACCTTCGCCTCTCCCGAAGTCCGTACGAGAGTTTCAGCGATTAGATAAGACTATAACTACCAATTGGATACCACAAAAGTGGGGAGAAAAAGGGGTAAAAGTTATATATATGAATAAAAAGATCCCCACACAACACACTTCAATCCAATCTCTTCTTGAGGTGCAGAGCACGCTCTTCTCATTAGATACAAAAATAATAAGCCCACTTCTCATTACTCTCATCGACGCCACCTCAATTTTTATAGAGACTTCAAACGGATCTCCCAGATAACAACATGGATCCAAAACCCTTACTCTGACCAAAAAAAGACTCAGAACTAGGCTTGGATTTGTTTGATTCCACAACCACTTTACTTCTCTTATTTCCTTTTGTATTCACCTCTGTAATCCAATTCGTCTCACTCTCATCTCTACTCATGCCATCTTATTCAAGCTGTTTTCTTCCCTGGGCCCTCTCACCAACACCAATCGGAAAGGCTCTAACCAGGGGTCATAGTTCAACCCCAGGATATAGGGTTCCAATGATGTCACGCCCCCAACAAAAACCTAATGGATTCAGTTAGGTTCAACTGTAAAACTGATTTGTGGATGCAAGAGAGCTCTACCTAACTCTGTCTCACCTGGTGTTTTGTTACAGGTAATATTTTTCAGAGCCTATTTTTCACACACACACACACACACACACACACACACACACACACACACACACACACACACACACACACACACACACACACACACACACACACACACACACACACACACACACACACACACACACACACACACAGGGAGAGAGAGGGGGGGCATGTGTAGACTACCTCCGTCGGGCTCCGCCTCGTTAGACACTCCAATGTGATCCAGCCATTGAGCCACATCTTCTGGAATCCAGTTCTCACCAGACTCCAGTCCTGATTTCCCCCTGGGTTCAGAATCCAGTCCAGCATTTCTTTCAGACCCTGACTCCAGACCAGCCTTCACCCTGAGTTCAGAATCCAGTCCAGCATTTCTTTCAGACCCTGACTCCAGACCAGCCTTCACCCTGGGTTCAGAATCCAGTCCAGCATTTCTTTCAGACCCTGACTCCAGACCAGCCTTCACCCTGGGTTCAGAATCCAGTCCAGCATTTCTTTCAGACCCTGACTCCAGACCAGCCTTCACCCTGGGTTCAGAATCCAGTCCAGCATTTCTTTCAGACCCTGACTCCATGCCTGCTTTCCCCCTGGTCAGAGGAAGCTCTGGTTAGGGTGTGTGTGTGGTTAGCTTTATTCCTGCATGTGAGAACTTGCTTGGTACTCAACTACAGTGAGAAAACACCTACTTGTGTGTGTGTGTGTGTGTGTGTGTGTGTGTGTGTGTGTGTGTGTGTGTGTGTGTGTGTGTGTGTGTGTGTGTGTGTGTGTGTGTGTGTGTGTAATCTGAAAAACATTCCCTACAGCAACAAGACACCATGTGTGAGAGCTCTCTATCCCTATTTCCCTTTATCTCTCACACACTTTCCCCTTGTTTATTCACACTACAGATTAGAGCAGAGGAGAAAGTCAGTCACAGATCACTCTCACAGTACCTACGCTTTATCCCCCCCCCCTCTCTCTCTCTCTCTCTCTCTCTCTCTCTCTCTCTCCGTATGTCCATTTCTCTCTCCGTCCCTTCCTCGCCCTCTGTCTCCCTCTGCCCCCTCACCCCACCCTTAAATGGAGATTGTCCTACCTGAGTGTTGCCCGTGGATAATGTCTGATGAGAATGATGATGGTGAGAGTCAGCGATGAGTGTGTGCTTTGGGGCGTCTAAATCCACCAAACCATCAAACCCCACAGTCACACAGACATGCCGACTCTGCCCAGACCTGCCTCAACACACACACACACACACACACACACACACACACACACACACACACACACACACACACACACACACACACACACACACACACACACACACACACACACACACACACACACACATAGGGGCGTCCTTGGAATGAAGGAGGGAGAGAAAGAGGCAAGGAAGTGATAGAGGTGGGATAGAGAGAGAAGAAGAAGAGAGGAAGAATTAAATAACAAAGTAGAGAGAGAAAGAAAGAAAGAGAGAGAGAGAAATAAATATTAATTTCTCCTACATTCTGCCTCTTCGTCTATGTTTAGAGACATTCTGTCTGTTCTGTTATCTGGCCACTGAGGGCAAGGACACACACTCACTCACTCACTCACTCACTCACTCACTCACTCACTCACTCACTCACTCACTCACTCACTCACTCACTCACTCACTCACTCACTCACTCACTCACTCACTCACTCACTCACTCACTCACTCACTCACTCACTCACTCACTCACTCACTCACACTCTCTCTCTCTCTCTCTCTCTAGCGGTTAGAGTGTTGGGCCAGTAAACGGAAGGTCACTATTTCGAATCCTGAGCCAAAAAGGTGAAAAATTGGACGATGTGCCCTTGAGCAAGACACTTAACCCTAATTGCTACAGGGTTGTCATTGATAAGCAGACCCTGGCCATGACCCCACTCTCAGAGAATCTCAGGGAGAGAGATATGCAAAAAACACAGGACAAATATAAATTATTACTATTACACATACTGCCAGGGGGGGAAAAGTACCCAATTGTCATACTTGAGTAAAAATAAAGATACCTGAATAGAAAATGACTCAAGTAAAAGTGAAAGTCACAGAGCAAACTTCTACTTGAGTAAAAGTCTAAAAGTATTTAGATTAAAAATATACTTAAGTATCAAAAGTAATTGTAATTGCTAAAATATACTAAAGTATCAAAAGTTAAAGTAAAAGTATAAACCGTTACAAATGTCTTATATTAAACAAACCAGACAGAACCATTTTCTTGTTTTTATTTATTTAAGGTCAGCCAGGGGCACACTCAAACATTCAGACATCATTTACAAATGAAGGATGTGTGTTTAGTCAGTCTGCCAGATCAGAGGCAGTAGGGATGACCAGGAATGTTCTGTTGATAAGTGTGTGAATTGGATCATTTTCCTGTCCTGCTCAGCATTCAAAATGTAACAAGTACTTTTGGGTGTCTGGAGTAAAAATGTATGGAGTAAAATGTATGGAGTAAAATGTATAGAGTAAAATGTATAGAGTAAAAATACAATATTTTCTTAAGGAATGTAGTGAAGTAGAAGTAAAAATTGTCAAAATTATAAATAGTAAAGTACAGATACCCCAAAAAACGACTTACGTAGAACTTTAAAGTATTTTTACTTAAGACCTTTACACCACTGCGCTCTCACTGCGCTCCAGTAACTAGAGAGTATATTCCTACTTTTCTGGGACTGGGTGAAGTCTGACATCATTCTTTCCTAATCTCTCATTTGTTCCTAATCTCTCATGTCTCTAAAATAAAACCTCTATGCCGCGATAAAAGCATATAGCCTATCTAGGCCTATAATTGAACATATCCTACCCTGCTCACGCCGGCGCACTACAAATCGAGCGCATCTAACTCCGCTTCATGGAGTTTATCGTCTTCTTTTGGGATTTGCTGTTTTTCTTCGTAAGACATTGTATGGCTACATACGGAGGCTTCATGTAAATAAAACTACATTTGCCTCTCGGAAATGACGTTTCCCGTGCTAACTTCCGTAAGGGGAGTTGTTCCCATGTACACAATAATCGAACGCGGGGAGTAGGAGAGGTGCGTGGTTTGTGAAGAGTAGCTATCTCGGTGTATAATGGACTTAGCTAGTATTTGAGAACATGATATTGGCATGGGGGTCAGATATGCCAGCTGTGGTATCATCTAATACACAGTCACTGCTAAGATTAGTCCATTTTACTAGCCGCTTTATAACAGCTACAGTTAGTTAGCTAGCTAACGTTAGCTAAATGTGCTTTTAATGCGTTGTTGGAATCTCATTGGCTAGTTAACTGCAGGGTGCTCTTAGTTAATATGTAACGTTATACATTAACCTCCGGAAATCCTAACCTTACCGAACTGCAAAACTGTAACGTTACCTTAGTCCTTAGATCAGCGTCAAGGCCGGGGAAAATTCAACTTAATCCGTGTATTCAGTCATTGGTCATATTGGATCCAGGAGTCTTTCCTACAGTTATCGGAGCTGGCTCAACCTCAGAATCATAGCTATGGGAGATGTGCATTGGCTCACAATGTTGTGGCAAACAGTATGACCTGAGCAGGGAAAACTCTGTGCCCCTGTGACAGGCTATACGTTAAGGCGACTGCTGGCATTTGTCAGAGCATCAACCAGCCTTTTCTTTCTCACTCTGTCTATCTGTAGGTGACATCTCCAGAGACTTGTTAACTGTATTGATCCAGGTGTTGACGTCACTCCCTCTCACTGCCTCTGCTGCTGAAGGGTTCTCTGAGAAGCTGCTCTGGACCCGTTTCCATTCAACATGACTTCAGAGAACACCCTGTATGTAACGTCAGAATAATCTGCCTCGTCGTGGTGTAGTTGTCACTGAGTGCATCTGGAGACTCTGGGGTTCTGATTGTGGTTCTGTTGCCAGGGACGATGAGGACACCTTCAAGATCCTGATCGCCACGGATATTCACCTTGGTTACCTGGAGAAAGATGCTGTCCGTGGCAACGACACGTTCAACACCTTCGACGAGATCCTGAAGTGTGCCAAACAGAACCAAGTGTGTGGTGTGTGTGTGTGTGTGTGTGTGTGTGTGTGTGTGTGTGTGTGTGTGTGTGTGTGTGTGTACACAGTGGAATGTCATTTCTCTCTCCCCCACACTCACCTCTTGTCTGTGTCCGCAGGTTGACTTCATCCTGTTGGGAGGTGATCTGTTCCATGAGAACAAGCCTTCCAGACGCTGTCTTCACTCCTGCATCTCTCTGCTGAGGAAGTACTGCATGGGAGACACTCCTATCCTCTTCGATGTCCTCAGTGACCAGGCTGTCAACTTCAGCAACAGCAAGTCAGTCTGTGTGTTAGCCCTGGCGTGGCGATGCTAGCCCTGGCGTGGCGATGCTAGCCCTGGCGTGGCGATGCTAGCCTTTGCTTGGACAGTATCCTCACACTTTTTTTTAATTGGTGAAAACCTATACATCACCTGTCACAAATGTTGAATAATATTCTAGTTGAACTTACTAGATAAAATATCCACGTATTATTAAAGACTTTCTAAACGTGGGTCGTATGTAAAGTACAGTATGTGCATCAAATGTTTCTGTGTGTGTGTTCTCAGGTTCCCGTGGGTGAACTACCAGGATGAGAATCTAAACATCTCCATCCCTGTGTTCAGCGTGCACGGTAACCATGACGATCCTACAGGGGTAAGCTCCGTTGCCAAGGTTTCACTCATCCAGCTTGAACCACAGACGCATCTGTCTGTATCTCTATGTGTAACTCTATCTCTCTCGTCTCCACTCCAGGCGGATGGGCTGTGTGCATTGGATCTCCTGAGCTCTGCCGGACTTGTCAATCATTTTGGCCGCAGCCAATCAGTAGAGAGGATAGAGATTAGTCCCGTCCTCCTGCAGAAAGGTAGCACAAAGCTAGCCCTGTACGGCATCGGCTCTATTCCTGATGAGCGTCTCTACAGGATGTTTGTTAACAACCAGGTGACCATGCTCCGCCCCAAAGAAGACCAGGACCAATGGTTCAACCTCTTCACCATCCACCAGAACAGGTGTGTTTATACTGTCCACCAGAACAGGTGTGTTTATACTGTCCACCAGAACAGGTGTGTTTATACTGTCCACCAGAACAGGTGTGTGTGTTTATACTGTCCACCAGAACAGGTGTGTTTATACTGTCTACCAGAACAGGTGTGTTTATACTGTCCACCAGAACAGGTGTGTGTGTTTATACTGTCCACCAGAACAGGTGTGTTTATACTGTCCACCAGAACAGGTGTGTTTATACTGTCCACCTGAACAGGTGTGTTTATACTGTCCACCAGAACAGGTGTGTGTGTTTATACTGTCTACCAGAACAGGTGTGTTTATACTGTCCACCAGAACAGGTGTGTTTGTTTATACTGTCCACCAGAACAGGTGTGTTTATACTGTCCACCAGAACAGGTGTGTTTATACTGTCCACCAGAACAGGTGTGTTTGTTTATACTGTCCACCAGAACAGGTGTGTTTATACTGTCTACCAGAACAGGTGTGTTTATACTGTCTACCAGAACAGGTGTGTTTATACTGTCCACCAGAACAGGTGTGTGTGTTTATACTGTCCACCAGAACAGGTGTGTTTATACTGTCTACCAGAACAGGTGTGTTTATACTGTCCACCAGAACAGGTGTGTGTGTTTATACTGTCCACCAGAACAGGTGTGTTTATACTGTCCACCAGAACAGGTGTGTTTATACTGTCCACCAGAACAGGTGTGTTTGTTTATACTGTCCACCAGAACAGGTGTGTTTGTTTATACTGTCCACCAGAACAGGTGTGTTTGTTTATACTGTCCACCAGAACAGGTGTGTTTATACTGTCCACCAGAACAGGTGTGTTTGTTTATACTGTCCACCAGAACAGGTGTGTGTGTTTATACTGTCTACCAGAACAGGTGTGTTTATACTGTCTACCAGAACAGGTGTGTTTATACTGTCTACCAGAACAGGTGTGTTTATACTGTCCACCAGAACAGGTGTGTTTATACTGTCCACCAGAACAGGTGTGTTTATACTGTCCACCAGAACAGGTGTGTTTATACTGTCCACCAGAACAGGTGTGTTTGTTTATACTGTCCACCAGAACAGGTGTGTGTGTTTATACTGTCCACCAGAACAGGTGTGTTTATACTGTCTACCAGAACAGGTGTTTTTATACTGTCCACCAGAACAGGTGTGTTTATACTGTCCACCAGAACAGGTGTGTTTATACTGTCCACCAGAACAGGTGTGTTTATACTGTCCACCAGAACAGGTGTGTTTATACTGTCCACCTGAACAGGTGTGTTTATACTGTCTACCAGAACAGGTGTGTTTATACTGTCCACCAGAACAGGTGTGTTTATACTGTCCACCAGAACAGGTGTGTTTATACTGTCCACCAGAACAGGTGTGTTTATACTGTCCACCAGAACAGGTGTGTTTATACTGTCCACCAGAACAGGTGTGTTTATACTGTCCACCAGAACAGGTGTGTTTATACTGTCTACCAGAACAGGTGTGTTTATACTGTCCACCAGAACAGGTGTGTTTATACTGTCCACCAGAACAGGTGTGTTTATACTGTCCACCAGAACAGGTGTGTTTATACTGTCCACCAGAACAGGTGTGTTTATACTGTCCACCAGAACAGGTGTGTTTATACTGTCCACCAGAACAGGTGTGTTTGTTTATACTGTCCACCAGAACAGGTGTGTGTGTTTATACTGTCTACCAGAACAGGTGTGTTTATACTGTCCACCTGAACAGGTGTGTTTATACTGTCCACCAGAACAGGTGTGTTTATACTGTCCACCAGAACAGGTGTGTTTATACTGTCCACCTGAACAGGTGTGTTTATACTGTCTACCAGAACAGGTGTGTTTATACTGTCTACCAGAACAGGTGTGTTTATACTGTCCACCAGAACAGGTGTGTTTATACTGTCCACCAGAACAGGTGTGTTTATACTGTCCACCAGAACAGGTGTGTTTATACTGTCCACCAGAACAGGTGTGTTTATACTGTCCACCAGAACAGGTGTGTTTATACTGTCCACCAGAACAGGTGTGTTTATACTGTCCACCAGACAGGTGTGTTTATACTGTCTACCAGAACAGGTGTGTTTATACTGTCCACCTGAACAGGTTTGTTTATACTGTCCACCAGAACAGGTGTGTGTGTTTATACTGTCCACCAGAACAGGTGTGTGTGTTTGTACTGTCCACCTGAACAGGTGTGTTTATACTGTCCACCAGAACAGGTGTGTTTATACTGTCCACCAGAACAGGTGTGTTTATACTGTCCACCAGAACAGGTGTGTTTATACTGTCCACCAGAACAGGTGTGTTTATACTGTCCACCTGAACAGGTTTGTTTATACTGTCCACCTGAACAGGTGTGTTTATACTGTCCACCAGAACAGGTGTGTTTATACTGTCCACCAGAACAGGTGTGTGTGTTTATACTGTCCACCAGAACAGGTGTGTGTGTTTATACTGTCCACCAGAACAGGTGTGTTTATACTGTCCACCAGAACAGGTGTGTTTGTTTATACTGTCCACCAGAACAGGTGTGTTTGTTTATACTGTCCACCAGAACAGGTGTGTGTGTGTTTATACTGTCCACCAGAACAGGTGTGTTTGTTTATACTGTCCACCAGAACAGGTGTGTTTGTTTATACTGTCCACCAGAACAGGTGTGTTTATACTGTCCACCAGAACAGGTGTGTTTATACTGTCCACCAGAACAGGTGTGTGTGTTTATACTGTCCACCAGAACAGGTGTGTTTATACTGTCCACCAGAACAGGTGTGTTTATACTGTCCACCAGAACAGGTGTGTTTATACTGTCCACCAGAACAGGTGTGTTTATACTGTCTACCAGAACAGGTGTGTTTATACTGTCCACCTGAACAGGTTTGTTTATACTGTCCACCAGAACAGGTGTGTGTGTTTATACTGTCTACCAGAACAGGTGTGTTTGTACTGTCCACCTGAACAGGTTTGTTTATACTGTCCACCAGAACAGGTGTGTGTGTTTTTACTGTCCACCAGAACAGGTGTGTTTATACTGTCCACCTGAACAGGTTTGTTTATACTGTCCACCAGAACAGGTGTGTGTGTGTTTATACTGTCCACCAGAACAGGTGTGTTTATACTGTCCACCAGAACAGGTGTGTTTATACTGTCCACCTGAACAGGTGTGTTTATACTGTCCACCAGAACAGGTTTGTTTATTCTGTCCACCTGAACAGGTTTGTTTATACTGTCCACCTGAACAGGTTTGTTTATACTGTCCACCTGAACAGGTGTGTTTATACTGTCCACCAGAACAGGTGTGTTTATACTGTCCACCAGAACAGGTGTGTTTATACTGTCCACCAGAACAGGTGTGTGTGTTTATACTGTCCACCAGAACAGGTGTGTGTGTTTATACTGTCCACCAGAACAGGTGTGTTTATACTGTCCACCAGAACAGGTGTGTTTGTTTATACTGTCCACCAGAACAGGTGTGTTTGTTTATACTGTCCACCAGAACAGGTGTGTGTGTTTATACTGTCCACCAGAACAGGTGTGTTTGTTTATACTGTCCACCAGAACAGGTGTGTTTGTTTATACTGTCTACCAGAACAGGTGTGTTTATACTGTCTACCAGAACAGGTGTGTTTATACTGTCTACCAGAACAGGTGTGTTTATACTGTCCACCAGAACAGGTGTGTTTATACTGTCCACCAGAACAGGTGTGTTTATACTGTCCACCAGAACAGGTGTGTTTATACTGTCTACCAGAACAGGTGTGTTTATACTGTCCACCAGAACAGGTGTGTTTATACTGTCCACCAGAACAGGTGTGTTTATACTGTCCACCAGAACAGGTGTGTATATACTGTCCACCAGAACAGGTGTGTTTATACTGTCCACCAGAACAGGTGTGTTTATACTGTCTACCAGAACAGGTGTGTTTATACTGTCCACCTGAACAGGTTTGTTTATACTGTCCACCAGAACAGGTGTGTGTGTTTATACTGTCCACCAGAACAGGTGTGTTTATACTGTCCACCTGAACAGGTGTGTTTATACTGTCCACCAGAACAGGTGTGTTTATACTGTCCACCAGAACAGGTGTGTGTGTTTATACTGTCCACCAGAACAGGTGTGTTTATACTGTCCACCTGAACAGGTTTGTTTATACTGTCCACCTGAACAGGTGTGTTTATACTGTCCACCAGAACAGGTGTGTTTATACTGTCCACCAGAACAGGTGTGTGTGTTTATACTGTCCACCAGAACAGGTGTGTGTGTTTATACTGTCCACCAGAACAGGTGTGTTTATACTGTCCACCAGAACAGGTGTGTTTGTTTATACTGTCCACCAGAACAGGTGTGTTTGTTTATACTGTCCACCAGAACAGGTGTGTGTGTGTTTATACTGTCCACCAGAACAGGTGTGTTTGTTTATACTGTCCACCAGAACAGGTGTGTTTGTTTATACTGTCCACCAGAACAGGTGTGTTTATACTGTCCACCAGAACAGGTGTGTGTGTTTATACTGTCCACCAGAACAGGTGTGTTTATACTGTCCACCAGAACAGGTGTGTTTATACTGTCCACCAGAACAGGTGTGTTTATACTGTCCACCAGAACAGGTGTGTTTATACTGTCTACCAGAACAGGTGTGTTTATACTGTCCACCTGAACAGGTTTGTTTATACTGTCCACCAGAACAGGTGTGTGTGTTTATACTGTCCACCAGAACAGGTGTGTTTATACTGTCCACCTGAACAGGTTTGTTTATACTGTCCACCAGAACAGGTGTGTGTGTTTATACTGTCCACCAGAACAGGTGTGTTTATACTGTCCACCAGAACAGGTGTGTTTATACTGTCCACCTGAACAGGTGTGTTTATACTGTCCACCAGAACAGGTTTGTTTATACTGTCCACCTGAACAGGTTTGTTTATACTGTCCACCTGAACAGGTTTGTTTATACTGTCCACCTGAACAGGTGTGTTTATACTGTCCACCAGAACAGGTGTGTTTATACTGTCCACCAGAACAGGTGTGTTTATACTGTCCACCAGAACAGGTGTGTGTGTTTATACTGTCCACCAGAACAGGTGTGTGTGTTTATACTGTCCACCAGAACAGGTGTGTTTATACTGTCCACCAGAACAGGTGTGTTTGTTTATACTGTCCACCAGAACAGGTGTGTTTGTTTATACTGTCCACCAGAACAGGTGTGTGTGTTTATACTGTCCACCAGAACAGGTGTGTTTGTTTATACTGTCCACCAGAACAGGTGTGTTTGTTTATACTGTCCACCAGAACAGGTGTGTTTGTTTATACTGTCCACCAGAACAGGTGTGTTTGTTTATACTGTCTACCAGAACAGGTGTGTTTATACTGTCTACCAGAACAGGTGTGTTTATACTGTCTACCAGAACAGGTGTGTTTATACTGTCCACCAGAACAGGTGTGTTTATACTGTCCACCAGAACAGGTGTGTTTATACTGTCTACCAGAACAGGTGTGTTTATACTGTCCACCTGAACAGGTTTGTTTATACTGTCTACCTGAACAGGTTTGTTTATACTGTCCACCTGAACAGGTGTGTTTATACTGTCCACCAGAACAGGTGTGTTTATACTGTCCACCAGAACAGGTGTGTGTGTTTATACTGTCCACCAGAACAGGTGTGTTTATACTGTCCACCAGAACAGGTGTGTGTGTTTATACTGTCCACCAGAACAGGTGTGTTTATACTGTCCACCAGAACAGGTGTGTTTGTTTATACTGTCCACCAGAACAGGTGTGTTTGTTTATACTGTCCACCAGAACAGGTGTGTGTGTTTATACTGTCCACCAGAACAGGTGTGTTTGTTTATACTGTCCACCAGAACAGGTGTGTTTGTTTATACTGTCCACCAGAACAGGTGTGTTTGTTTATACTGTCCACCAGAACAGGTGTGTTTGTTTATACTGTCTACCAGAACAGGTGTGTTTATACTGTCTACCAGAACAGGTGTGTTTATACTGTCTACCAGAACAGGTGTGTTTATACTGTCCACCAGAACAGGTGTGTTTATACTGTCCACCAGAACAGGTGTGTTTATACTGTCTACCAGAACAGGTGTGTTTATACTGTCCACCAGAACAGGTGTGTTTATACTGTCCACCAGAACAGGTGTGTTTGTTTATACTGTCCACCAGAACAGGTGTGTTTGTTTATACTGTCCACCAGAACAGGTGTGTTTGTTTATACTGTCCACCAGAACAGGTGTGTTTGTTTATACTGTCCACGAGAACAGGTGTGTTTGTTTATACTGTCCACCAGAACAGGTGTGTTTGTTTATACTGTCCACCAGAACAGGTGTGTTTGTTTATACTGTCTACCAGAACAGGTGTGTTTGTTTATACTGTCTACCAGAACAGGTGTGTTTGTTTATACTGTCTACCAGAACAGGTGTGTTTGTTTATACTGTCTACCAGAACAGGTGTGTTTATACTGTCTACCAGAACAGGTGTGTTTATACTGTCCACCAGAACAGGTGTGTTTATACTGTCCACCAGAACAGGTGTGTTTATACTGTCCACCAGAACAGGTGTGTTTATACTGTCCACCAGAACAGGTGTGTTTATACTGTCCACCAGAACAGGTGTGTTTATACTGTCCACCAGAACAGGTGTGTTTGTTTATACTGTCCACCAGAACAGGTGTGTTTGTTTATACTGTCCACCAGAACAGGTGTGTTTGTTTATACTGTCCACCAGAACAGGTGTGTGTGTTTATACTGTCCACCAGAACAGGTGTGTGTGTTTATACTGTCCACCAGAACAGGTGTGTGTGTTTATACTGTCCACCAGAACAGGTGTGTGTGTTTATACTGTCCACCAGAACAGGTGTGTGTGTTTATACTGTCCACCAGAACAGGTGTGTTTATACTGGCCACCAGAACAGGTGTGTGTGTTTATACTGTCTACCAGAACAGGTGTGTTTATACTGTCCACCAGAACAGGTGTGTTTATACTGTCCACCAGAACAGGTGTGTTTATACTGTCCACCAGAACAGGTGTGTTTATACTGTCCACCAGAACAGGTGTGTTTATACTGTCCACCAGAACAGGTGTGTGTGTTTATACTGTCCACCAGAACAGGTGTGTGTGTTTATACTGTCCACCAGAACAGGTGTGTGTGTTTATACTGTCCACCAGAACAGGGGTGTGTTTATACTGTCCACCAGAACAGGTGTGTTTATACTGTCCACCAGAACAGGTGTGTTTATACTGTCCACCAGAACAGGTGTGTTTGTTTATACTGTCCACCAGAACAGGTGTGTTTATACTGTCCACCAGAACAGGTGTGTTTATACTGTCTACCAGAACAGGTGTGTTTATACTGTCCACCAGAACAGGTGTGTTTTTACTGTCCACCAGAACAGGTGTGTTTATACTGTCCACCAGAACAGGTGTGTGTGTTTATACTGTCCACCAGAACAGGTGTGTGTGTTTATACTGTCCACCAGAACAGGTGTGTGTGTGTTTATACTGTCCACCAGAACAGGTGTGTGTTTTTATACTGTCCACCAGAACAGGTGTGTGTTTTTATACTGTCTACCAGAACAGGTGTGTTTATACTGTCCACCAGAACAGGTGTGTTTATACTGTCCATCAGAACAGGTGTGTGTGTTTATACTGTCCACCAGAACAGGTGTGTGTGTTTATACTGTCCACCAGAACAGGTGTGTGTGTTTATACTGTCTACCAGAACAGGTGTGTTTATACTGTCTACCAGAACAGGTGTGTTTATACTGTCCACCAGAACAGGTGTGTTTATACTGTCCACCAGAACAGGTGTGTTTATACTGTCCACCAGAACAGGTGTGTGTGTTTATACTGTCCACCAGAACAGGTGTGTGTGTTTATACTGTCCACCAGAACAGGTGTGTGTGTTTATACTGTCCACCAGAACAGGTGTGTGTGTTTATACTGTCCACCAGAACAGGTGTGTGTGTTTATGCTGTCCACCAGAACAGGTGTGTTTATACTGTCTACCAGAACAGGTGTGTTTATACTGTCCACCAGAACAGGTGTGTTTATACTGTCCACCAGAACAGGTGTGTTTATACATTCCACCAGAACAGGTGTGTGTGTTTATACATTCCACCAGAACAGGTGTGTTTATACTGTCCACCAGAACAGGTGTGTGTGTTTATACTGTCCACCAGAACAGGTGTGTGTGTTTATACTGTCCACCAGAACAGGTGTGTGTGTTTATACTGTCCACCAGAACAGGTGTGTTTATACTGTCCACCAGAACAGGTGTGTGTGTTTATACTGTCCACCAGAACAGGTGTGTTTATACTGTCCACCAGAACAGGTGTGTTTATACTGTCCACCAGAACAGGTGTGTTTATACTGTCCACCAGAACAGGTGTGTTTGTTTATACTGTCCACCAGAACAGGTGTGTTTGTTTATACTGTCCACCAGAACAGGTGTGTTTATACTGTCCACCAGAACAGGTGTGTTTATACTGTCCACCAGAACAGGTGTGTTTTTACTGTCCACCAGAACAGGTGTGTTTATACTGTCCACCAGAACAGGTGTGTGTGTTTATACTGTCCACCAGAACAGGTGTGTGTGTTTATACTGTCCACCAGAACAGGTGTGTGTGTGTTTATACTTTCCACCAGAACAGGTGTGTGTGTTTATACTGTCCACCAGAACAGGTGTGTGTTTTTATACTGTCTACCAGAACAGGTGTGTTTATACTGTCCACCAGAACAGGTGTGTTTATACTGTCCACCAGAACAGGTGTGTTTATACTGTCCATCAGAACAGGTGTGTGTGTTTATACTGTCCACCAGAACAGGTGTGTGTGTTTATACTGTCCACTAGAACAGGTGTGTTTATACTGTCTACCAGAACAGGTGTGTTTATACTGTCTACCAGAACAGGTGTGTTTATACTGTCTACCAGAACAGTTGTGTTTATACTGTCCACCAGAACAGGTGTGTTTATACTGTCCACCAGAACAGGTGTGTTTATACTGTCCACCAGAACAGGTGTGTTTATACTGTCCACCAGAACAGGTGTGTTTATACTGTCCACCAGAACAGGTGTGTTTATACTGTCCACCAGAACAGGTGTGTGTGTTTATACTGTCCACCAGAACAGGTGTGTGTGTTTATACTGTCCACCAGAACAGGTGTGTGTGTTTATAGTGTCCACCAGAACAGGTGTGTGTGTTTATACTGTCCACCAGAACAGGTGTGTGTGTTTATGCTGTCCACCAGAACAGGTGTGTTTATACTGTCTACCAGAACAGGTGTGTTTATACTGTCCACCAGAACAGGTGTGTTTATACTGTCCACCAGAACAGGTGTGTTTATACATTCCACCAGAACAGGTGTGTGTGTTTATACTGTCCACCAGAACAGGTGTGTTTATACTGTCCACCAGAACAGGTGTGTGTGTTTATACTGTCCACCAGAACAGGTGTGTGTGTTTATACTGTCCACCAGAACAGGTGTGTGTGTTTATACTGTCCACCAGAACAGGTGTGTGTGTTTATACTGTCTACCAGAACAGGTGTGTTTATACTGTCCACCAGAACAGGTGTGTTTATACTGTCCATCAGAACAGGTGTGTGTGTTTATACTGTCCACCAGAACAGGTGTGTGTGTTTATACTGTCCACTAGAACAGGTGTGTTTATACTGTCTACCAGAACAGGTGTGTTTATACTGTCTACCAGAACAGGTGTGTTTATACTGTCTACCAGAACAGTTGTGTTTATACTGTCTACCAGAACAGGTGTGTTTATACTGTCCACCAGAACAGGTGTGTTTATACTGTCCACCAGAACAGGTGTGTTTATACTGTCCACCAGAACAGGTGTGTTTATACTGTCCACCAGAACAGGTGTGTTTATACTGTCCACCAGAACAGGTGTGTGTGTTTATACTGTCCACCAGAACAGGTGTGTGTGTTTATACTGTCCACCAGAACAGGTGTGTGTGTTTATACTGTCCACCAGAACAGGTGTGTGTGTTTATACTGTCCACCAGAACAGGTGTGTGTGTTCATGCTGTCCACCAGAACAGGTGTGTTTATACTGTCTACCAGAACAGGTGTGTTTATACTGTCCACCAGAACAGGTGTGTTTATACTGTCCACCAGAACAGGTGTGTTTATACTGTCCACCAGAACAGGTGTGTGTGTTTATACTGTCCACCAGAACAGGTGTGTTTATACTGTCCACCAGAACAGGTGTGTGTGTTTATACTGTCCACCAGAACAGGTGTGTGTGTTTATACTGTCCACCAGAACAGGTGTGTGTGTTTATGCTGTCCACCAGAACAGGTGTGTTTATACTGTCTACCAGAACAGGTGTGTTTATACTGTCTACCAGAACAGGTGTGTTTATACTGTCCACCAGAACAGGTGTGTTTATACTGTCCACCAGAACAGGTGTGTTTATACTGTCCACCAGAACAGGTGTGTGTGTTTATACTGTCCACCAGAACAGGTGTGTTTATACTGTCCACCTGAACAGGTGTGTTTATACTGTCCACCAGAACAGGTGTGTGTGTTTATACTGTCTATCAGAACAGGTGTGTTTATACTGTCCACCAGAACAGGTGTGTTTATACTGTCTACCAGAACAGGTGTGTTTATACTGTCCACCAGAACAGGTGTGTTTATACTGTCCACCAGAACAGGTGTGTTTATACTGTCCACCAGAACAGGTGTGTTTATACTGTCCACCAGAACAGGTGTGTTTATACTGTCTACCAGAACAGGTGTGTTTATACTGTCCACCAGAACAGGTGTGTTTATACTGTCCACCAGAACAGGTGTGTTTATACTGTCCACCAGAACAGGTGTGTTTATACTGTCCACCAGAACAGGTGTGTTTATACTGTCTACCAAAACAGGTGTGTTTATACTGTCCACCAGAACAGGTGTGTTTATACTGTCCACCAGAACAGGTGTGTTTATACTGTCCACCAGAACAGGTGTGTTTATACTGTCCACCAGAACAGGTGTGTTTATACTGTCCACCAGAACAGGTGTGTTTGTTTATACTGTCCACCAGAACAGGTGTGTTTATACTGTCTACCAGAACAGGTGTGTTTATACTGTCTACCAGAACAGGTGTGTTTATACTGTCCACCAGAACAGGTGTGTTTATACTGTCCACCAGAACAGGTGTGTTTATACTGTCCACCAGAACAGGTGTGTGTGTTTATACTGTCCACCAGAACAGGTGTGTGTGTTTATACTGTCCACCAGAACAGGTGTGTGTGTTTATACTGTCCACCAGAACAGGTGTGTGTGTTTATACTGTCCACCAGAACAGGTGTGTGTGTTTATGCTGTCCACCAGAACAGGTGTGTTTATACTGTCTACCAGAACAGGTGTGTTTATACTGTCCACCAGAACAGGTGTGTTTATACTGTCCACCAGAACAGGTGTGTTTATACATTCCACCAGAACAGGTGTGTGTGTTTATACTGTCCACCAGAACAGGTGTGTTTATACTGTCCACCAGAACAGGTGTGTGTGTTTATACTGTCCACCAGAACAGGTGTGTGTGTTTATACTGTCCACCAGAACAGGTGTGTGTGTTTATACTGTCCACCAGAACAGGTGTGTTTATACTGTCCACCAGAACAGGTGTGTTTATACTGTCCACCAGAACAGGTGTGTGTGTTTATACTGTCCACCAGAACAGGTGTGTTTATACTGTCCACCAGAACAGGTGTGTTTATACTGTCCACCAGAACAGGTGTGTTTGTTTATACTGTCCACCAGAACAGGTGTGTTTATACTGTCCACCAGAACAGGTGTGTTTATACTGTCCACCAGAACAGGTGTGTTTATACTGTCCACCAGAACAGGTGTGTTTTTACTGTCCACCAGAACAGGTGTGTTTATACTGTCCACCAGAACAGGTGTGTGTGTTTATACTGTCCACCAGAACAGGTGTGTGTGTTTATACTGTCCACCAGAACAGGTGTGTGTGTGTTTATACTGTCCACCAGAACAGGTGTGTGTGTGTTTATACTGTCCACCAGAACAGGTGTGTGTTTTTATACTGTCTACCAGAACAGGTGTGTTTATACTGTCCACCAGAACAGGTGTGTTTATACTGTCCATCAGAACAGGTGTGTGTGTTTATACTGTCCACCAGAACAGGTGTGTGTGTTTATACTGTCCACTAGAACAGGTGTGTTTATACTGTCTACCAGAACAGGTGTGTTTATACTGTCTACCAGAACAGGTGTGTTTATACTGTCTACCAGAACAGTTGTGTTTATACTGTCCACCAGAACAGGTGTGTTTATACTGTCCACCAGAACAGGTGTGTTTATACTGTCCACCAGAACAGGTGTGTTTATACTGTCCACCAGAACAGGTGTGTTTATACTGTCCACCAGAACAGGTGTGTTTATACTGTCCACCAGAACAGGTGTGTGTGTTTATACTGTCCACCAGAACAGGTGTGTGTGTTTATACTGTCCACCAGAACAGGTGTGTGTGTTTATAGTGTCCACCAGAACAGGTGTGTGTGTTTATACTGTCCACCAGAACAGGTGTGTGTGTTTATGCTGTCCACCAGAACAGGTGTGTTTATACTGTCTACCAGAACAGGTGTGTTTATACTGTCCACCAGAACAGGTGTGTTTATACTGTCCACCAGAACAGGTGTGTTTATACATTCCACCAGAACAGGTGTGTGTGTTTATACTGTCCACCAGAACAGGTGTGTTTATACTGTCCACCAGAACAGGTGTGTGTGTTTATACTGTCCACCAGAACAGGTGTGTGTGTTTATACTGTCCACCAGAACAGGTGTGTGTGTTTATACTGTCCACCAGAACAGGTGTGTGTGTTTATACTGTCTACCAGAACAGGTGTGTTTATACTGTCCACCAGAACAGGTGTGTTTATACTGTCCATCAGAACAGGTGTGTGTGTTTATACTGTCCACCAGAACAGGTGTGTGTGTTTATACTGTCCACTAGAACAGGTGTGTTTATACTGTCTACCAGAACAGGTGTGTTTATACTGTCTACCAGAACAGGTGTGTTTATACTGTCTACCAGAACAGTTGTGTTTATACTGTCTACCAGAACAGGTGTGTTTATACTGTCCACCAGAACAGGTGTGTTTATACTGTCCACCAGAACAGGTGTGTTTATACTGTCCACCAGAACAGGTGTGTTTATACTGTCCACCAGAACAGGTGTGTTTATACTGTCCACCAGAACAGGTGTGTGTGTTTATACTGTCCACCAGAACAGGTGTGTGTGTTTATACTGTCCACCAGAACAGGTGTGTGTGTTTATACTGTCCACCAGAACAGGTGTGTGTGTTTATACTGTCCACCAGAACAGGTGTGTGTGTTCATACTGTCCACCAGAACAGGTGTGTTTATACTGTCTACCAGAACAGGTGTGTTTATACTGTCCACCAGAACAGGTGTGTTTATACTGTCCACCAGAACAGGTGTGTTTATACTGTCCACCAGAACAGGTGTGTGTGTTTATACTGTCCACCAGAACAGGTGTGTTTATACTGTCCACCAGAACAGGTGTGTGTGTTTATACTGTCCACCAGAACAGGTGTGTGTGTTTATACTGTCCACCAGAACAGGTGTGTGTGTTTATGCTGTCCACCAGAACAGGTGTGTTTATACTGTCTACCAGAACAGGTGTGTTTATACTGTCTACCAGAACAGGTGTGTTTATACTGTCCACCAGAACAGGTGTGTTTATACTGTCCACCAGAACAGGTGTGTTTATACTGTCCACCAGAACAGGTGTGTGTGTTTATACTGTCCACCAGAACAGGTGTGTTTATACTGTCCACCTGAACAGGTGTGTTTATACTGTCCACCAGAACAGGTGTGTGTGTTTATACTGTCTATCAGAACAGGTGTGTTTATACTGTCCACCAGAACAGGTGTGTTTATACTGTCTACCAGAACAGGTGTGTTTATACTGTCCACCAGAACAGGTGTGTTTATACTGTCCACCAGAACAGGTGTGTTTATACTGTCCACCAGAACAGGTGTGTTTATACTGTCCACCAGAACAGGTGTGTTTATACTGTCTACCAGAACAGGTGTGTTTATACTGTCCACCAGAACAGGTGTGTTTATACTGTCCACCAGAACAGGTGTGTTTATACTGTCCACCAGAACAGGTGTGTTTATACTGTCCACCAGAACAGGTGTGTTTATACTGTCTACCAAAACAGGTGTGTTTATACTGTCCACCAGAACAGGTGTGTTTATACTGTCCACCAGAACAGGTGTGTTTATACTGTCCACCAGAACAGGTGTGTTTATACTGTCCACCAGAACAGGTGTGTTTGTTTATACTGTCCACCAGAACAGGTGTGTTTATACTGTCTACCAGAACAGGTGTGTTTATACTGTCTACCAGAACAGGTGTGTTTATACTGTCCACCAGAACAGGTGTGTTTATACTGTCCACCAGAACAGGTGTGTTTGTTTATACTGTCCATCAGAACAGGTGTGTTTGTTTATACTGTCCACCAGAACAGGTGTGTTTGTTTATACTGTCCACCAGAACAGGTGTGTTTGTTTATACTGTCCACCAGAACAGGTGTGTTTGTTTATACTGTCCACCAGAACAGGTGTGTTTGTTTATACTGTCCACCAGAACAGGTGTGTGTGTTTATACTGTCCACCAGAACAGGTGTGTTTATACTGTCTACCAGAACAGGTGTGTTTATACTGTCTACCAGAACAGGTGTGTTTATACTGTCCACCAGAACAGGTGTGTTTATACTGTTCACCAGAACAGGTGTGTTTATACTGTCCACCAGAACAGGTGTGTTTATACTGTCCACCAGAACAGGTGTGTTTGTTTATACTGTCCACCAGAACAGGTGTGTTTGTTTATACTGTCCACCAGAACAGGTGTGTGTGTTTATACTGTCCACCAGAACAGGTGTGTTTATACTGTCCACCAGAACAGGTGTGTTTATACTGTCCACCAGAACAGGTGTGTTTATACTGTCCACCTGAACAGGTGTGTTTATACTGTCTACCAGAACAGGTGTGTTTATACTGTCCACCAGAACAGGTGTGTTTATACTGTCCACCAGAACAGGTGTGTTTATACTGTCCACCAGAACAGGTGTGTTTATACTGTCCACCAGAACAGGTGTGTTTATACTGTCCACCAGAACAGGTGTGTTTATACTGTCCACCAGAACAGGTGTGTTTATACTGTCCACCAGAACAGGTGTGTTTATACTGTCTACCAGAACAGGTGTGTTTATACTGTCCACCTGAACAGGTTTGTTTATACTGTCCACCAGAACAGGTGTGTGTGTTTATACTGTCCACCAGAACAGGTGTGTTTATACTGTCCACCTGAACAGGTGTGTTTATACTGTCCACCAGAACAGGTTTGTTTATACTGTCCTCCTGAACAGGTTTGTTTATACTGTCCACCTGAACAGGTGTGTTTATACTGTCCACCAGAACAGGTGTGTTTATACTGTCCACCAGAACAGGTGTGTTTATACTGTCCACCACAACAGGTGTGTGTGTTTATACTGTCCACCAGAACAGGTGTGTGTGTTTATACTGTCCACCAGAACAGGTGTGTTTATACTGTCCACCAGAACAGGTGTGTTTGTTTATACTGTCCACCAGAACAGGTGTGTTTGTTTATACTGTCCACCAGAACAGGTGTGTGTGTTTATACTGTCCACCAGAACAGGTGTGTGTGTTTATACTGTCCACCAGAACAGGTGTGTTTATACTGTCCACCAGAACAGGTGTGTGTGTTTATACTGTCCACCAGAACAGGTGTGTTTGTTTATACTGTCCACCAGAACAGGTGTGTTTGTTTATACTGTCCACCAGAACAGGTGTGTTTATACTGTCCACCAGAACAGGTGTGTTTATACTGTCCACCAGAACAGGTGTGTTTATACTGTCCACCAGAACAGGTGTGTTTATACTGTCTACCAGAACAGGTGTGTTTATACTGTCCACCTGAACAGGTTTGTTTATACTGTCCACCAGAACAGGTGTGTGTGTTTATACTGTCCACCAGAACAGGTGTGTTTATACTGTCCACCTGAACAGGTGTGTTTATACTGTCCACCAGAACAGGTTTGTTTATACTGTCCACCTGAACAGGTTTGTTTATACTGTCCACCAGAACAGGTGTGTTTGTTTATACTGTCCACCAGAACAGGTGTGTTTGTTTATACTGTCCACCAGAACAGGTGTGTTTGTTTATACTGTCCACCAGAACAGGTGTGTTTGTTTATACTGTCCACCAGAACAGGTGTGTTTATACTGTCCACCTGAACAGGTTTGTTTATACTGTCCACCAGAACAGGTGTGTGTGTTTATACTGTCCACCAGAACAGGTGTGTTTATACTGTCCACCTGAACAGGTGTGTTTATACTGTCCACCAGAACAGGTTTGTTTATACTGTCCACCTGAACAGGTTTGTTTATACTGTCCACCTGAACAGGTGTGTTTATACTGTCCACCTGAACAGGTGTGTTTATACTGTCAACCAGAACAGGTGTGTGTGTTTATACTGTCCACCAGAACAGGTGTGTGTGTTTATACTGTCCACCAGAACAGGTGTGTGTGTTTATACTGTCCACCAGAACAGGTGTGTTTATACTGTCCACCAGAACAGGTGTGTGTGTTTATACTGTCCACCAGAACAGGTGTGTGTGTTTATACTGTCCACCAGAACAGGTGTGTTTATACTGTCCACCAGAACAGGTGTGTTTGTTTATACTGTCCACCAGAACAGGTGTGTTTGTTTATACTGTCCACCAGAACAGGTGTGTGTGTTTATACTGTCCACCAGAACAGGTGTGTGTGTTTATACTGTCCACCAGAACAGGTGTGTTTATACTGTCCACCAGAACAGGTGTGTGTGTTTATACTGTCCACCAGAACAGGTGTGTTTGTTTATACTGTCCACCAGAACAGGTGTGTTTGTTTATACTGTCCACCAGAACAGGTGTGTTTATACTGTCCACCAGAACAGGTTTGTTTATACTGTCCACCAGAACAGGTGTGTTTATACTGTCCACCAGAACAGGTGTGTTTATACTGTCTACCAGAACAGGTGTGTTTATACTGTCCACCTGAACAGGTTTGTTTATACTGTCCACCAGAACAGGTGTGTGTGTTTATACTGTCCACCAGAACAGGTGTGTTTATACTGTCCACCTGAACAGGTGTGTTTATACTGTCCACCAGAACAGGTTTGTTTATACTGTCCACCTGAACAGGTTTGTTTATACTGTCCACCTGAACAGGTGTGTTTGTTTATACTGTCCACCAGAACAGGTGTGTTTGTTTATACTGTCCACCAGAACAGGTGTGTGTGTTTATACTGTCCACCTGAACAGGTGTGTGTGTTTATACTGTCCACCAGAACAGGTGTGTTTATACTGTCCACCAGAACAGGTGTGTTTGTTTATACTGTCCACCAGAACAGGTGTGTTTGTTTATACTGTCCACCAGAACAGGTGTGTTTGTTTATACTGTCCACCAGAACAGGTGTGTTTGTTTATACTGTCCACCAGAACAGGTGTGTTTGTTTATACTGTCCACCAGAACAGGTGTGTTTGTTTATACTGTCCACCAGAACAGGTGTGTTTGTTTATACTGTCCACCAGAACAGGTGTGTTTATACTGTCTACCAGAACAGGTGTGTTTATACTGTCCACCTGAACAGGTTTGTTTATACTGTCCACCAGAACAGGTGTGTGTGTTTATACTGTCCACCAGAACAGGTGTGTTTATACTGTCCACCTGAACAGGTGTGTTTATACTGTCCACCAGAACAGGTTTGTTTATACTGTCCACCTGAACAGGTTTGTTTATACTGTCCACCTGAACAGGTGTGTTTATACTGTCCACCTGAACAGGTGTGTTTATACTGTCAACCAGAACAGGTGTGTGTGTTTATACTGTCCACCAGAACAGGTGTGTGTGTTTATACTGTCCACCAGAACAGGTGTGTGTGTTTATACTGTCCACCAGAACAGGTGTGTTTATACTGTCCACCAGAACAGGTGTGTTTGTTTATACTGTCCACCAGAACAGGTGTGTGTGTTTATACTGTCCACCAGAACAGGTGTGTTTGTTTATACTGTCCACCAGAACAGGTGTGTTTGTTTATACTGTCCACCAGAACAGGTGTGTTTGTTTATACTGTCCACCAGAACAGGTGTGTTTGTTTATACTGTCTACCAGAACAGGTGTGTTTATACTGTCTACCAGAACAGGTGTGTTTATACTGTCCACCAGAACAGGTGTGTTTATACTGTCTACCAGAACAGGTGTGTTTATACTGTCCACCAGAACAGGTGTGTTTATACTGTCTACCAGAACAGGTGTGTTTATACTGTCCACCAGAACAGGTGTGTTTATACTGTCCACCAGAACAGGTGTGTGTGTTTATACTGTCCACCAGAACAGGTGTGTTTGTTTATACTGTCCACCAGAACAGGTGTGTTTGTTTATACTGTCCACGAGAACAGGTGTGTTTGTTTATACTGTCTACCAGAACAGGTGTGTTTGTTTATACTGTCTACCAGAACAGGTGTGTTTATACTGTCCACCAGAACAGGTGTGTTTATACTGTCCACCAGAACAGGTGTGTTTATACTGTCCACCAGAACAGGTGTGTTTATACTGTCCACCAGAACAGGTGTGTTTATACGGTCCACCAGAACAGGTGTGTTTGTTTATACTGTCCACCAGAACAGGTGTGTTTGTTTATACTGTCCACCAGAACAGGTGTGTTTGTTTATACTGTCCACCAGAACAGGTGTGTGTGTTTATACTGTCCACCAGAACAGGTGTGTGTGTTTATACTGTCCACCAGAACAGGTGTGTGTGTTTATACTGTCCACCAGAACAGGTTTGTTTATACTGTCCACCAGAACAGGTGTGTGTGTTTATACTGTCCACCAGAACAGGTGTGTTTATACTGTCCACCTGAACAGGTGTGTTTATACTGTCCACCAGAACAGGTTTGTTTATACTGTCCACCTGAACAGGTTTGTTTATACTGTCCACCTGAACAGGTTTGTTTATACTGTCCACCTGAACAGGTGTGTTTATACTGTCCACCAGAACAGGTGTGTTTATACTGTCCACCAGAACAGGTGTGTTTATACTGTCCACCAGAACAGGTGTGTGTGTTTATACTGTCCACCAGAACAGGTGTGTGTGTTTATACTGTCCACCAGAACAGGTGTGTTTATACTGTCCACCAGAACAGGTGTGTTTGTTTATACTGTCCACCAGAACAGGTGTGTTTGTTTATACTGTCCACCAGAACAGGTGTGTTTGTTTATACTGTCCACCAGAACAGGTGTGTGTGTTTATACTGTCCACCAGAACAGGTGTGTGTGTTTATACTGTCCACCAGAACAGGTGTGTTTATACTGTCCACCAGAACAGGTGTGTGTGTTTATACTGTCCACCAGAACAGGTGTGTTTGTTTATACTGTCCACCAGAACAGGTGTGTTTGTTTATACTGTCCACCAGAACAGGTGTGTTTATACTGTCCACCAGAACAGGTGTGTTTATACTGTCCACCAGAACAGGTGTGTTTATACTGTCCACCAGAACAGGTGTGTTTATACTGTCTACCAGAACAGGTGTGTTTATACTGTCCACCTGAACAGGTTTGTTTATACTGTCCACCAGAACAGGTGTGTGTGTTTATACTGTCCACCAGAACAGGTGTGTTTATACTGTCCACCTGAACAGGTGTGTTTATACTGTCCACCAGAACAGGTTTGTTTATACTGTCCACCTGAACAGGTTTGTTTATACTGTCCACCTGAACAGGTGTGTTTGTTTATACTGTCCACCAGAACAGGTGTGTTTGTTTATACTGTCCACCAGAACAGGTGTGTGTGTTTATACTGTCCACCAGAACAGGTGTGTTTATACTGTCCACCAGAACAGGTGTGTTTATACTGTCCACCAGAACAGGTGTGTTTGTTTATACTGTCCACCAGAACAGGTGTGTTTGTTTATACTGTCCACCAGAACAGGTGTGTTTGTTTATACTGTCCACCAGAACAGGTGTGTTTGTTTATACTGTCCACCAGAACAGGTGTGTTTGTTTATACTGTCCACCAGAACAGGTGTGTTTGTTTATACTGTCCACCAGAACAGGTGTGTTTGTTTATACTGTCCACCAGAACAGGTGTGTTTATACTGTCTACCAGAACAGGTGTGTTTATACTGTCCACCTGAACAGGTTTGTTTATACTGTCCACCAGAACAGGTGTGTGTGTTTATACTGTCCACCAGAACAGGTGTGTTTATACTGTCCACCTGAACAGGTGTGTTTATACTGTCCACCAGAACAGGTTTGTTTATACTGTCCACCTGAACAGGTTTGTTTATACTGTCCACCTGAACAGGTGTGTTTATACTGTCCACCTGAACAGGTGTGTTTATACTGTCAACCAGAACAGGTGTGTGTGTTTATACTGTCCACCAGAACAGGTGTGTGTGTTTATACTGTCCACCAGAACAGGTGTGTGTGTTTATACTGTCCACCAGAACAGGTGTGTTTATACTGTCCACCAGAACAGGTGTGTTTGTTTATACTGTCCACCAGAACAGGTGTGTGTGTTTATACTGTCCACCAGAACAGGTGTGTTTGTTTATACTGTCCACCAGAACAGGTGTGTTTGTTTATACTGTCCACCAGAACAGGTGTGTTTGTTTATACTGTCCACCAGAACAGGTGTGTTTGTTTATACTGTCCACCAGAACAGGTGTGTTTGTTTATACTGTCTACCAGAACAGGTGTGTTTATACTGTCTACCAGAACAGGTGTGTTTATACTGTCCACCAGAACAGGTGTGTTTATACTGTCTACCAGAACAGGTGTGTTTATACTGTCCACCAGAACAGGTGTGTTTATACTGTCTACCAGAACAGGTGTGTTTATACTGTCCACCAGAACAGGTGTGTTTATACTGTCCACCAGAACAGGTGTGTGTGTTTATACTGTCCACCAGAACAGGTGTGTTTGTTTATACTGTCCACCAGAACAGGTGTGTTTGTTTATACTGTCCACGAGAACAGGTGTGTTTGTTTATACTGTCTACCAGAACAGGTGTGTTTGTTTATACTGTCTACCAGAACAGGTGTGTTTATACTGTCCACCAGAACAGGTGTGTTTATACTGTCCACCAGAACAGGTGTGTTTATACTGTCCACCAGAACAGGTGTGTTTATACTGTCCACCAGAACAGGTGTGTTTATACGGTCCACCAGAACAGGTGTGTTTGTTTATACTGTCCACCAGAACAGGTGTGTTTGTTTATACTGTCCACCAGAACAGGTGTGTTTGTTTATACTGTCCACCAGAACAGGTGTGTGTGTTTATACTGTCCACCAGAACAGGTGTGTGTGTTTATACTGTCCACCAGAACAGGTGTGTGTGTTTATACTGTCCACCAGAACAGGTGTGTTTATACTGGCCACCAGAACAGGTGTGTGTGTTTATACTGTCTACCAGAACAGGTGTGTTTATACTGTCCACCAGAACAGGTGTGTGTGTTTATACTGTCCACCAGAACAGGTGTGTGTGTTTATACTGTCCACCAGAACAGGTGTGTGTGTTTATACTGTCCACCAGAACAGGTGTGTGTGTTTATACTGTCCACCAGAACAGGTGTGTGTGTTTATACTGTCCACCAGAACAGGTGTGTGTGTTTATACTGTCCACCAGAACAGGTGTGTGTGTTTATACTGTCCACCAGAACAGGTGTGTGTGTTTATACTGTCTACCAGAACAGGTGTGTTTATACTGTCCACCAGAACAGGTGTGTTTATACTGTCCATCAGAACAGGTGTGTGTGTTTATACTGTCCACCAGAACAGGTGTGTGTGTTTATACTGTCCACTAGAACAGGTGTGTTTATACTGTCTACCAGAACAGGTGTGTTTATACTGTCTACCAGAACAGTTGTGTTTATACTGTCCACCAGAACAGGTGTGTTTATACTGTCCACCAGAACAGGTGTGTTTATACTGTGTGTGTGTTTATACTGTCCACCAGAACAGGTGTGTGTGTTTATACTGTCCACCAGAACAGGTTTGTTTATACTGTCCACCAGAACAGGTGTCTTTATACTGTCCACCAGAACAGGTGTGTTTATACTGTCCACCAGAACAGGTGTGTTTATACTGTCTACCAGAACAGGTGTGTTTATACTGTCCACCAGAACAGGTGTGTTTATACTGTCCACCAGAACAGGTGTGTTTATACTGCCCACCAGAACAGGTGTGTTTATACTGTCCACCAGAACAGGTGTGTTTATACTGTCCACCAGAACAGGTGTGTTTATACTGTCTACCAGAACAGGTGTGTTTATACTGTCCACCAGAACAGGTGTGTTTATACTGTCCACCAGAACAGGTGTGTGTGTTTATACTGTCCACCAGAACAGGTGTGTGTGTTTATACTGTCCACCAGAACAGGTGTGTGTGTTTATACTGTCTACCAGAACAGGTGTGTTTATACTGTCCACCAGAACAGGTGTGTTTATACTGTCCACCAGAACAGTTGTGTGTGTTTATACTGTCCACCAGAACAGGTGTGTGTGTTTATACTGTCCACCAGAACAGGTGTGTTTATACTGTCTACCAGAACAGGTGTGTTTGTTTATACTGTCCACCAGAACAGGTGTGTTTATACTGTCCACCAGAACAGGTGTGTTTATACTGTCCACCAGAACAGGTGTGTTTATACTGTCCACCAGAACAGGTGTGTTTATACTGTCTACCAGAACAGGTGTGTTTATACTGTCCACCAGAACAGTTGTGTTTATACTGTCCACCAGAACGGGTGTGTTTTTACTGTCCAGCAGAACGGGTGTGTTTTTACTGTCCAGCAGAACAGGTGTGTTTATACTGTCCACCAGAACAGGTGTGTTTATACTGTCCACCAGAACAGGTGTGTTTATACTGTCCACCAGAACAGGTGTGTTTGTTATTATGTCCACCAGAACAGGTGTGTTTATACTGTCCACCAGAACAGGTGTGTTTATACTGTCCACCAGAACAGGTGTGTTTATACTGTCTACCAGAACAGGTGTGTTTATACTGTCTACCAGAACAGGTGTGTTTATACTGTCTACCAGAACAGGTGTGTTTATACTGTCTACCAGAACAGGTGTGTTTATACTGTCCACCAGAACAGGTGTGTTTATACTGTCCACCAGAACAGGTGTGTTTATACTGTCCACCAGAACAGGTGTGTTTATACTGTCCACCAGAACAGGTGTCTTTATACTGTCCACCAGAACAGGTGTGTTTATACTGTCCACCAGAACAGGTGTGTTTATACTGTCCACCAGAACAGGTGTGTTTATACTGTCCACCAGAACAGGTGTGTTTATACTGTCCACCAGAACAGGTGTGTTTATACTGTCCACCAGAACAGGTGTGTTTATACTGTCCACCAGAACAGGTGTGTTTATACTGTCTACCAGAACAGGTGTGTTTATACTGTCCACCAGAACAGGTGTGTTTATACTGTCCACCAGAACAGGTGTGTGTGTTTATACTGTCCACCAGAACAGGTGTGTGTGTTTATACTGTCCACCAGAACAGGTGTGTGTGTTTATACTGTCTACCAGAACAGGTGTGTTTATACTGTCCACCAGAACAGGTGTGTTTATACTGTCCACCAGAACAGTTGTGTGTGTTTATACTGTCCACCAGAACAGGTGTGTGTGTTTATACTGTCCACCAGAACAGGTGTGTTTATACTGTCTACCAGAACAGGTGTGTTTGTTTATACTGTCCACCAGAACAGGTGTGTTTATACTGTCCACCAGAACAGGTGTGTTTATACTGTCCACCAGAACAGGTGTGTTTATACTGTCCACCAGAACAGGTGTGTTTATACTGTCTACCAGAACAGGTGTGTTTATACTGTCCACCAGAACAGTTGTGTTTATACTGTCCACCAGAACAGGTGTGTTTTTACTGTCCAGCAGAACGGGTGTGTTTTTACTGTCCAGCAGAACAGGTGTGTTTATACTGTCCACCAGAACAGGTGTGTTTATACTGTCCACCAGAACAGGTGTGTTTATACTGTCCACCAGAACAGGTGTGTTTATACTGTCCACCAGAACAGGTGTGTTTATACTGTCCACCAGAACAGGTGTGTTTATACTGTCCACCAGAACAGGTGTGTTTATACTGTCCACCAGAACAGGTGTGTTTATACTGTCCACCAGAACAGGTGTGTTTGTTTATACTGTCCACCAGAACAGGTGTGTTTGTTTATACTGTCCACCAGAACAGGTGTGTTTGTTTATACTGTCCACCAGAACAGGTGTGTTTGTTTATGCTGTCCACCAGAACAGGTGTGTTTATACTGTCTACCAGAACAGGTGTGTTTATACTGTCTACCAGAACAGGTGTGTTTGTTTATACTGTCCACCAGAACAGGTGTGTTTGTTTATACTGTCCACCAGAACAGGTGTGTTTATACTGTCCACCAGAACAGGTGTGTTTATACTGTCCACCAGAACAGGTGTGTGTGTTTATACTGTCCACCAGAACAGGTGTGTGTGTTTATACTGTCCACCAGAACAGGTGTGTGTGTTTATACTGTCTACCAGAACAGGTGTGTGTGTTTATACTGTCCACCAGAACAGGTGTGTTTATACTGTCCGCCAGAACAGGTGTGTTTATACTGTCCACCAGAACAGGTGTGTTTATACTGTCCACCAGAACAGGTGTGTTTATACTGTCCACCAGAACAGGTGTGTTTATACTGTCCACCAGAACAGGTGTGTTTATACTGTCCACCAGAACAGGTGTGTTTATACTGTCCACCAGAACAGGTGTGTTTTTACTGTCCACCAGAACAGGTGTGTTTATACTGTCCACCAGAACAGGTGTGTTTATACTGTCCACCAGAACAGGTGTGTTTATACTATCCACCAGAACAGGTGTGTTTATACTGTCCACCAGAACAGGTGTGTTTATACTGTCCACCAGAACAGGTGTGTTTATACTGTCCACCATAACAGGTGTGTTTATACTGTCCACCAGAACAGGTGTGTTTATACTGTCCACCAGAACAGGTGTGTTTGTTTATACTGTCTACCAGAACAGGTGTGTTTATACTGTCCACCAGAACAGGTGTGTGTGTGTGTGTGTGTGTGTGTGTGTGTGTGTGTGTGTGTGTGTATATATATACTGTCCACCAGAACAGGGGTGTGTGTGTGTATATGCTAAGTGTGTGTGGTACTGTATGTGTGTGTTTTACAAAAGCCACATCTCTGAGGTGTGTGTGTGTTTTGCAGGAGTAAGCACGGGGCCACCAACTACATCCCAGAGCAGTTTCTGGATGACTTCCTGGACCTGGTAGTGTGGGGTCATGAACATGAGTGTCTGATAAACCCCAGCAGGAACGAACAGAGGCTGTTCTACGTCACTCAGCCTGGTAGCTCTGTTGCCACGTCACTGTCCCCCGGAGAGGCCGTCAAGAAGTACGCCAACACACACACACACACTCAAACACTTTTATATACACTCAAGTAGCACTCACTGTGTGTGTCTGCATATTTGTATGCCCTTGTGTGTGTCATTGCCTGTGTGCATGTGTGTGTGTGTGTGCGCAGGCACATAGGTCTGCTGAGGGTGAAGGGGCGTAAGATGAACCTTCAGAAGATCCCGCTGCACACGGTTCGTCAGTTCTTCATCCAGGACCTGGTCCTCTCAGAGCACCCTGACCTCTTCAACCCTGACATGCCCAAGGTCAACCAGAGGGTAGAGGCCTTCTGCCAGGAGAAGGTGAGCACAAGGCGCTCTCTCTCTCTTTCTTGCTCGCTCTTTCTCTCTCCCAGGCTGTCTGTCTCTCTCTCTCGCTCTCCCTGACTGTGTGTGTGTTGGTTCCCAGGTGGAAGCGATGATTGAGGAAGCAGAGCGAGATCGACTGGGAAACCCCCTTACCCCTGAGAAACCCCTGATACGCCTTAGAGTGAGTGAGACACAAGTAACATTTTATAATTAAGCAATAAGGCCCGAGGGGGTGTGGTATATGGCCAATATACCACGGCTAAGGGATGTTCTTATGCACAAGTGCCTGGATACAGCCCTTAGCCGTGGTCTGTTGGCCATATACCACAAACCCCTGAGGTGCCTTATTGCTATTATAAACTGGTTACCAATGTAATTAAAACAGTAAAATAAATGTTTTGTCATAGCCGTGGTATACGGTCTGATATACCTCGGCTGTTAGCCAATCAGCATTCAGCGCTCAAACCACCCAGATTATAATACGTCATTCTGTTGAACACTGCAACAGCATCAAGGTTATTTCTCAAGGTAGAATTTACAATTCCCACTTTCTCTCTTTCTATTTCTCTCTGTCACACTTTTATCCTGCTCTCTCTCTCTCTCTCTCTCTCTCTCTCTCTCTCTCTCTCTCTCTCTCTCTCTCTCTCTCTCTCTTCAATTCAGTAGACTTTATTGACATGGCAAATTAAATTAATTACATTGTCAAAGTATACATAACAAAAATGGTGGGACCAACAGCAATAATAATAGTAGGAGTGGACATGGGATTACCATTAACAACAACTACAACAACAATATTAAGGAGAATAACAATACAATAAAGCAATAGTAGTAGACGAGTCTCAACCTGACTGAGAAGGCACATGACATGGTATGAAAGCCTAAAGAAAACTAAATGGGAAATATTATTGACATTACATCGCACTTTTCACTTGCTGTCCCTCAGGTTGTGGCAGGAGGACACATACAGTGTTTGAAGGCCAAAACATTTAGACTTTTCACCCAATAAATATTTTAAAAAATTCTACATCTTTTATAGTTTCAAATTCTTTGTACTGAATGATCATTTTGGGAAAGAAAGATTCTCTTAGGTCTGAGTATTTGTCACAGTGTAATATTTGTCTCTCTCTCAAGGTGGACTACAGCGGTGGTTTTGAGGCCTTCAATGCCACTCGTTTCAGTCAGAAGTTTGTAGAGCAGGTTGCAAACCCCAAAGATGTTGTTCACTTCATCAGACAGAAGGAGTACAAGGCCAAAGTTAAAGGTAACACACACACACACACACTCCATGCACCATAATCATAACATTTGACAAGACTACTTTTTCTGATGTTCAGGTCACTCGCCTGTCTCTGTGTTTTTTGCTGTGTAAGTGCAGGCGAAGAGGATGTTGACTTTGGGCAGCTCCTGAGTCACTCCTCAACTGAGGGTCTGAGGGTGGAGGATCTAGTTAAAGAATACTTCCAGACAGCAGAAAAGGTACACACACATTTCTCCATACCCTGACTGTGTGTCTGGATGTGTGTTAACATGACTGTGTGTGTAGTAGGGCTGATCCCAATTAGTTGACTGGTCGATTGTTTGGTTGTTATGCTGTTGGTCGACTGAGATTGTTTTAGTTGAGCAGTAACAAATGTACAGTACCAGTCAAAAGTTTGGACACCTACTCATTCCAGGGTTTTTCTTTATTTGTACTATTTTCTACATTGTAGAATAATAGTGAAGACATCAAAACTATGAAATAAAACACATGGAATCGTCAAAAAAGTGTTTAACAAATCTAAATATATTTTATATTCGAGATTCTTCAAAGTAGCCACCCTTTACCTTAATGACAGCTTTGCACACTCTTGGCATTCTCTCAACCAGCTTCACGAGGTAATCACCTGGAATGCATTTCAATTAACACGTGTGCCTTGTTAAAAGTTCATTTGTGGAATTTCTTTCCTTCTTAATGCGTTTAAGACAATCCGTTGTGTTGTGACAAGGTAGGGGTGGTATACAGAAGATAGACCATGTCGATATTATGGCAAGAACAGCTCAAATAAGCAAAGAGAAACGACAGTCCATCATTACTTTAAGACATGAAGGTCAGTCAATCTGGAAAATGTCAAGAACTTTGAACGTTTCTTCAAGTGCAGTCGCAAAAACCATCAAGCGCTATGATGAAACTGGCTCTCATGAGGACCACCACAGGAAAGGCTGACCCAGAGTTACCTCTGCTGCAGAGGATAAGTTCATTAGAGTTACCAGCCTCAGATTGCAGCCCAAATAAATGTAAAAGTAACAGACACATCTCAACATCAACTGTTCAGAGGAGACTGCGTGAATCAGGCCTTCATGGTCGAATTGCTGCAAAGAAACCACTACTAAAAGACACCAATAAGAAGAAGAGACTTGCTTGGGCCAAGAAACACAAGCAATGGACATTAGACCGGTGTGCTTTGGTCTGATGAGTCCAAATGTGAGATTTTTGGTTCCAACCGCCGTGTCTTTGTGAGACGCAGAGTAGGTGAACGGATGATCTCCGCATGTGTGGTTCCCACCGTGAAGCATGGAGGAGCAGGTCTGATGGTGTGGGGGTGCTTTGCTGGTGACACTGTCTGTGATTTATTTAGAAAAACTCTTGAATGAGTAAGTGTGTCCAAACGTTTGACTGGTACTGTATATACAGTGGGGCAAAAAAGTATTTAGTCAGCCACCAATTGTGCAAGTTCTCCCACTTAAAAAGATGAGAGAGGCCTGTAATTCTCATCATAGGTCTAATGATGACTAAATACTTTTTTGCCCCACTGTATATTTGCACTCATCTCAGTGAACTAATCCATTGCGGAAGCCTAGACTAAAAGCCCATTTTGATCCGAAAATGTGGTCGGAGGCTCCATATGGAGGGTGTGACGCAATTGCGGAGGCATGCCGAGGCCAAATTGAGGTCTGTACCACATCGCCATGCCCCTCCCAAATGTTGTAACAATGTGGAGGGCTCTGTATAGCTCCACGATGACATGATTGGTTGATGGTAGGTGAGGGTGGTACATCCTGTATAAACACACTCCCTTGACAACAGCTCTGCACTGCTCCGCAAGGAGTATGAATTCCTGACTTCTGCTGAGGCCGTTCTTACCCTGCATTCTGCTGAGGCCGTTCTCGCCCTGACTTCTGCTGAGGCCGTTCTTGCCCTGACTTCTGCCGAGGCCGTTCTCGCCCTGACTTCTGCCGAGGCCGTATCACCGTAAATGCTGCATGGCCAATGCAGACGTCAGATTGACCCTGCACCCAGATGGACAATGCACTTCTCTCTCCACAATGCACTTCTCTCTCCACAATGCACTTCTCTCCCGCCAATTTGTGCACATTCATTGTTTCATAACTTCATTGTGTGAATTGTTTGGGTTTGATTGTTAGTGTATATCACTTCCCCATATCACCAGCAGTATGTTTACTGTTAATTCCTATGATTTCTAATCCACAATGTTTGTTACTTTGATTACAGTAATTATTTTAATGCATTGAATATTATTCCGCTAGTCCTGTTCTCATTGTCGGAGTGGACACATTGTTTACAGAGTGCACAACCTATGCTACACTGTGAGAAACAAGTTTTGGTTTATTCTATTCCATTAACGAGTTTTGTTCATTTAGTCATTTTCTTTTGTTTGGAGCTCTCCTGTCCATGTTGAATAAGGACACACACACAGAAGCTACCTGAAAAATCTTTCCAGCTCTCTCCCTTTTGATAACCACTTGGCGTGAAAGCAAAAAATGTCTTGCTCTGATCCAGTGGAAAGATAGACCTTCCTGATTACTTCTCATCAGTGCTTGACTTGGACTGAAATAGGTTCCAGTACTCATTTTGGGTGTCAGTACTGTTTATATTTAGGTGCAGGAGCTCCACAATACTGTTGAGTTAATATTGTATAAGAGGAACAGAGACTCCACAATACTGTTGAGTTAATATTCTATAAGAGGAACAGGGACTCCACAATACTGTTGAGTTAATATTCTATAAGAGGAACAGGGACTCCACAATACTGTTGAGTTAATATTCTATAAGAGGAACAGGGACTCCACAATACTGTTGAGTTAATATTCTATAAGAGGAACAGGGACTCCACAATACTGTTGAGTTAATATTCTATAAGAGGAACAGGGACTCCACAATACTGTTGAGTTAATATTCTATAAGAGGAACAGGGACTCCACAATACTGTTGAGTTAATATTCTATAAGAGGAACAGGGACTCCACAATACTGTTGAGTTAATATTCTATAAGAGGAACAGGGACTCCACAATACTGTTGAGTTCATATTCTATAAGAGGAACAGGGACTCCACAATACTGTTGAGTTAATATTCTATAAGAGGAACAGGGACTCCACAATACTGTTGAGTTAATATTCTATAAGAGGAACAGGGACTCCACAATACTGTTGAGTTCATATTCTATAAGAGGAACAGGGACTCCACAATACTGTTGAGTTAATATTCTATAAGAGGAACAGGGACTCCACAATACTGTTGAGTTCATATTCTATAAGAGGAACAGGGACTCCACAATACTGTTGAGTTAATATTCTATAAGAGGAACAGGGACTCCACAATACTGTTGAGTTAATATTCTATAAGAGGAACAGAGACTCCACAATACTGTTGAGTTAATATTCTATAAGAGGAACAGGAGCTCCACAATACTGTTGAGTTAATATTCTATAAGAGGAACAGGGACTCCACAATACTGTTGAGTTAATATTCTATAAGAGGAACAGGGACTCCACAATACTGTTGAGTTAATATTCTATAAGAGGAACAGGGACTCCACAATACTGTTGAGTTAATATTCTATAAGAGGAACAGGGACTCCACAATACTGTTGAGTTCATATTCTATAAGAGGAACAGGGACTCCACAATACTGTTGAGTTAATATTCTATAAGAGGAACAGGGACTCCACAATACTGTTGAGTTAATATTCTATAAGAGGAACAGGGACTCCACAATACTGTTGAGTTCATATTCTATAAGAGGAACAGGGACTCCACAATACTGTTGAGTTAATATTCTATAAGAGGAACAGGGACTCCACAATACTGTTGAGTTAATATTCTATAAGAGGAACAGGGACTCCACAATACTGTTGAGTTAATATTCTATAAGAGGAACAGGGACTCCACAATACTGTTGAGTTCATATTCTATAAGAGGAACAGGGACTCCACAATACTGTTGAGTTAATATTCTATAAGAGGAACAGGAGCTCCACAATACTGTTGAGTTCATATTCTATAAGAGGAACAGGGACTCCACAATACTGTTGAGTTCATATTCTATAAGAGGAACAGGGACTCCACAATACTGTTGAGTTAATATTCTATAAGAGGAACAGGGACTCCACAATACTGTTGAGTTAATATTCTATAAGAGGAACAGGGACTCCACAATACTGTTGAGTTAATATTCTATAAGAGGAACAGGGACTCCACAATACTGTTGAGTTAATATTCTATAAGAGGAACAGGAGCTCCACAATACTGTTGAGTTCATATTCTATAAGAGGAACAGGGACTCCACAATACTGTTGAGTTAATATTCTATAAGAGGAACAGGGACTCCACAATACTGTTGAGTTAATATTCTATAAGAGGAACAGGGACTCCACAATACTGTTGAGTTAATATTCTATAAGAGGAACAGGGACTCCACAATACTGTTGAGTTAATATTCTATAAGAGGAACAGGGACTCCACAATACTGTTGAGTTAATATTCTATAAGAGGAACAGGGACTCCACAATACTGTTGAGTTAATATTCTATAAGAGGAACAGGAGCTCCACAATACTGTTGAGTTAATATTCTATAAGAGGAACAGGGACTCCACAATACTGTTGAGTTAATATTCTATAAGAGGAACAGGGACTCCACAATACTGTTGAGTTAATATTGTATAAGAGGAACAGGGACTCCACAATACTGTTGAGTTAATATTCTATAAGAGGAACAGGGACTCCACAATACTGTTGAGTTAATATTCTATAAGAGGAACAGGGACTCCACAATACTGTTGAGTTAATATTCTATAAGAGGAACAGGGACTCCACAATACTGTTGAGTTAATATTCTATAAGAGGAACAGGGACTCCACAATACTGTTGAGTTAATATTCTATAAGAGGAACAGGGACTCCACAATACTGTTGAGTTAATATTCTATAAGAGGAACAGGGACTCCACAATACTGTTGAGTTAATATTCTATAAGAGGAACAGGGACTCCACAATACTGTTGAGTTAATATTCTATAAGAGGAACAGGGACTCCACAATACTGTTGAGTTAATATTCTATAAGAGGAACAGGGACTCCACAATACTGTTGAGTTAATATTCTATAAGAGGAACAGGAGCTCCACAATACTGTTGAGTTAATATTCTATAAGAGGAACAGGGACTCCACAATACTGTTGAGTTAATATTCTATAAGAGAAACAGGGACTCCAGCAGTAGAACATGTGAGGTGCTGGTACTCGGCTCAGGTGAACTCCTGCCCAAGTCAAGCACTTACGGAAATAGCCTACAGCTGTGTCTGTCCCGAGCTCCCTGGCATGGGAAACTGAGGGCCCAGAATATTTTATACAATGTTACAAGTTCGCTAGCTAGCTTCTGGGCTGGACCCAATTTAATAGTTGATACAATGTTTAAAGTTCGTTGCAGACAGGCCATGTGTAGCCAATGTGATAGGATATTTCATTTAAAATCAGGATATTTTCTACCTGCATACTGAAATGTTTTTATTTGTTGGCTTTATGTAGGCTATTTTTAAATAAGTGGCAATGGCAATGGAAGTTCGTTTTTAGGTTTATCATTTTCATTTAGATTTGGATATCATTTTGATTAACCACATGACAATGATTTTGAGATATGAAGACATTATCATAAATTAACTGTTTAATGAAAATCTGCATTTGAAAACAATAACTGGCACGCAGATTGGTAGAAATGGTGAGATAAATTGACATTCCACATGAGAAAGGTTGCAGACTCCCCCGTATAGCCTGTTACCGGCAACTTCAGGAGAGTAATGGACGAATCTGCGAAAGCCAGCAGGAGAGGGAGGAGAATAGTTTGGACAGGTTCAGTTTTTATTCTTCTGGTTATCTAGATCTCTGGCGCCCTCTTGAGGCATCAAACCATAAGCTTAAAGCATCAGACAAGCTCAATGCACATTTTATTAAATGTCTATAAATGGAAAAATACACGTTTAAACATTTGAGCAATCGATTGGTCGAAAGAACAGACGAATTTCGGTTGACTTAAGATTTTGTTTTGTCAAGGACAGCCCAAGTGTGTGTGTGGACGTGTTTTAACGTGTGTGTGGACGTGTTTTAACGTGTGTGTGGACGTGTTTTAACGTGTGTGTGTGTGTGGACGTGTTTTAACGTGTGTGTGTGTGTGTTTTAACGTGTGTGTGTGTGTGTGTGTGTGTGTGTGTGTGTGTGTGTGGATGTGTGTTAACATGACTGTGTGTGTAGACGGTGCAGCTCTCCCTACTGACGGAGCAGGGCATGGGGAAGGCAGTGCAGGAGTATGTGGACAAGGAGGAGAAGGATGCCATCGAGGAACTGATCCGATACCAGCTGGAGAAAACCCAGAGACACCTGCAGCAGAGAGGAGTACTGACAGAGGAGGAGATTGACCAGGAGGTACAGAGGAGGGGGTATTCACCTCCAGCTGACAGGAGTACTGACAGAGGAAGAAATTGACCAGGAGGTGGAGAGAGGGGGAGGAGAGGAGGGGATAGACTCCTCCAGCAGAGAGGAGTACTGACAGAGGAAGAGATTGACAAGGAGGTGGAGAGAGGGGGAGAAGGGGGTAGACACCTCCAGCAGAGAGGAGTACTGACAGAGGAAGAGATTGACAAGGAGGTGGAGAGAGGGGGAGAAGGGGGTAGACACCTCCAGCAGAGAGGAGCACTGACACAGGAGGAGATTGACCAGGAGGTATAGAGGAGATGGGAGAGAGGGGGAGGGGGACAGGAGGGTGTAGGCACCTCCAGCAGAGAGGAGTACTGACAGAGGAAGAGATTGACCAGGAGGTACGGAGGAGAGAGGAGAGATGATAGTAACCATAGCAACCTGTTCTCTCCTCAGATTCGCCGTTTCAGAGAATCTAAGAAAAACACTGCAGAGGAGGATGAAGAGGTTCAGGTGGTGAGTCAGGAACACACACACACACACACACACACACACACACACACACACACACACACACACACACACACACATATATGTTCATACCAGTACTCTCCTCTCTTTGTAGGCCCTCAACAGGGCTAAAGCTCACCGCATAGAGCGAGGCGACGCCCCAGAAGACCTGGACCTATCAGATGAGCCTGATGTTTCCATGGATTCGGACGAGGACTCTGCCCCTCCTCCCCCCACCAGGGGCAGGGGGCGGGGTGGCAGGGGGAGGGGCCAAACCACAGCCAGGAGAGGAAGAGGTTTGTTTCTCTCCAAGATCTATTCACTCATGAGAAAGGTTTAATTATATTTATGCATGTATACATTAACGACTGCATTTGTATGTGTTGTTGGCGTGGTGCATTTTGTGTGTGAATATATTTGTGTCTGTGTGTGTGTCCAGGTGCAGCAGAGCCGAAGCCAGCAGGGCGGGCCCGTTCTCAGAAGGTCAACCCCACCCAGGGCAGAAGCATCATGGATGGTGAGTGGCTGCTGTGTCGGTGTTTCTCTCAAACCTAAGTGTGTATTATTGTACTGATCTACTACTTATCTTCCATCCCTCCCTCTTTCTCCTCCCTCTCTTTCTCCTCCCTCCATCCTGCAGCGTTCCAGGCTCCACCCAAGCGGCCATCGAGAGGGGCGGTGGCGGCTAAATCTTACACAGACGAGGTTAGTCCCTCACACTCCCCATCTCTGTGTGCTTTATACACTTTCTTACTGGTCTTTCAGTGAATGTGTGTGTTGTAGATAATGTTCTAATGTTCGTATCCTCACCTCCCTCCATCTCTCCTCCCTCCTCCTCCCCATCTCTCCTCCCTCCTCCTCCTCCATCTCTCCTCCCTCCATCTCTCCTCCTCCTCCTCCTCCATCTCTCCTCCCTCCTCCTCCATCTCTCCTCCCTCCTCCTCCCCATCTCTCCTCCCTCCTCCTCCATCTCTCCTCCCTCCATCTCTCCTCCCTCCTCCTCCTCCATCTCTCCTCCCTCCTCCTCCTCCATCTCTCCTCCCTCCATCTCTCCTCCCTCCTCCTCCTCCACTCTCCTCCCTACTCCTCCTCCATCTCTCCTCCCTCCTCCTCCTCCATCTCTCCTCCCTCCTCCTCCTCCATCTCTCCTCCCTCCTCCTCCTCCATCTCTCCTCCCTCCTCCTCCTCCATCTCTCCTCCCTCCATCTCCTCCATCTCTCCTCCCTCCATTTCTCCTCCTCCTCCATCTCTCCTCCTCCATCTCTCCTCCATCTCTCCTCCGTCATCTTCCATCTCTCCTCCCTCCTCTTCCTCTCTCCTCCCTCCTCCTCCATCTTTCCTCCCTCCATCTTCCTCCCTCCATCTCTCCTCACTCCATCTCTCCTCCTCCATCTCTCCTCCCTCCATCTCTCCTCCCTCCATCTCTCCTCTTCCATCTCTCCTCCTCCTCCTCCATCTCTCCTCTTCCATCTCTCCTCCTCCTCCTCCATCTCTCCTCCTCCATCTCTCCTCCTCCATCTCTCCTCCCTCCTCCATCTCTCCTCCGTCACCTTCCATCTCTCCTCCCTCCTCTTCCTCTCTCCTCCCTCCTCCTCTTCCATCTCTCCTCCGTCCTCTTCCATCTCTCCTCCCTCCTCTTCCATCTCTCCTCCCTCCTCCATCCTCTTCCTCTCTTCTCCCTCCTCTTCCTCTCTCCTCCCTCCTCCATCTCTCCTCCCTCCTCCATCTCTCCTCCACCTCCCTCCTCCTCCATCCCTCCTCCTCCTCCATCCTCCCTCCTCCTCCATCTCTCCTCCCTCCTCCATCTCTCCTCTCTCCTCCATCTCCTCCCTCCTCTTCCATCTCTCCTCCTCCTCCATCTCTCCTCTCCATCTCTCCTCCTCCTCCATCTCTCCTCCTCCTCCTCATCTCTCCTCCTCCATCTCTCCTCCATCTCTCCTTCCTCCTCCTCCATCTCTCCTCCCTCTCTCCTCTTCCTCTCTCCTCCCTCCTCCTCCTCCATCTCTCCTCCCTCCTCCTCCTCCATCTCTCCTCCCTCCTCCATCTCTCCTCCTCCTCCTCATCTCTCCTCCTCCATCTCTCCTCCATCTCTCCTTCCTCCTCCTCCATCTCTCCTCCCTCTCTCCTCTTCCTCTCTCCTCCCTCCTCCTCCTCCATCTCTCCTCCCTCCTCCTCCTCCATCTCTCCTCCCTCCTCCATCTCTCCTCCCTCCTCCATCTCTCCTCCATCTCTCCTCCTCCATCTCTCCTCCTCCCTCCCTCCTCCATCTCTCCTCCATCTCTCCTCTCCATCTCTCCTCTCCATCTCGACTCCTCCTCCTCTCCATCTCTCCTCCTCCTCCTCTCCATCTCTCCTCCCTCCTCGTCCTCCATCTCTCCTCCCTCCTCCTCCATCTCTCCTCCCTCCTCCATCTCTCCTCCCTCCTCCATCTCTCCTCCCTCCATCTCTCCTCCCTCCTCCTCCATCTCTCCTCCCTCCATTTCTCCTCCTCCTCCATCTCTCCTCCATCTCTCCTCCTCCTCCATCTCTCCTCCGTCATCTTCCATCTCTCCTCCCTCATCCTCCATCTTTCCTCCCTCCATCTCTCCTCCCTCCATCTCTCCTCCTCCATCTCTCCTCCCTCCATCTCTCCCCCTCCATCTCTCCTCTTCCATCTCTCCTCCTCCTCTTCCCTCCTCCTCCATCTCTCCTCCATCCTCCTCCATCTCTCCTCCCTCCTCCTCCATCTCTCCTCCACCTCCCTCCTCCTCCATCCCTCCTCCTCCTCCATCTCTCCTCCGTCACCTTCCATCTCTCCTCCCTCCTCCATCCTCTTCCTCTCTCCTCCCTCCTCTTCCTCTCTCCTCCTCCATCTCTCCTCCCTCCTCCTCCATCCCTCCTCCATCTCTCCTCCCTCCTCTTCCATCTCTCCTCCCTCCTCTTCCATCTCTCCTCCCTCCTCTTCCATCTCTCCTCCCTCCTCTTCCATCTCTCCTCCCTCCTCTTCCATCTCTCCTCCCTCCTCCATCTCTCCTTCCTCTTCCATCTCTCCTCTCTCCTCCATCTCTCCTTCCTCCTCCATCTCTCCTCCCTCCTCCTCTTCCATCTCTCCTCTCTCCTCTTCCATCTCTCCTCCCTCCTCTTCCATCTCTCCTCCCTCCATCCTCTTCCTCTCTTCTCCCTCCTCTTCCTCTCTCCTCCCTCCTCCTCCATCTCTCCTTCCTCCTCCATCTCTCCTCCCTCCTCTTCCTCTCTCCTCCCTCCTCTTCCTCTCTCCTCCCTCCTCACCCTCCATCTCTCCTCCCTCCTCCATCTCTCCCTCCTCCTCCTCCATCTCTCCTTCCTCCTCCATCTCTCCTCCCTCCTCCATCTCTCCTCCCTCCTCCTCCATCTCTCCTCCCTCCTCCTCCATCTCTCCTCCGTCACCTTCCATCTCTCCTCCCTCCTCCTCCATCTCTCCTCTCTCCTCCATCTCTCCTCCATCTCTCCTTCCTCTTCCATCTCTCCTCCCTCCTCTTCCATCTCTCCTCTCTCCTCCATCTCTCCTCCATCTCTCCTTCCTCCTCCATCTCTCCTCCCTCCTCCATCTCTCCTCCATCTCTCCTCCTCCCTCCCTCCCTCCTCCATCTCTCCTCCTCCATCTCTCCTCTCCATCTCTCCTCTTCCATCTCTCCTTCCTCCTCCTCCTCCATCTCTCCTCCCTCCTCTTCCTCTCTCCTCCCTCTCTCCTCTTCCTCTCTCCTCCATCTCGCCTCCCTCCTCCTCCTCCCTCCTCCATCTCTCCTTCCTCCTCCATCTCTCCTCCCTCCTCCATCTCTCCTCCCTCCTCCTCCATCTCTCCTCCCTCCTCCTCCATCTCTCCTCCGTCACCTTCCATCTCTCCTCCCTCCTCCTCCATCTCTCCTCTCTCCTCCATCTCTCCTCCATCTCTCCTTCCTCTTCCATCTCTCCTCCCTCCTCTTCCATCTCTCCTCTCTCCTCCATCTCTCCTCCATCTCTCCTTCCTCCTCCATCTCTCCTCCCTCCTCCATCTCTCCTCCATCTCTCCTCCTCCCTCCCTCCCTCCTCCATCTCTCCTCCTCCATCTCTCCTCTCCATCTCTCCTCTTCCATCTCTCCTTCCTCCTCCTCCTCCATCTCTCCTCCCTCCTCTTCCTCTCTCCTCCCTCTCTCCTCTTCCTCTCTCCTCCATCTCGCCTCCCTCCTCCTCCTCCCTCCTCCATCTCTCCTCCCTCCTCCTCCATCTCTCCTCCGTCACCTTCCATCTCTCCTCCCTCCTCCTCCATCTCTCCTCTCTCCTCCATCTCTCCTTCCTCTTCCATCTCTCCTCCCTCCTCTTCCATCTCTCCTCTCTCCTCCATCTCTCCTTCCTCCTCCATCTCTCCTCCCTCCTCCATCTCTCCTCCATCTCTCCTCCCTCCTCCATCTCTCCTCCATCTCTCCTCCTCCCTCCCTCCTCCATCTCTCCTCCTCCATCTCTCCTCTCCATCTCTCCTCCTCCTCCTCCTCCATCTCTCCTCCTCCATCTCTCCTCTCCATCTCTCCTCCTCCTCCTCCTCCTCCATCTCTCCTCCTCCTCCTCCATCTCTCCTCCTCCTCCTCCATCTCTCCTCCTCCATCTCTCCTCCCTCCTCTTCCTCTCTCCTCCCTCTCTCCTCTTCCTCTCTCCTCCCTCCTCCTCCATCTCTCCTCCCTCCTCCTCCTCCTCCATCTCTCCTTCCTCCCCCTCCATCTCTCCTCCCTCCTCCATCTCTCCTCCCTCCTCCATCTCTCCTCCATCTCTCCTCTCCATCTCTCCTCCTCTCCATCTCTCCTCTCCATCTCTCCTCCCTCCTCTTCCTCTCTCCTCCCTCCTCCTCCATCTCTCCTTCCTCCTCCTCCTCCATCTCTCCTCCCTCCTCCATCTCTCCTCCCTCCTCCTCTTCCATCTCTCCTCCCTCCTCTTCCTCTCTCCTCCCTCCTCCTCCATCTCTCCTCCTCCATCTCTCCTCCTCCCTCCCTCCTCCATCTCTCCTCTCCATCTCTCCTCCTCCTCCATCTCTCCTCTTCCTCCATCTCTCCTCCTCCTCCTCCTCCATCTCTCCTCCATCTCTCCTTCCTCCTCCTCCTCCATCTCTCCTCCCTCTTCCTCTCTCCTCCATCTCTCCTCCCTCCTCCTCCTCCATCTCTCCTCCGTCATCTTCCATCTCTCCTCCCTCCTCTTCCTCTCTCCTCCCTCCTCTTCCTCTCTCCTCCCTCCTCATCCTCCATCTCTCCTCCCTCCTCCTCCTCCATCTCGCCTCCCTCCTCCTCCATCTCGCCTCCCTCCTCCTCCTCCATCTCTCCTCCTCCCTCCCTCCTCCTCCATCTCTCCTCCCTCCTCCATCTCTCCTCCTCCTCCATCTCTCCTCCATCTCTCCTCCCTCCTCCATCTCTCCTCCATCTCTCCTCTCCATCTTTCCTCCCTCCTCGTCCTCCATCTCTCCTCCCTCCTCCTCCATCTCTCCTCCATCTCTCCTTCCTCCTCCTCCTCCATCTCTCCTCCATCTCTCCTCCCTCCTCCTCCTCCATCTCTCCTCCCTCCTCCTCCTCCATCTCTCCTCCATCATCTTCCATCTCTCCTCCCTCCTCTTCCTCTCTTCTCCCTCCTCTTCCTCTCTCCTCCCTCCTCATCCTCCATCTCTCCTCCCTCCTCCTCCTCCATCTCGCCTCCCTCCTCCTCCATCTCGCCTCCCTCCTCCTCCTCCATCTCTCCTCCTCCCTCCCTCCTCCTCCATCTCTCCTCCTTCCTCCATCTCTCCTCCTCCTCCATCTCACCTCCATCTCTCCTCCCTCCTCCTCCTCCATCTCGCCTCCCTCCTCCTCCATCTCGCCTCCCTCCTCCTCCTCCATCTCTCCTCCTCCCTCCCTCCTCCTCCATCTCTCCTCCTTCCTCCATCTCTCCTCCTCCTCCATCTCTCCTCCATCTCTCCTCCCTCCTCCATCTCTCCTCCATCTCTCCTCTCCATCTCTCCTTCCTCCTCCTCCTCCATCTCTCCTCCATCTCTCCTCCCTCCTCCTCCTCCATCTCTCCTCCCTCCTCCTCCTCCATCTCTCCTCCATCATCTTCCATCTCTCCTCCCTCCTCTTCCTCTCTCCTCCCTCCTCTTCCTCTCTCCTCCCTCCTCATCCTCCATCTCTCCTCCCTCCTCCTCCTCCATCTCGCCTCCCTCCTCCTCCATCTCGCCTCCCTCCTCCTCCTCCATCTCTCCTCCTCCTCCATCTCTCCTCCATCTCTCCTCCCTCCTCCTCCTCCATCTCGCCTCCCTCCTCCTCCATCTCGCCTCCCTCCTCCTCCTCCATCTCTCCTCCTCCCTCCCTCCTCCTCCTCCCTCCCTCCTCCTCCATCTCTCCTCCTTCCTCCATCTCTCCTCCATCTCTCCTCCCTCCTCCATCTCTCCTCCATCTCTCCTCTCCATCTCTCCTCCCTCCTCGTCCTCCATCTCTCCTCCCTCCTCCTCCATCTCTCCTCCCTCCTCCTCCATCTCTCCTCCCTCCTCCTCCATCATCTTCTCCCTCATCTCTAGATAACCATTGATGATGATGACTCTGACGATGTTTCCTTTGTGAAGCCTGCATCAAGACTGACTCCTGCATCACGACCAACACAGAGGTAGGAAAGTGTGTGTTGGGTAGGAGTTGTACATTGATTAGTGATCTGTGTGGATGTGTCTGTTTGTAATTAGAGGGTATTAAAGGGGCAGTGCAGTCATAAACTTGATTTTCTATATTTTCTATATATTTACAAACTGAGGTTGGAATAATACTGTGAAACAATCAGAATAATGCCCGTCTTAGTGTAAGAGCTGTTTGAAATTTCACCTTATTTTGCATGGGTGGATTTCTAGACCAATAACAGCTAGTTTTCATATCCCTCCCATTAGACTCTTCACTCAGACCATTTCTAGCTACATTCTTGCTTGAAAAATAGCTTTTTGATAAGAAGCTGTTTTTGTTCGTTTTTTTGACCATTTGAATGGAAAACAATCACAGTAAGGTACATAATTGTTACCCTGTAATGATTTGATAAGAGTTAAAAACAGCGGCATTGGACCGTGAACGGCTCTGCGTTTTGTGTTCTAGGGCCTCCTCCTCCTCTTCCTCCTCCAGTAGGCGGGGCTCCCAGAGTCAGAGCCAATCATGCAGAGGAGTGACATTTGATGACGACGACGATGAGGTATGAGACCTGTGAGATGACTGAATTATGCCTGTTGTAGTGTGTGTCTGTCTAACCTCCCTTCTCTCTCTCAGGAGGACTTTGACCCGTTTAAAGGCTCCAGTAGGAGTGGCCGGCGATAGATTTAACTCCGCCCCTTTGGACAATGTTCATGTTTCTTATTGGCTAGTGAGCTGTGAATGTATGATTAACTTACCCATAGTTCTTCATGCCACTTATGGTCCTGACGATGGACCCCTGGGCTGCCAATACGCTGCCTGTTCAGAATAGAGGAAGCGTTAGCTGGCTGTACCTGTGTCTAAACTCTTATTTTTCATCCTATAGTTTGTTCTCAATCTTCTTTGTAATTGTGAGAGTTTTCCATACCATCTGAAGACCTGCTTTGACTGTTGATTGGCCGTTCTGAGCTCCTAAAGCGTCATTAGTCAGTGTTGTTGAGCCCTGTCATTGGTCAGTGTTGGACCCATTCAGTCACCATGACAACCGTCCGCTTTCAGCAAATTTATTAAATACTTCCTGTTTCTATTTCAGGTGTGTGTTTACTGTTCCTGTTTGACGCACGTACACACACACACACACACACACACACACACACACACACACACACACACACACACACACACACACACACTACAGGTGACACACACTCACTTGTTGACATTCACACCCGCTTTATGTTAGAACGCACACAAGACGAGCTAAACGGTAAATCTCAATTGTACTCCCTTGATTCCTCAGGTCCTCCCTCCTCGTCTCTTCAAAGCACATTGGAGGGTCCTCCCTCAGATCTTTTCCTCCAATGCGTTTTAAGGAGGAGGCATGGAGAGGACGCAAACACGATTGAGATTTATCTACAGGAGAGTGGACAAATAAAGGAACACTAATATGTTTAATAAAAAAATCAAGACTATTAAAACGATAACCTTTGATGCTTCAGGGATATGATCAAATGTGGTCCTGTACAAATATATTCAAAGTTTAGCCTTTTCTCATTCCTTCCTTGAGTGCAGCACTGACATGACGAGAGATTTTCACACTGCCAGTTTTCTTTGACATTATAGAGCCCAGGGCTGTTTCACACTTGTATATTCTGTTGTGGGGTAATACCAACCTTAGCCCAGGGCTTAGATGGCCATGCTCTGGAGCAGGGTAAAACTTGGTGTCAAAATTTCCCGTGGGAAACGGCTATTTCTGGTACGTGTCATTTAAGTGGAACATGTATCGTAAAATCATGGCGAGATTTATGGTGGAGACCTTGAGCCAACTATGTCAGAGCAGTGATAGTTCAAGGAAGGACAAAGGTATGTTTATTTAGAGTTGGCCACTTGAACAGTCCAGTGTCTGGCCCTATAGTGTACAACACAGGTCAAATAAGGTCAGTGTACTTTTTTCTGTTTACATGTCACCATCTTCTGGTTAGGACTGGTAGTGAACACATGGAAGATCTCAACTGCATACAATGTCCGTCTGCCTACCTACACAGTGGGAAGTCATTTGCATACTTCTCGTGTCCCCTCTCGTCTTCTCAAAACCCATTGGACGAGAAAGCCAGAGGTCCCTTCCCTCTGACCTTCTCCGATGGGTTTTAAGAAAGAGATGAGGAGAGGGGACGCGAGAAGTATGCAATTGACTTCCCACTGTGTAGGTAGGCAGACGGACATCAACCAGGAAACCAGTTGGTCCATGGTGGCATATAGCTGGTATTGCAGTGTGGGAGTAATGCAGATCGTTTAGAGTTGCCTTATCATTTCAACAGTTGTCTGATGTGAGAACCCAAAGATCAGGCACTGCATCATTCACATCTTCACTGTCAGGTTCTAATTTTCAGAGTACAAACTCAACGGACACTATGAACGCTTTAAACCAAGTTTATTCTTCCCAGAGGGTTAATACAGATGCATTAGACAAAGGCATGGTTTCACCCGTGGTAGTATACATACCACACTTTGGGTGGAGTCTCCTCCTTATCGCTAAACATTGCATCGTTATTGCTAGTCAGGGAGCTGAGTGATCTGGGCCTTAAACGGTTCCTCCCCTTATCAGTACTGCTACATGGGATTGTTTCCCCTGCACTCAGCCCCTCCCAAGCTTCATTATGGATCCCCTCATGTCTCTGTTATATCTAATGATGATAATACATAAAGCTCAGAAACCAAACCTATCAAATATGTGGACACCCCTTCAAATTAGCGGATTCCGCTATTTCAGCCACACCCGTTGCTGACGGGTGTATAAAAATCCAGCACACAGCCATGCAATCTCCATAGACAAATATTGGCAGTAGAATGGCTTTTCAATGTGGCACCGCCATAGGATGCCCTGGTCAACTGTAAGTGCTATTATTGTGAAGTGGAAACATTTATGAGCAACAACGGCTCAGCCATGAAGGGGGACACCGAGTGCTGAAACGCATAGCTCTTAAAAATCGTCTGTCCTCAGTAGCAACACTCACTACCAACTTCCAAACTGCCTCTGGATAATGGCGCCGGAGGAGATGGCTGCCGTTTTACGGTCTGATAACCAATTGTGCTATTGTGTTTTTCCGCTTCTAGATATCAGGACAACTATTACCTCGTTTTGGAAGAAGGTTTTTCTTTAACGAGTCGGACGTGAAGGACTTACTTCAGTCACCCGACAAGGCCCAAATCCCCGTGATTCGCATGGGGGTGCCTTGTAAGGATCTGACGGCGAGTGGGTAATCTGCCTCGACCATCAGTACTATTAGCCAACATGCAATCATCGGATAACAAAATAGACAAACTACGATCACAAATATCCTACCAACATGATATTAAAAACGAATATCTTATGTTTCACCGAGTCGTGGCTGAACGACGACATGATTAACATACAGCTGGCGGGCTTTATGCTGCCTTGGCAAGACAGAACAGCAGCCTCCGGTAAGACAAGGGGTTTGTAAACAACAGCTGGTGCACAAAATCTAATCGTATGGAAGTCTCGAGTATCTCATGATAAACTACACTATCTACCTAGAGAGTTTTCATCTGTATTTTTCGTAGCTGTCTATTTACCACCACAGACCGATGCTGGCACTAAGACCACACTCAATGAGCTGTATAGGGCCATAAGCAAACAGGAAAACGCTCATCCAGAGGTGATGCTCCTAGTGGCCGGGGACTTTAATGGAGGGAAACTTAAATCAGCCTTACCTAATTCCTATCAGCATGTTAAATGTGCAACCAGAGGGAAAACAACTCTAGACCACCTTTACTCCACACACAGAGATGCGTACAATGCTCTCCCTCGCCCTCCATTTGGCAAATCTGACCATAATTCTATCCTCCTGTTTCATGCTAACAAGCACAAATTTAAGCAGGAAGCACCAGTGACACGGTCAATAAGAAAGTGGTCAGATGAAGCAGATGCTAAACTACAGGACTGTTTTGATAGCACAGACTGGAATATGTTCCGGGATTCTTCCGATGACATTGAGGAGTACACCACATCAGTCACTGGCTTCATCAATAAGTGCATCGAGGACATCGTCCCCACAGTGACTGTACGTATATACCCCAACCAGAAGCCATGGATTACAGGCAACATTTGTACTGAGCTAAAGGGTAGAGCTGCCGCTTTCAAGGAGCGGGACTCTAACCTGGCAACTTATAAGAAATCCCGCTATGCCTTCTGACAAACTATCAAACAGGCAAGTGTCAATACAGGACTAAGATTGAATCGTACTACACCAGCTCCGACGCTCCTCGGATGTGGCTGGGCTTGCAAACTATTACAGACTACAAGGGGAAACGCAGCCGAGCGCTGCCCAGTGACACGAGCCTACCAGACGAGCTTAATAACTTCTATACTTGCTTCCTGGCAAGTAACACTGAAACATGCATGAGAGGATCAGCTGTTCCGGATGACTGTGTGATCACGCTCTTCACAGCCGATGTAAGACCTTTAAACAGGCCGCAGGGCCAGATGGATTACCAGGGCGTGTACTCCGAGCATGCGCTGACCAACTGGCAAGTGTCTTCACTGACATTTTCAACCTCTCCCTGTCTGAGTCTGTAATACCAACATGTTTCAAGCAGACCACCATAGTCCCTGTAACCAAGAACACTAAGGTAACCTTCCTAAATGACTACCAACCCGTAGCACTCACATCTGTAGCCATGACCAGACTTTGGTCTCCCTCAGGAGACCATCCGCCACCTCATCAGGAGCATGCCCAGGCGTTGTAGGGAGGTCATACAGGCACGTGGAGGCCACACACACTACTGAGCCTCATTTTGACTTGTTTTAAGGACATTACATCAAAGTTGGATCAGCCTGTAGTGTGGTTTTCCACTTAAATTTTGAGTGTGACTCCAAATCCAGACCTCCATGGGTTGATAAATTGGATTTCCATTGATTACTTTTGTGTGATTTTGTTGTCAGCACATTCAACTATGTAAAGAAAAAAGTATTTAATAAGATTATTTCTTTCATTCAGATCTAGGATGTGTTGTTTAAGTGTTCCCTTTATTTTTTTGAGCAGTATATATATATAAAATGTATAGGTATATTTTGAGATTTGGCCGGGAACCTCGGAAGCCAATTTAAAGAACCCCTGGTGTAATTGATATGTATATAGATATGTATAGTGTAATTGATGTGTATATAGATATGTGTATATTGATATGTACAGTGTAATTGTTGTTTATTCAGGTGTTCATGCAGGGCTCATCTGCCAAAGAAACTGTGGTCTCAGTATGACTTTCTGCTTAAATAACGGTTCAATATAAATAAATAGAATTGTGTTTTTTTTTTTTTTGCCATATTACATTCTAGGCGACACCCACGCCATCTAAACCTTTCAGATGGAAATAAGTAGGCAAACTAGGGTTAGCTAACTAGGGCTAGCCTGGCCCGGTAGATTTGGAATTCGGCGTTGTGAGCATGCTGTTGTGGGTAGTCTTTTTTGACTTCCTGCTTCTCTCGTCACTGATACTGATGATGCTAATAATAATTACACTGCTTGATTTAGCCATTACTATCCGGCCTCCACCCAGTACCCTGCGCTAATCTCTGTCACTAGCCGGCTACCACCCAGTACCCTGCACTAATCTCAGTCACTATCCGGCCTCCACCCAGTACCCTGCGCTAATCTCTGTCACTAGCCGGCTACCACCCAGTACCCTGCGCTAATCTCTGTCACTAGCCGGCTACCACCCAGTACCCTGCGCTAATCTCTGTCACTATCCGGCCTCCACCCAGTACCCTGCGCTAATCTCAGTCACTAGCCGGCCTCCACCCAGTACCCTGCGCTAATCTCAGTCACTAGCCAGCCTCCACCCAGTACCCTGCGCTAATCTCAGTCACTAGCCGGCCTCCACCCAGTACCCTGCGCTAATCTCAGTCACTAGCCGGCCTCCACCCAGTACCCTGCGCTAATCTCAGTCACTAGCCGGCTACCACCCAGTACCCTGCGCTAATCTCAGTCACTAGCTGGCTACCACCCAGTACCCTGCGCTAATCTCTGTCACTAGCCGGCCACCACCCAGTACCCTGCGCTAATCTCTGTCACTAGCCGGCTACCACCCAGTACCCTGCGCTAATCTCAGTCACTAGCCGGCCACCACCCAGTACCCTGCGCTATTCTCAGTCACTAGCCGGCCACCACCCAGTACCCTGCGCTAATCTCTGTCACTAGCCGGCTACCACCCAGTACCCTGCGCTAATCTCTGTCACTAGCCGGCCTCCACCCAGTACCCTGCGCTAATCTCAGTCACTAGCCGGCCTCCACCCAGTACCCTGCGCTAATCTCAGTCACTAGCCGGCCTCCACCCAGTACCCTGCGCTAATCTCTGTCACTAGCCGGCCTCCACCCAGTACCCTGCGCTAATCTCAGTCACTAGCCGGCCTCCACCCAGTACCCTGCGCTAATCTCTGTCACTAGCCGGCCTCCACCCAGTACCCTGCGCTAATCTCAGTCACTAGCCGGCCTCCACCCAGTACCCTGCGCTAATCTCAGTCACTAGCCGGCTACCACCCAGTACCCTGCGCTAATCTCAGTCACTGTCACTAGCCGGCCTCCACCCAGTACCCTGCGCCAATCTCAGTCACTAGCCGGCTACCACCCAGTACCCTGCGCTAATCTCTGTCACTAGCCGGCTACCACCCAGTACCCTGCGCTAATCTCTGTCACTAGCCGGCTTCCACCCAGTACCCTGCGCTAATCTCAGTCACTAGCCGGCCTCCACCCAGTACCCTGCGCTAATCTCAGTCACTAGCCGGCTACCACCCAGTACCCTGCGCTAATCTCTGTCACTAGCCGGCCACCACCCAGTACCCTGCGCTAATCTCTGTCACTAGCCGGCCTCCACCCAGTACCCTGCGCTAATCTCAGTCACTAGCCGGCCTCCACCCAGTACCCTGCGCTAATCTCAGTCACTAGCCGGCCTCCACCCAGTACCCTGCGCTAATCTCTGTCACTAGCCGGCTACCACCCAGTACCCTGCGCTAATCTCAGTCACTAGCTGGCTACCACCCAGTACCCTGCGCTAATCTCAGTCACTAGCCGGCCTCCACCCAGTACCCTGCGCTAATCTCAGTCACTAGCCGGCTACCACCCAGTACCCTGCGCTAATCTCAGTCACTAGCCGGCTACCACCCAGTACCCTGCGCTAATCTCTGTCACTAGCCGGCTACCACCCAGTACCCTGCGCTAATCTCTGTCACTAGCCGGCCACCACCCAGTACCCTGCGCTAATCTCAGTCACTAGCCGGCTACCACCCAGTACCCTGCGCTAATCTCAGTCACTGTCAGTAGCCGGCCTCCACCCAGTACCCTGCGCCAATCTCAGTCACTAGCCGGCTACCACCCAGTACCCTGCGCTAATCTCTTGTCACTAGCCGGCCTCCACCCAGTACCCTGCGCTATTCTCAGTCACTAGCCGGCCACCACCCAGTACCCTGCGCTAATCTCTGTCACTAGCCGGCTACCACCCAGTACCCTGCGCTAATCTCAGTCACTGTCACTAGCCGGCCTCCACCCAGTACCCTGCGCCAATCTCAGTCACTAGCCGGCTACCACCCAGTACCCTGCGCTAATCTCTGTCACTAGCCGGCTTCCACCCAGTACCCTGCGCTAATCTCAGTCACTAGCCGGCCTCCACCCAGTACCCTGCGCTAATCTCTGTCACTAGCCGGCCTCCACCCAGTACCCTGCGCTAATCTCTGTCACTAGCCGACTACCACCCAGTACCCTGCGCTAATCTCTGTCACTAGCCGGCTACCACCCAGTACCCTGCGCTAATCTCTGTCACTAGCCGGCTACCACCCAGTACCCTGCGCTAATCTCTGTCACTAGCCGGCCTCCACCCAGTACCCTGCGCTAATCTCTGTCACTAGCCGGCTACCACCCAGTACCCTGCGCTAATCTCTGTCACTAGCCGGCTACCACCCAGTACCCTGCGCTAATCTCTGTCATTAGCCGGCTACCACCCAGTTACTCAACCCTACTGCCCATAGACATTGAATAATGGAGCACTGGTCACTTAAATAATGTTAATATACTTTTTTAGACCAAAGTCTACGTTGATACCAAGAGGCGCAAGGGTGTTTAAATCAAAGATCCAGGCAGCCTCTCGTTTTAACAATACATTGTCGCGGTCACCCCTCTCCTAGGGAGAGTGACATGTTCGATGACGATATAACGTATGGACGAAATCGAGTGGTTTGCTTCCAAAAAGTGGGCCGCATCTGGCTATGTCGAGTTTTTGCACCTAATGGTGGTACGATGTTCCGAGAATCGTACTTTTAATTCGCGCTTTGTTTTACCGCAATTTTTACCACAATGACAAGTTATAAGATAACTGCTTTAGTGGGGCACGTGATAACACCTTTTGATTGGGATCTGTTTCCCTGTTTGTGGGTATTTAAAGGATCTACATTTATAAGTGCCATTGCATTGAGCACACTTGTAGTTTCCATCCAGTAGTGGTGCAAATAGACGTTGTGCGGGGATATCTTGGGCTGGTAAATCAGAGTTTACCAATTGATCTCTGAGATTTCTGCCCCACGAGAATACGATCAACGGAGGGTCCGAAAACACATTACCGATACTGTCATCAGAGTTTAGAATGTGTCAACGTTGGTGAACGATTCCCTTCATTTGTTCAGAGCACCTTGAATAGCGGGTAGTTACAACGCAAGAATGCTTCTTTTTGCGAGACTGTCCTTGAAAAAGATCATGTCTCGATTTAGTTTTGAATTTTCTCAATTGAAGTATTAATCTGACCATTTTTGTACGCCCTCTTCTTAAATTTACTTTGCGTCTCATCCATATTTCCATGGAAATATGATTGTTTTTTGCTAATTCTTTTGATTGGACTGTAGGGCTGTAGGGCAAACAGTTTTTCAAGGGAAGTGGGTGACAACTATCAGCCCTCAACAAACTTTTACGATCAGTAGGTTTCCTGTAAGGATCAGTCTATAGAACATTATCCTAACACAAGATCAGAAGATCAAGGAAACTGATTTGACGTGTATCAGATTACATAGTAAATCTCAGATGCTCAGAACAAGAGTTAAGAAAAGCATGGAATGCCTGGAGCTGTTTTGCATCACCCCTCCATAGAACAAAAATATCATCAATATAACGTTTCCAAATAATGTTAGGCAAGAAAACATTCGTGTCTCAACAACGTTTCTCCATGTAACCTACATACCTATTAGCATAGTTAGGAGCCATAGGGGATCCCATAGCAGTACCCTTCGTCTGAATAAAGAAATCATTTAGAAACATGAAGTAGTTGTGTGTGAGTACTATTTCAGCCAATGTTATAACGCATGCACTGGAAGGTAGTTCATTAGGGTCACGTTGCATAAGAAAATGTTCCATAGCTTCAATACCGCCCTCGTGTGGAATATTCATGTATAACGACTCAACATCAAAAGTAACTAACAAAGTATTATCAGGGAGAGGATCAAGAGATTCAATGATAGAGATCATACTGCTGGTGTCCTTTAGGAGGAGGGGAGCTGTTCTGAGATCATACTGCTGGTGTCCTTTATAAAGGAGGGGAGCTGTTCTGAGATCATACTGCTGGTGTCCTTTATAAAGGAGGGGAGCTGTTCTGAGATCATACTGCTGGTGTCCTTTATAAAGGAGGGGAGCTGTTCTGAGATCATACTGCTGGTGTCCTTTATAAAGGAGGGGAGCTGTTCTGAGATCATACTGCTGGTGTCCTTTATAAAGGAGGGGAGCTGTTCTGAGATCATACTGCTGGTGTCCTTTATAAAGGAGGGGAGCTGTTCTGAGATCATACTGCTGGTGTCCTTTATAAAGGAGGGGAGCTGTTCTGAGATCATACTGCTGGTGTCCTTTATAAAGGAGGGGAGCTGTTCTGAGATCATACTGCTGGTGTCCTTTATAAAGGAGGGGAGCTGTTCTGAGATCATACTGCTGGTGTCCTTTATAAAGGAGGGGAGCTGTTCTGAGATCATACTGCTGGTGTCCTTTATAAAGGAGGGGAGCTGTTCTGAGATCATACTGCTGGTGTCCTTTATAAAGGAGGGTAGCTGTTCTGAGATCATACTGCTGGTGTCCTTTACAAAGGAGGGGAGCTGTTCTGCGAGTGGTCTAATAAAAAAGTCAACAAAAGCCGCTTGACAATTGGGGCCGATGCAACACAAAATATAAATAACCCCAGTCCCCGCTTAAATAAAAATAGTGCTGTGTGTCTGACTGGCCCAGGCGAGTGGGCTATCGGCCCAGGCGGGTGGGCTATCGGCCCAGGCGGGTGGGCTATCGGCCCAGGCGAGTGGGCTATCGGCCCACTGCGGTTGGGTATTACAATTCAATTCAAGGGGCTTTATTGGCATGGGAAACATATGTTAACATTACCAAAGCAAGTGGAGTAGATAATATACAAAAGTTAAATAAACAATAAAAATGAACAGTAAACATTACACTCACAGAAGTTCCAAAAGAATAAAGACATTACAAATGTCATATTATATACAGTGTTGTAATGATGTGCAAATGCAAATATTCCATCTCTGTCAGTCTCTCCCAGCCAGTTACCTTTGGTCCAGTCCATTCTAACTTTACCTGGGCCTCGCCCCTTTCCCATCTCTGTCAGTCTCTCCCAGCCAGTTACCTTTGGTCCAGTCCATTCTAACTTTACCTGGGCCTCGCCCCTTTCCCATCTCTGTCAGTCTCTCCCAGCCAGTTACATTTGGTCCAGTCCATTCTAACTTTACCTGGGCCTCGCCCCTTTCCCATCTCTGTCAGTCTCTCCCAGCCAGTTACCTTTGGTCCAGTCCATTCTAACTTTACCTGGGCCTGTGGGAGAAAGGTAGATGTGCTGAGGGAAGGAAAGATAGAAATACATTAGCTAGCCAGGCTGAAACACATTATCGCCTTTGTCAAGTGGCCGATCAGGGGACAGTGGGCTTAGGCGCGTGCACTGGTCGCCCCCGTCTTTCTTTTTTTCCCTCTATTTACCGAAACGCAGATTCCCGGTCGGAATATTATCGCTTTTTTACGAGATAAATTGCATAAAAATTGATTTTAAACAGCGGTTGACATGCTTCGAAGTACGGTAATGGAATATTTAGAAATGTTTTGTCACGAAATGCGCCATGCTCGTAACCCTGATTTACCATTTCGGATAGTTTCTTGAACGCACGAACAAAACGCCGCTGTTTGGATATAACGATGGATTATTTGGGACCAAACCAACATTTGTTATTGAAGTAGAAGTCCTGGGAGTGCATTCTGACGAAGAACAGCAAAGGTAATAACATTTTTGTTATAGTAAATCTGATTTTGGTGAAGGCTAAACTTGCTGGGTGTCTAAATAGCTAGCCCGTGATGGCTGGGCTATGTACTTAGAATATTGCAAAATGTGCTTTCACCAAAAAGCTATTTTAAAATCGGACATATCGAGTGCATAGAGGAGTTCTGTATCTATAATTCTTAAAATAATTGTTATGCTTTTTGTGAACGTTTATCGTGAGTAATTTAGTAAATTGTTAGTAAATTCCCCGGAAGTGTTACATGCTAATGTAAAAAGCTGGTTTTTGATATAAATATGAACATGATTGAACAAAACATGCATGTATTGTATAACATAATGTCTTAGGGTTGTCATCTGATGAAGATCATCAAAGGTTAGTGCTACATTTAGCTGTGGTTTGGGTTTATGTGACATTATATGCTAGCTTGAAAAATGGGTGTCTGATTATTTCTGGCTGGGTACTCTGCTGACATAATCTAATGTTTTGCTTTCGTTGTAAAGCCTTTTTGAAATCGGACAGTGTGGTTAGATAAAGGAGAGTCTTGTCTTTAAAATGGTGTAAAATAGTCATATGTTTGAGAAATTGAAGTAATAGCATTTCTAAGGTATTTGAATATTGCGCCACGGGATTAGACTGGCTGTTGCGTAGGTGGGACGATTTGGTGCCACCTACCCTAGAGAGGTTAATAAAGAACTATAAACCAAACGACAAAAGAAGAAAGCAGGACACTATAGTCTAGTTCTGAATAAACAATGTCCAATCCTGATTAGAGGAAATCAAGGACACTACATACCATGGGCTATGCAGGACCTGGAAGGGTTGGTTGCCCGGTTGCCGGACCTCCATGAGGGAGCTGGAAAGTGGATCAGAACCTTTGAAGAATTTACAATGGGGAAATTGCTGGCGGTGGGCGACATAAGGGCATTGTTGGCAAGGGTAACGAGCGTGCAGAGAATGGGAAAAATCATGCAGGAGGGAGGAATCAACGGCACAGAGTGGGAGGTGTCAAGGGATGGACTGATGTTTGACAGGTATAGGCCTGCCGTCTGGAGGGCCCTAAGGGCAGCATACCCAACAAAGGTGGACCCCAAGGCACTAAGGGGAGAGGCCATTGGAGCTACAGAAAACCCGGCTGCATACCTGCATGGACAATTGAAAAGATGGAGAATGGAAACAGAGCAGGACCCGGAGGAAAATGAACTGATGACAACAATGTTCCGGACCTCAGTGGTGGAAACCATGCCCCAGCCAGTAAGGAACCGACTGGAGGACGTAGTGGGACTTACTTCAAAACCTTACAAAGAATTAAGATCCAGGCCTCAGTAACCACCCCTGTGCCCGAGATGGGAACAATGGCTGCTGTTTCCCCAGGAGGGCCGCAACCGTTAACCCCCGGCCGGACCCAAGTGCCTGCCCCATTGCCAGTAGCAAATGTGTATACACAGCCCCCGAATTGGAATGGTGGGAATAGACAACAGAAAAACATACAGGAGGATCAAAGGAGAGGACCCAGGACCCCACGGGGGCCGCTTGGTGTGTGTTGGGGTTGCTACCAACCGGGACACAGCAGACGTGAATGTCCCATAAACCCGTGGAAGGATCGGACTGGGGATAACACCTACAATAGGCGTCCACCAACAAACAACAGCTCCGGTGGCTGGCAGCCACCTGCTAGTGGAAACCAGAATGGCTGGGGCCCTACTGGTGGATGGCAGGGCAACCAAAACCCACCCCCGGGCCCTGTGAACCCATGGTCGGGACCTAATCAGACATACTAGGGATGCCCAGAGAATCCTAAAGGAGAGGGTAAATTTATTCAGGCCCAAATACCTAAAGCCGTTAGAGCAAAATCTTAATATCACTGCACAATGCAATTTGACCCTCATCAGGACCCATTATTAGAACAGCTCTGGGTTATGGGGGCAAATGGTAGAAAAGCACCAATTATGTCCCAATGTATAATCATTGGAGAACAGGGAGCAGCCATGGATGTGATGGACGGAGATGGATCTGAATTTGTACAGAAATGGTTTAATGTTTCTGACTCTGTCCCTCACATTACATTGCTGGTGAATCAAGGTTTCACATCAAAAGATCTAGGACCCATGATGAGGAAAGCTAAAGGAAAAATATGGGACAGAACAGACAATCCATTGATTTTCCATTCCAAAAATACCTGGATACAGAGGGGAGCCTCTATGGATAGACATGGGGTATGGAGAACACATGATGGTGCCATACTTGCCACCACCACCTTATTGGTTTTGCTTATTAATGATGCACATGATCTAGATCATTGTGCAAGGGGGGAGGTGGTAAGACAAATCAGAAAACAAGGTTTTTGGTCTCCTTATCTACAGGCAACAGTAGATGAGATCCTGTCAAAATGTGAAATATGCGCGAAAAACAACATACGTAAAGGCATAACCACACCCATAGGTCACATACCGGTCCCAGAATGTCCATTCCGACACATTGTGATGGACTACGTAGATATGATAAAACCTGCATATGGTAAAAGATACATGTTAGTCATCATAGACAGGTTTAGCAGGTGGATAGAAGCAGTACCGTCGGCTGATCAAGGAGCAAGCACCGTGATAAAATTCTTATCAAAAGAAGTAATACCTAGGTTTGGTATTCGATCAGAAATCAGCTCAGACAATGGCGCAGCGTTTATACAAAAAGATTTGCCTATCCACAGGGCTTAACTGGGTAGATGCTTTGCCGCTTGCACTAATGAGCAGTCGCATGGAAACTAACAGAAACACGCACTTGTCACCGCATGAAATGCTTACGGGTCAACCCATGCCTGTGCCATCACTAGGGGGACTGTACAAAGGTCCCTCTTTAGACATACTAGAAACAGAACTAAAATCATATGTAAAGCACCTAACCAAGATACATGAAGCTATATATTCACAGGAGAAAAAGAAGGAACCGGAGCAGAGACCAGAGGGGCCACGCCAGGTAATACCAGGGGACCTGGTCTACATTCGGGTGTTCCGGAGAAAGTGGGATCAACCAAGGAGAGAAGGACCCTACGAGGTGGCCGAAGCAACATCAACAGCCGTCCAGGTGAAAGGAAGCAAGACGTGGTATCATCTCAACCACTGCACCAGAGTCCCAACAGAAAGGAGGAAACAACCGGATAGAAAAGAGGATGCTGATACACCAAACGGGGGCGCGACAGGAGAAGAAGCAGCGGAAGAAATCGTGGCTCCAAAAGGAAGCCAGGAAGCTAACAGGCCAAGTGGAAGCCAAGAGACAACTGATACACCACCAACTGCTCTCAGAAGAAGTAAACGAAGAAACAGGGCGGGAAAAGAAACCGGCCAACCAACAATATTCAAACCTGCGGGACCAGAGACTCCAGGGTGGGGGGAAAACGATATGCCTGACACTCCTGGTGATATGCCTGCTGTGGCAGATATCTATGGCGAAAGCCCAATACAATGGGACCCAGAAGTACACCCCAGAGAATGGGAACAATTCTTCCCTGGAATTGATGCCTACCCAGATGGGGAGCCAGGTGGATCAGAGGAGGGAGATTCTCAAACTAAAGAAGGAACTACCCCAACAGAAGCTACTGAAGGAGAAACGAGCCCAACAGGAGCTGCCAAAGGAGAAACTACTCAAACAGCAGGAGGAGAAACTTCCCAAAAGAGAGAAGAGGGAGACGTTCGAAGGGCAAGGGACTTTTCCCACAATTGACTTCTCGACACTCAACAGGTCCCCTTGATGAACAATTGAATAGGAAAAAAAGAGAGGAACCTGCCAAACAACCGGGTAGGACAAACAGGGTTAGCATTCCAGTCCCACCTCAGATCATAACGGAAACAGGAGAACAAAGATCGGTCGCATTGTACAGGGTAAAACCCCTACCTGAAGTCGCATACTGTGGATGGACTCATCATCAGACGAAGGGAGAAGTGATTTGGGATCCAAAAGGATGTGACTTAACAATAACCAAAGAAGAAAATGAATGGGTGCTCAGCATAAATAACATTGAACCCGTTGAAGGAGAAGAATTTATAGTTGAACTGGCACGTACAGGACTGACTGGAGGGAGCAGTTCAACCACCATGAAAATTGAATTCACACCGGCACCCAATCTAGAGGTGCTTACAACGACTAGAACCACGACGACTGTGGCAGCTGCTGTAAGCACCACAGTGGTCACCACCAGAGTACCAACTACTACTCTGGGTGAGAAATCCACTATACCTACAACGAAACCAAAAGCATCAGAAACAGGAGGGTTCTTTACTGACATTTGGAACTTGTTGACAAAACCCTACAGTCCACCTCAAGAGGACGACGCGGATGAAACAACAAGTATGTTAGAACCAGAACCGCTCAAGGACAAAACATTGGAAGAAGCGGTAAAGAATGATTGGTATAAATGGGCTAGGTATACGGCGGACAGACATAGAATGGACGATTGTATCTTGTGCAGCAAATCACCCTTGTCTGAAGTGTTAATAGTACCTGAACCTGCATCATTTGACAGTTATGCTAATTGGAAAAATGCTAATTGCAATCCGGGAAAGTACCATATTCCTTTGTGTGACATTGAATGCAGAATGGCCTTGGGTAGTACTAGGGGTAAAACTATGTTAAATGAGACTGTACTGGCTAATAAGGAATGTGCTGCATACAACATTAAAACTGATTTAACTAGACCTCAGATAGACAAAAGTACTGTGGTTAAGGGAAAATATGAATGTTTCTATAACTATGGTATTGGTGGGATTAACGTAAGAAACACAACTGTTAAATGTGACACTATCTGGGTGTTAGAGATTGCGGGGATTCGCAAAATTTGATGAGAAAGGATTAATTACCAATAGTTCGTGTGGCCACATCACTCAGGTTGCACCATCTCTTACTATGTTAAAAACCCAAGATAAAGGTATTGCTGATAGCTTTTGGATGTGTGGGAAAAACAAACTTCTGAATGTTCTTCCTGAAGAATGGATTGGATTGTGTGCTTTAGTCAAAGCAGTCCAACAGGTTACCATCATCAAAACACCACAGGAGCATGTTAAAACTAGAACTAGGAGGGAGTATGAATCAGATCCTAGAGTGTACCTTGATTCAATTGGACAACCCAGAGGTGTGCCCAACGAGTTTAAGGCCAGAGATGAGATTAAATCTGGATTTGAATCTATATTTTTGTGGGTAACACCCAATAAGAACTTAGAGTGGATTAATTATATATACTATAACCAACAAAGATGTATTAATTAAACTGACTCTGCCTTGACAGCCTTAGGAGAACAGGTAAAGGCCACAAGCCAGATGACATGGCAGAATAGGGAAGCTCTCAACTGGCTATTGGCAGAGAAGGGGGGAGTTTGTGTAATGTATGGAGATGCTTGTTGTACTTTTATTCCCAACAACACTGCACCTAATGGAACATTTTCCCTAGCTATGAAAAAACTTAAAGGGTTAAGAGCAGAAGTAAAGGCGAATGCTGGGTTTGATTCTCATGCCTGGGATTGGTTGGACCTGGCTTTGGGAAAATGGGGTGCTATGTTTACCAGGCTGGCCATTATGATGGGTGGAGGTCTAGTGACATTGGGCATTATATTTTGCTGTGTGGTGCCTTTGGTTAAATCACTTGTGGTCAAAACCACTATTAAACAAATGTCAGTCCATGGAGCAGACCCTAGACATAAGAGGGGGTCAAGAAAGAAGTTTAAGGAACATATACTGGATCCACCTCTCATAATCAAACCTGTCCCTGGTAACCCTGGACATTATACGGACAAGTATGGAAAACCTTGCAATGCTGTTGGAGGACCCCTTGATTGCCCTTTTGGTAATCCTAACTGTCGTCATGGGGTAATTCTTGGGGGAGGTTATGAGTGCCATGATTGGCGTCCTGATGGGTTTCCTGTGTATGCCAAAGACCCCGATTCGGATGAGATAGTGCTTGTCCACGTACACAAAAAAATTCTGCAACCCAGGCGTTGCAAGTGGTGCTCCAAAGACGACAATGATGGGCATTACCATCATCCTGAACCCTTATTCTGTGCAATGTGCCAAAGAGAGGATTGCCCTATATGTGGAAATGAGGAATGTGCCCTTATGATGTAAATTCTGGTATGACTTTGAACAAACCTTAAGTGTATGTTGTATTTTATGTTTGTTTTATGGTTTTCATACATATATAAATGTATGCATTTTCTTTTAAATTCAAGCTAGTTTTGCCTTCCTAAAATGAGGATAATTTATTACACGCTAGGAAACAGAAGGTATTCTGGTTACAAGTGTCTACGAACCATGCCCTTAATCTTCTAGCAGTAATGAGTGATACATGCTTAATTTCTGTTAAAGAGGGTCCGCGAGGGAAAATCGTGTTAGAGTGTCTCAATTTGGAATGTTGTCTGTAACTTTTATTTTTGCTCACTTAGGCCTTGTTCAGAATCATAGTAAGAATATTAACTTTAATGAGGTCTATTATGTTTATTATTCTTTTAAATTCTTGTTATATTCTTTTTATTATTTTCTATATTCTATCTATACTCTACATAACTGAGATAACCTCAGGCAAGGCTATGTGCTACATGCTCATGCTTCTTCATAGTATATCTATTATTTTGCTTCCATCCTTATTGTCTCTAGTTTAAGCATGTTTGATGTGGGACTAATTAGTCCCAGAGGAGGGATTTATGTGGGAGAAAGGTAGACTTGCTGAGGGAAAGAAAAATAGAAATACATTAGCTAGCGAAAGAGGAGACTGGCAGCTGGCCCTGAGTGGAGATAAGAGGTGGCCATACATCCCCAAGTAGGAACCACGCAATGGCCAGGCAAGCTGAATGTATGGCCATGACTAAATATATGCCAAGCGTAAGCCTGCAATGCATGCATTATTTTCATATCCTTATGAGGAGAGTCCAGCCACTACTATGTTAGAGCTAAAAGCAGATATGGGCGTTATCCAGCCACTACAATGTTAGAGCTAAAAGCAGATGAGGGCGTTATCCATTGGGTTGAAAGAAAATGGTGGCAGAAGGCATAGGGGGTTTTACTTCATTTACATAAAGGATGGACCTATGTATTGTATGTGCATAAAAGCAGAGCCGGGGCCTAAGGAAGGCAGTTGTTGTCCGCGGACCGGCTCGGCTTTATTACTCTGTATTAAAGTCTATATTGAATTTACAAGTTCTTGTAAGAAGTGTTATTCTTAAGACAATTTTCCACGACAGGCCTCGCCCCTTTCCCATCTCTGTCAGTCTCTCCCAGCCAGTTACCTTTGGTCCAGTCCATTCTAACTTTACCTGGGCCTCGCCCCTTTCCCATCTCTGTTAAGCGGTAACATTTGGATAAATAGTGCAGTGGAGCAGGTGGTGCTGAAAAGCAGAGAGAGAAGAGCTGGAAGTCCCTTGAGGCCGATGCAGCCAAATGTTTTAAAATAATAAATGATTCATTTGGAGCCGTTACCAGTCAGTCAGTCATCTCAGCCTAGTGAGCCTGAAGGCACTGGCAGCAGAGAGAGCAGCCCATTGAGCCCAGCGATACCAGTTCAACTGTTAGTCAAGGTTTTGCAGCTGAAGTGGTAAGACAGAAGACAATAGGGATAAGATATGCAATGTTTGGGTTTGGCTAGCTGGCTATCTAGCTATATTGGGTGCCTTTTGTTGAAACAAGCGCTTGTCAATGTCACTTTTCGTGAACCGACCAATCACAGCCTGGATGGAGCAGGACATTAAAAAAGGTTGACGTGCAACAGCAAACGTTGGAAATATAGAACTCATTGTTATGCACGAATGGTTCTGATTATTGACCAGTTAGTACTTAGCATTAACACATTAGAGACCAACCACCAATGTCAACCATTCTTCTTGCACAAGGATTTAATGACAGAACAAAACCTACAAAAATGATAAATGTTGGTTGTGTATTTCTTAAACTGCTGTATTGTCCAATTGGAATTAATATTATACTAGTGGTATATAGTATACTATTAAATGAAATTATGAATATACTAACATTATACAATTAATATTATACTAACATTATACTTTTTATTTTATAATATATTAATTTATAGTAGTTACTCATCCAGGTTGAGGATAGTGCATCTGCAGTGGACAGATGTAGATTGAGCCAGGATGACACTGCCACCCCAATGTTTGATTATTTTAAGAGGCCGAAGTCAGGGGACCTAGATATGTTTTTTACTTTCCACCCCCAACAAAAGTGTGAAAAGTCTGTGGTGCAGAAGGTTTTCTTTTGTAAAGATGGGACCAACAGGAAGTGGCTGTCATACAATGAAGAGAAGCATGCTTTATCCTGCTTCATTTGTATGGCATTTGCAAAGCCCACAGAGAACAACCCTTTCATGAATGGAATGTCAGACTGGAAGCATATCCATCAGAGAGTGGAGGAGCATGAGAAGAGCATTATGCATAGAGGTTATGCTGAGGCCTACTTTCTAAGGTCCTCCAAAGGTAACATTGAGAGCCTGTTCGTCGCCAGTCAGATGTCTGCTAGAACGCATTATAGGATGTTGTTAAAGGCAAGAGGGGTCTGAGCTACAGAGGCATGCAGTCTTAAGCAGCTTATATGCTAGATGACAGCAGCATTGACCATGGCAACTTTTTAGAGATTATCATTCTGCTGGGAAAGTACGACCTGTGTATGAGAGCATCTCACTGCCAGCATAGAGGAAAGCAAAACACTGCATGAGTCTGCGTCAAGAGGGGGCGGAGGCTCTCTAATCACTCTATTATCTAAAACTACCATCGATAACATTATTACTACCATCCAACACACAATGCAGGCCACCATAGCAAGTGAAATCCAGGAAGCTGCTATGTTTTCTGTCCAGATTGACACTACGCAGGACATTACAACACAAGATCAATGCTCTGTCATAGTCAAATATGTGACGAACGTCATCCATGAGAGGCCTCCACTAGACAATACTTTGTCCAGGTACTGAGTGAAGTACTGGAAAACATGAAGCTTGACATCAGTAAGTGCAATGGCAATTCCACTGATGGAGCCTCCGGTATCCAAGGCCAGTATAAAGGCTTCTCTGCCCTGCTCTCTGCAAAGTCCACCAATCAAGTGCATGTGTGGTGCCATGCACACATTTTGAACCTTGTTTTGGCAGACAGAACAGAGTGTCTTGGCAAGTGGGTCCCTTTTTTCTCTCATTAACAACATAGCTGTGTTCTTCCGTGAATCCTACCAGAGTAACATTTGGGAGAAGGAGAGTAAGGACCCAAGACATACGTCTTGTTCCAATTGGAGAGACACGCTGGTGGACTAAAGACAGTGCCTTATAGAAGGTCTTTGGAGCTTTTGGAAATCCAGATGAGGGTCTGTATGTTGATGTCCTTCTCACTCTTTCAACCATACAAGATCAGAAAAATATCAACACTACTGCATGGGTCAAGGCACAAGGATACATAGAGGGGTTGAAACAATACTTACAGCTCAGATATTCCTCAGAATATTTCAGGTCACCTCACCAGTCTGAAAATATCTTCAAACAACTGGAACGGACATTCTGTCTGCGCATCATATGGTTGTATGTCACGTCCTGACCAGTAATAGGGGTTATTTCTTATTGTAGTTTGGTCAGGACGTGGCAGGGGGTATTTGTTTTATGTGGTTCGGGGTGGTTGTGTGTTTAGTAGGGTGTTTGATTTATTATTCCGGGTTTTGGGCAATGTTCTATGTTTATGTATTTCTATGTTTAGTCTAGTCATTTGTATTTCTATGTTTAGGTAATTGGGGGTTGGACTCTCAATTGGAGGCAGGTGTTTTCTAGTTGCCTCTGATTGATTGTCCTATAAATAGGTATGTGTTTGTTTTTAGTATTTGTGGGAGATTGTGCTGTGTATAGCTATGTGCCTTACCGGCCTGTTATTTGTCGGTGTGTTTCTGTGTACGTATTTATTTTGGTTTACCTTCTTTGTCTGTTTAAATAAAAGAAGATGAGTGCACATTTCCCTGCTGCGTCTTGGTCCACTTTACCCTACAACAACCGTGACAGTTGTGTCTACAGAGGAGCAGCTGAAAGGAATGGCAAGAGATTTTGAGGCAGCTGCAGACACATTTGTTCAGTGGGCCAACAGGAAGTTGCAGGAACGGGATGAGGAAACAGAGCTGGAGTTAGAGACTGCCAATGAAAAGGTCTAGAAAGAAGAAAACTATGCCTGGAGAGATGGCACAATATGAGACATTTACTGGGGCAGAGAGTGCATACAGGATTAGTGTCCATAATCAAATTCTGGATATAGGTATAGATAGCGTCCATCTGCGATTTCTGAGTAATGGCACTTTGTATGCTGACATGGTTCTTCTGGACCCTAAAACCTTTAGTCAGATGACATCCAGTGCCAGTGGTCTTCCACAGAGCCCTTCAAGAACTAAGCAAATGTTTGATCAAATTTGACGGCAGAGCAACAGTGGCCAATTTACAGAGTGAGCTCATGAGTCTGGCAGAACAGTGGACAAGGTTAAAGAAATTGTGATTTGAAGAATACACAACCAGGACGATGGAGGATCATGGACCTGAAGGGAATTAAGACAAGGTGGAGATGGTGAACAAGAGCGGTTCATCTTGCAAGGACTGTCCAGTGTGTTGCTACCGTATTCTTAGTCTGTACAACCTATTGACGGACGCATACCACATCCTGGGCCTTGCGTACAAGTTCCTACTTACCCTGTCAGTAACCCAGGTAGCTTGCGAGCGAGCTTCTCTACTCTGAAATTCATCAGTAGGCTCAGGAGCACTCTCTCAACAGCACCTGGAGGCTTTTCTACTCATGGCTACTGAGTGAGATGTTTTAATGTCCCTGGACAGTGACCTGGTTATAAATGGCATTGCTGAGAGAAGTGAGCTGCGGCAGAAATTGCTAATTTAAGGAGGTAGGAGATATGTTTATTTTATTCTATGACTTGCCTACTCACCAGTCTTTTCACCAACACATTTCCTCCTGTATTATTTATTTATCTGGTCAGATGGTTCCAGAGATTCTTGCCACCTTGCTGCCAGTGCCATTGTGCCAATATGTGCTCTTTCTAGCCAGCCTCCTCTTAAGAGCAACATGTTCCCCTTGTTCTATTTTACATCTATTTTACTAAAGTTATTGTAATAAATATTGTTCGGTAATCTTGTTTACATAAAGTGTGGCATGGGTTGTGGTGTAACGCTGGGGGGGTTTTGGTGGGCGGGTCTGAGTCAACAAATCCAGGGCCATTTTTCATTCCCAGTCTGTCCCTGCCTGGTACAATAGGGCGCCCTGGAGGTTTTGTAACATTCTTGTGTAATTTCGGCAAAGTATAGAAAGTAGCAATTTTAGGGTGTTGAATAGCCAAAAACTGTGTTAATTTTTGGTTATCTGACCAGAACTTTAATACCCATCTAGGACAGTAAAGATCGTGTTCTGAAATGGGGAAGTGGGGTCACTTCTGAGTTTCTGGTAAAATGCGTTGTCAATAAGTTGTCTGACACTCATTTGCATAAACCGTCCTATCCATGTCTACCACCGACCCACCTTTATCAGCAGGGTGGGTAAGGACTGATGTATCCATGTCTACCACCGACCCACCTTTATCAGCAGGGCGGGTATGGACTGATGTATCCATGTCTACCACCGACCCACCTTTATCAGCAGGGCGGGTATGGACTGATGTATCCATGTCTACCACCGACCCACCTTTATCAGCAGGGCGGGTATGGACTGATGTATCCATGTCTACCAGCGACCCACCTTTATCAGCAGGGAGGGTATGGACTGATGTATCCATGTCTACCACCGACCCACCCTTATCAGCAGGGCGGGTAAGGACTGATGTATCCATGTCTACCACCGACCCACCCTTATCAGCAGGGCGGGTATGGACTGATGTATCCATGTCTACCAGCGACCCACCCTTATCAGCAGGGCGGGTAAGGACTGATGTATCCATGTCTACAAGCGACCCACCCTTATCAGCAGGGCGGGTATGGACTGATGTATCCATGTCTACAAGCGACCCACCCTTATCAGCAGGGCGGGTATGGACTGCAACTCCACTTGGAGTTGGGCGGGTATGGACTTGCAACTCCACGAGGTGAGATCTTGCATGGAGCCCCAGGCCGAGGGAGATTGACAGTTCTTTTGTGTTTTTTCCATTTGCAAATAATCGCACCAACTGTTGTCACCTTCTCACCAAGCTGCTTGGCGATGGTCTTGTAGCCCATTCCAGCCTTGTGTAGGTCTACAATCTTGTCCCTGACATCCTTGGAGAGCTCTTTGATCTTGGCCATGGTGGAGAGTTTGGAATCTGATTGATTGCTTCTGTGGGCAGGTGTCTTTTATACAGGTAACAAACTGAGATTAGGAGCACTCCCTTTAAGAGTGTGCTCCTAATCTCAGCTCGTTACCTGTATAAAAGACACCTGGGATTCAGAAATCTTTCTGATTGAGAGGGGGTCAAATACTTATTTCCCTCATTAAAATGCAAATCAATTCGTAACATTTTTTACATGCGTTTTTCAGGATTTTTTTGTTCTTATTCTGTCTCTCACTGTTCAGATAAACCTACCATTACAATTATAGACTGATCATTTCTTTGTCAGTTGGCAAGCGTACAAAATCAGCAGGGGATCAAATACTTTTTTCCCTCACTGTATGTATATATATATATATATATATATATAAAAAAAAATATATATATATATAAAAATATATATATATATAAAAAAATATATATATATATAAAAATATAGATATATATAAATATATATATATATATATAAAAATATAGATATATATAAATATATATTTATATATATAAAAATATAGATATATATAAATATATATTTATATATATATATATATATATATATATATATATAAATAAATATATATAAAAATATATAAATATATATAAAAAAAATATATATTTATATATATAAAAATATATAAATATATAAATATATATAAAAATATATAAATATATTTATATATATAAATATAAATATATATATATAAATATATAGAGAGGGGGTCAATAAATATAAATATATATAAATATATATATTTATAAAAATATATATATATATTTATATATATATTTATATTTATGTATTTATATATAAATATAAATATAAATTTCCCGCTCAGTGTACAGGTGTCACAACTTTCTCATCAATGTTGTATTTTGTGCTATATACACACTCCGGACTATTTAACATATACAGCTGCAGACTGTGAATGTGTAGTCTTGTAGTTTTCTTAACCATTTCATGCATGGGGACTGCATCCTCACGTCCTCTGGTCTGTATTTAATTTGCCAACCTTTTTAACATGTAGCTACAACTCCATGCTCTCGGGTCTATAGAGTAGTAGCCATTTCATCGTGAGGACTCCCGTCCCTGCGATTTCTTGTCTAAATGTACATTTTGTCATGAGTGCTATTCAAGCATTCGGGGGAAAAGGGGCGTTCCCTCCTTTCGTCATAATGTCTGTGCTCACATGGGCTTGGCCACTGACTTGGTTAAGACTTCATATGAAAAACAGTTCTCTCATTTAGAAGGCTAACATCACATCTTCTCACAAATAGTCTCATATTTAATCATATCAGTTCCCCAACATTTGGATGTGAAGCTGATCACTGAGAATTATACACATTCAGATATACAGTTATGTTGTTCTACTGTCCTTAGTTACATTGCACATCTTTAACAAATTCAACAGGATTGTTCTTTAAGTGCCCACGGACCATTCCAACTGGTTGGAATACAGAAATATTGTTTCATTATTAAACCGTTTTATGTTCAAGTTTGGACAAGTCTCTCTGTGTGTTCCACAGTCACACATTCCACTCTCAATACTGCAGAGTTTTTACGACCGGTCATAAAATGAATTGGGGGGGGAAGAGAGGAAAATCTGGCTCCATAATTCTTGCCCAACAGGAGCATTGACAGGTGCAATAGGTAACGATGCTCTGACGCAGTTGTTGATATGTTCAAAGGGTCCCTGGTTCCAGCATAGGTTGGGGCAAGGAGAGGGACGGAAGCAATACTGTTACATTGGTGCCGTACCCGGATCACTCAGTTGGGTTCTGCCCAGCTGCTGGGTTTGCTGTGGACAAGGAGGAGGTCAAAGTGTGAATTGTTAGATACTACTGCACTGTTGGATCTAGGAATACAAGCATTTCGCTACACCCGCAATAACATCTGCTAAACATGTGTATGCGACCGATAACGTTTGATTTGATTTTACTTATTATAAACTATCTGTAAACTCACCCCACCGTGCGTGTTTGGTTCCCAGGGTGACTTGTGCTCTACACAAAATACCCGCGACTTCATGCATCTGTGGAGTGGAAAATTCCATTAGAAGTGAGATGTATGTGTGTGACCCATGCAAGGGGCGTGCACGAGTCACACACATACACAGCTATGTTTCTTTATTTCTCTTCTCCCACGAGCTCGCACTGCACACTCACTCACTCACACACACTGTCGCCTTCCGAGGAATATCATACAAAGTTTCAGAGCCATACAGTGATCATGCTGGAAGAATAGACCCGCCTGACATCGCTTTGATTTGTAGCGCGAGCGCCGTAAACGCTTCTGACTGAGCGAGACGGGTCACATCTACCGAGAGCAGGAGTCAGGGTGGGTTTATTTCTCTCTCTCCCCCTCCTCTCGCTCTATTTCAAATCAATTCAAAGGGCTTTATTGGCATGGGGGAACATATGTTTACATTGCCAAAGCAAGTGAAACAGATAATAAACAGATGTGAAATTAACAGGGAATTTTTACTAGGATTAAATGTCAGGAATTGTGAAAAACTGAGTTTAAATGTATGTGGCTAAGGTGTATGTAAACATCTGACTACAACTGTATGTGCTCTCACGGGTCACTGACAGTTGAGGGGAGTAAAATAAGATGTTTTTTGTTGGTAGGTCAAAAACCATTCGACATCTCTGTTGTTGGCCTTATTGGAAGACATACAACCCGTTGTTTAGGCTATCCGCAAGTAGTGCATCTGGCTACCTTGAGGTTGATTTAGCCAGGCTGTCTCTATTCTGTCTCTATTCTGTTAAGGAACAGTAAACTTATTCTATTGAACATTCTTCCACAGGCTACAGTCTCTTAGCCACATAGTCTCCATCCTATTTTTAAAGCTGAAGGTTTTGAGAGTTTGTGTAAAATGATGTCCCTTGTGTTTGGATAGCTCGCAGTGCAGGAAGCCTCATTGGACCAGAGGCCTTGTTCGAGACCGTGAGAAGTCATTATCACCACATCAACAGCATCATGTTATGTGGGCTACTTTTTGTACCGACATGATCACGATTATGATGATAATTCATTTGATGTGTTGTGTCGTGGAATATTCGAATCAAGTGAGAGAGACTTTGTCATTTCTTCAAACAATCATCTTTATTTAATATCGATGAATTATTGCAATAATGAGGCTGGTTGACCCCACACCCTTGAGTGTTGGACAGAGTAACCTAACCTTTACACAAATGCAGAGAACTATATATAGCTGACACTAACAATGCTAAGCCATGGTTTGTTCAAACCCCCTCATGCAGACCAAGGAGCATCATAAGCCACTCTGGGTTCATCCTGTTGTTATCTGCACGTGGGTTGTTGTCTTAACCCCACCCTGGCTTAGTTTCCCAGATGCAAGAATGATTTTGAGACAATGAGGGATTGTTCTACACCTAAGCTATCCCTAGTAAAACACATTCTTGTCTATATAATGCAGTCTTCAACTCATTTGTCAGCTCAAGCCTTCTCTGGTGACCATACGCCCAGATTAGCTGCAGGGAATTGTGGAGACCATACAAACACACACACTAGCAGGACAGAAATGTCTTCCTATTCGTTAAGTATTAATTGCTAACTATTAATATCAAACAAGTCGGGGGAAATACCAATTTTTTCTCTCACAGTTGCTAGTCATGGTAATTGGGTATGATGATGAATGTATAATAGTGAATGCATAAACCAAAAGTTGTGGTGCTGAGGCTGCATGGGGGATGATGTCCATGTAGCTAGGTAGCAGTGCGCGATAGTAGCGTTTCAATCGGTAAAGTCACTCGCACAGAGGCCTTAAAGTAGTTGTTTCACTTGCTCTTCAAGGGGTGTGGTTTTGTGGAGTGTCATGTCTTTGGACTATCATTAATGTTATGACGATTGTTTTATCAAATCGATTAACTATGTTTAATTATTACGATGATTAAATTACCCATGTAACAATTAATTAAGTAGTAATCTTGGGACACCACGGAAAAATGTATTTAACGAGTTACCGTTTTCTGAATGAACTCTTAGATATAAATATATCTCTTACATTTCAGTCATCAATCAATCATTAATGAATTGTTTACCTTCTATCAGTCTTATTCTGAATGTCACAAAATTCTTGGATATCTGCACGAACCCTAGCATAAATGATGAATCTTCGATATACAAATTGGCTTAATTATTTATTTACTAACTAAATGATCACACAGAATTACATAAACACAAACAGTTGGTTATTGGTTACTAACACAATGCCATGAAAGGTCCCTAGTGAAATAAACCCATATGACGGCTTGGTGTACAATGGAAAGGTGTGGGGACAGATAAAGAGCAGGCAAGACAGAATGGGACCCACTACATACAGTTGATAACTAGGCTCATTGAAATGCTAATACTTTGTAAATGAACAGCCGCTCATACGAAAGGAATTGCAATTTATATATTTATATTTATTTTCTTGTTTTCTCTCTGTTGAAATCGCCAGTCCATCTGCTGGAGAATCAGTCGACAGAAAGTCTCTGGTTTGTCCACCAGAGATCAAAGTCTTTCGTAGTTGTAGCTCTGTTATAAAGGGTACGTCAGATGTACCAATAGTCATTCGATAGGGAAATGTTCTCCAGAATCGATCTTTCAGAGTACCATTCAGTCGTTCGATAGGGAAGTGTTCTCCAGAATGGATCTTTCAGAGAACCATTGGGTCATTGGATAGGGAAGTGTCCTCCAGAATGGATCTTTCAGAGTACCATCGTTCGATAGGGAAGTGTTCTCCAGAATGGATCTTTCAGAGTACCATTCGGTCGTTTGATAGGGAAGTGTTCTCCAGAATGGATCTTTCAGAGTACCATTCGGTCGTTCGATAGGGAAGTGTTCTCCTCCCGTCTTCGGTCGAGTTTACTAGACTATTTAACATATACAGTTGCAGACTGTGAATGTGTAGTCTTGTAGTTTTCTTAACCATTTCATGTGTGGGGACTGCATCCTCACGTCCTCTGGTCTGTATGTAATTTGCCAACCTTTTTAACCTCTATGGGCTAGGTGGGACGCAAGCGTCCCACCCGTGGTGCACTCCATCAACAGCAGGTGCATTTCAAGAGCGGCAAATTTGAATACAAATAAATGTTAAAATTCAAATTTTTCAAACATACAACTATTTTACACCCTTTGAAAGATAAACATCTCCTTAATCTAACCACGTTTTACGATTTCAAAAAGGTTTTACGGCGAAAGCATAAATTTAGAGTATGTTAGGACAGTACATTTACAAGAGTTGTGTGTAATGTTTTGTCAATTCAAAGACAGGGTCACCAAAACCATAAAACCAGCTAAAATGATGCACTAACCTTTTACAATCTCCATCAGATGACACTCCTAGGACATTATGTTAGACAATGCATGCATTTTTAGTTCTATCAAGTTCATATTTATATCCAAAAACAGCGTTTTACTATGGCATTGATGTTGAGGAAATCGTTTCCCTCCAATAACCGGCAGTCAAGTCAGCAACACAAATTAAATAATTAAAATTAGAAAACATTGGTAAAATATTATATTGTCATTTAAAGAATTATAGATTTACATCTCTTGAACGCAATCAACTTGCCAGATTTAAAAATAACCTTACTGGGAAATCACACTTTGCAATAATCTGAGCACTGCGCCCAGAAAAATACGCGTTGCGATACAGACAAGCCGTCGTGTTGGGGAGATCTAAAATCGAAAATACTATGTAAATAATCCATTACCTTTGATTCTCTTCATCAGATGTCACTTCCAGGTATCACAGGTCCATAACGAATGTAGTTTTGTTCAAAAAAGCTCATCATTTATGTCCAAAAATCTCCGTCTTGTTAGCACATGATCTAAGCCCGCCGGACTTCACTTCATGAACGAGGGGAAAAAATATATTTCCGTTCGTTCAAACATGTCAAACGTTGTATAGCATAAATCATTAGGGCCTTTTTTAACCAGAACATGAATAATATTCAAGGTGGACGAATGCATTCTCTTTTATAACGTATTGGAACGAGGGTACCCAACATGAACTCGCGCGCCAGGTATCTAATGGGCCATCATCGTTCCATGGCTCTTGTTCGGTCAGATCTCCCTCCAGAAGACTCAAAACACTTTGTAAAGGCTGGTGACATCTAGTGGAAGCAATAGGAAGTGCCAAAATATTCCTCAGCCCCTGTGTTTTTCAATGGCATAGGTTTAAAGGTAATACAACACATCAGGTATCCACTTCCTGTCAGAAAATGTCTCAGGGTTTTGCCTGCCAAATGAGTTCTGTTATACTCACAGACACCATTCAAACAGTTTTAGAAACTTTAGAGTGTTTTCTATCCATATATAATAAGTATATGCATATTCTAGTTACTGGGTAGGATTAGTAACCAGATTAAATCGGGTAAATTTTTTTATCCAGCCGTGCAAATACTGCCCCCTAGCCCTAACAGGTTAACCTCTTGGGGCTAGGTGGGACGCTAGCGTGCCACCTGTGGTGCACTCCATCAACAGCAGGTGCATTTCAAGAGCGGCAAATTTGAATCCAAATAAATGTCAAAATTCAAATTTTTCAAAAATACAACTATGTTACACCATTTGAAAGATAAACATCTCCTTAATCTAACCACGTTTTACGATTTCAAAAAGGTTTTACGGCGAAAGCATAAATTTAGAGTATGTTAGGACAGTACATTTACAAGAGTTGTGTGTAATGTTTTGTCAAGTCAAAGACAGGGTCACCAAAACCATAAAACCAGCTAAAATGATACACTAACCTTTTACAATCTCCATCAGATGACACTCCTAGGACATTATGTTAGACAATGCATGCATTTTTAGTTCTATCAAGTTCATATTTATATACAAAAACAGCGTTTTACTATGGCATTGATGTTGAGGAAATCGTTTCCCTCCAATAACCGGCAGTCAAGTCAGCGTCACAAATTAAATAATTAAAATTAGAAAACATTGGTAAAATATTATATTGTCATTTAAAGAATTATAGATTTACATCTTTTGAACGCAATCAACTTGCCAGATTTAAAAATAACCTTACTGGGAAATCACACTTTGCAATAATCTGAGCACTGTGCCCAGAAAAATACGCGTTGCGATACAGACTAGACGTCATGTTGGGGAGATCTAAAATCGAAAATACTATGTAAATAATCCATTACCTTTGATTCTCTTCATCAGATGTCACTTCCAGGTATCACAGGTCCATAACGAATGTAGTTTTGTTCAAAAAAGCTCATCATTTATGTCCAAAAATCTCCGTCTCGTTAGCACATGATGTAAGCCAGCCGGACTTCTCGTCATGAACGAGGGGAAAAAATATATTTCCGTTCGTTCAAACATGTCAAACGTTGTATAGCATAAATCATTAGGGCCTTTTTTAACCAGAACATGAATAATATTCAAGGTGGACGAATGCATAGCCTTTTATAACGTATTGGAACGAGGGTACCCAACATGAAGTAGCGCGCCAGGTGTCTAATGGGACATCACCGTTCCATGGCTCTTGTTCGGTCAGATCTCCCTCCAGAAGACTCAAAACACTTTGTAAAGGCTGGTGACATCTAGTGGAAGCAATAGGAAGTGCCAAAATATTCCTAAACCCCTGTGTTTTTCAATGGGATAGCTTTAAAGTCAATACAACACATCAGGTATCCACTTCCTGTCAGAAAATGTCTCAGGGTTTTGCCTGCCAAATGAGTTCTGTTATACTCACAGACACCATTCAAACAGTTTTGGAAACTTTAGAGTGTTTTCTATCCATATATAATAAGTATATGCATATTCTAGTTACTGGGTAGGATTAGTAACCAGATTAAATCGGGTACATTTTTTTTATCCAGACGTGCAAATGCTGCCCCCTAGACCCAACAGGTTAACATGTAGCTACAACTCCATGCTCTCAGGTCTATAGAGTAGTAGCCATTTCGCTTGCGTCCCACCTACTCAACAGCCAGTGTAATCCCGTGGCGCGTTATTCAAATTCCTCAAAAATGCAAAAACGTCAATTTTTCAAACATATGACTATTTTACACCATTTTAAAGACAAGACTCTCGTTAATCTAACCACACTGTCCGATTTCAAAAAGGCTTTACAACGAAAGCAAAACATTAGATTATGTCAGCAGAGTACCCAGCCAGAAATAATCAGACACCCATTTTTCAAGCTAGCATATAATGTCACATAAACCCAAACCACAGCTAAATGTAGTACTAACCTTTGATGATCTTCATCAGATGACAACCCTAGGACATTATGTTATACAATACATGTATGTTTTGTTCAATCAAGTTCATATTTATATCAAAAACCAGCTTTTTACATTAGCATGTGACTAGCATGTGACTAGCATTCCCACCGAACACTGCCGGTGAATTTACTAAATTACTCACGATAAACGTTCACAAAAAGCATAACAATTATTTTAAGAATTATAGATACAGAACTCCTCTATGCACTCGATATGTCCGATTTTAAAATAGCTTTTCGGTGAAAGCACATTTTGCAATATTCTCAGTAGATAGCCCGGCATCACAGGGCTAGCTATTTAGACACCCAGCAAGTTTAGCACTCACCAAAGTCAGATTTACTATAAGAAAAATGTTATTACCTTTGCTGTCTTCGTCAGAATGCACTCCCAGGACTTCTACTTCAATAACAAATGTTGGTTTGGTCCAAAATAATCCATCGTTATATCCAAATAGCGGCGTTTTGTTCATGCGTTCAAGACACTATCCGAAAGGGTAAATAAGGGTGACGAGCATGGCGCAATTCGTGACAAAAAATGTCTAAATATTCCATTACCGTACTTCGAAGCATGTCAACCGCTGTTTAAAAACAATTTTTATGCAATTTTTCTCATAAAAAAACGATAATATTCCGACCGGGAATCTGCGTTTAGGTAAACAGACGAAAGAAAATAAAGCATGGGGTCGACTCGGGCACGCGCCTAAGCCCATAGTACTCTGATCGGCCACTTGCCAAACGCGATAAAGTGTTTCAGCCAGAGGCTGCCTCGATATCGTTCAGCTTTTTCCCGGGCTCTGAGAGCCTATGGGAGCCGTAGGAAGTGTCACGTTATTGCAAAGATCCTCAGTCTTCAATAAAAAGAGCCAAGATGAAACACAACTTGTCAGACAGGCCACTTCCTGCATGGAATCTTCTCAGGTTTTGGCCTGCCATATGAGTTCTGTTATACTCACAGACACCATTCAAACAGTTTTAGAAACTTTAGGGTGTGTTCTATCCAAAGCCAATAATTATATGCATATTCTAGTTACTGGGCAGGAGTAGTAACCAGATTAAATCGGGTACGTTTTTTATCCGGCCGTGTCAATACTGCCCCCTAGCCCTAACAGGTTAAACCGTTTTATGTTCAAGTTTGGACAAGTCTCTCTGTGTGTTCCACAGTCACACATTCCACTCTCAATACTGCAGAGTTTTTACGACCGGTCATAAAACGAATTGGGGGGGGAAGAGAGGAAAATCTGGCTCCATAATTCTTGCCCAACAGGAGCATTGACAGGAGCAATAGGTAACGATGCTCTGACGCAGTTGTTGATATGTTCAAAGGGTCCCTGGTTCGAGCATAGGTTGGGGCAAGGAGAGGGACGGAAGCAATACTGTTACATTGGTGCCGTACCTCGATCACTCAGTTGGGTTCTGCCCAGCTGCTGGGTTTGCTGTGGACAAGGACGAGGTCAAAGGGGGGTGAGTGTAACCTGTCTAGCTAGTTAGCGGTGTGCGCTAGACTAGTAGGCTTTCAATTGGTGATGTCACTCGCTCTGAGACCTTGAAGTAGTTGTTTTGAGAGTTTGTGTAAAAGTCTAGATTGGGGAGAGGGACAGACAGAGAGTTAGAGACAGAACACAAACTCTCCTCTCCTGTGCTCTCTTCCCCTCCTGTGCGTGTTGGCTACATGCATGTTGTTGACGTTGCTCTGGATTCTGGTGGAAGTCTTATATCTTGATGTGTGTGTGATAGACTCAGGATGGCTCTGGATATTGGTGGCCTGGTGGCGGTGGTGGTCTTCTATGTCCTGATCCTGGCCATAGGGATCTGGGCCTCCAGGAAGTCCAAGAAGGAGGAGGAGAAATGTGTAGGCAGCAAGAGTGAAGTCACCATGATAGGAGGACGCAATATCAACGTTTTGGTGGGGGTTTTCACTATGACAGGTGAGTCCTGTGTGTGTGTGTGTGTGTGTGTGTGTGTGTGTGTGTGTGTGGGGGGGGGGGGGGGGGTAACAGAAACAGTGCTTCAGCCTGGAGATCTCACGGAAGATGTAACAGTGTGTTATACCTTAGAGTAAACAGTAATACTGGACATTATTACACTGTGACTGATATGCGTTTTCCAGGAATGTGTTGTTCATTGAGAGGTGTGTGCATGTTTGTGCTCTTTGTGCTCACGACTGTGTATCTGTTGTCATAGCGACGTGGGTTGGAGGGGGCTACATCATGGGCACTGCAGAGGCTGTCTACTCTCCCTCTCAAGGTCTCATCTGGGCTTTGGGGCCCCTGGCTTATCTTATCACCTTCATATTGGGTAAGAAGTACGAAGAGAGCTTATCAGCAGTCAGCTGCACTGCTAGCATTAGCATGAGCTACACACCATCCACTAACACAGGTAGTTAGTATAAGCGACACGCCGTCTACCCATACAGGTTGCAAGCATTAGTATTAACAACATGATAGCATTAGCATTAGCAACACACCATCCACTAACACAGGTTGTTAGCATTAGCAACATACCATCCACTAACACAGGTTGTTAGCAATAGCAACACACTTTTCACCAAACACACTAAGGGAGTGAACCACAGGAGACTGCTACAATGAGTGTTTCCCTAAAAGCTGTCTGGGTTTAAAGATCTTCTATTGAACAGAAAGAGAATAGCTTAATCAGTTGATAGTGACAGAATTAGATTACTTCCCAAGCAAAGTACATTGTTTGTCTCCTCGGCTATAGAAGGTTGTAGCTCAGCATCTGAATGTCAAAGAAATGAAACAATCATATCCCCATGTGCATCGGCGTCACGTCTTTCCCGGGGACTTTACAGCTTGTTTCTCGCATAAAGCATCACGAACCAAATCAGATCCATTTTATTTTCTTAAAAATGTTAAATTGTGAATGTGATTTTTGCCATTTTCTTTAAAACACAAAAACTACTGGGCCTCAAGGGACCCCCCTTCAAGCTAATGAACAGTCATTCTGACTGCAACATTCTAAAAGTGTAATTAATACATTTCATATATGCTATCGCAAAAATAATCATTTGGTTGTGTTTATGAAGGTCTAAGGTAATATTAGAATACGAATCTTATTTTATTTCACATAACACAATAGCATTTTCCTTAGTTTATGTTACTGTAGGCTATATGTAAAATCAAAACTCACAAAAAACACAAATATTCAAGTGTTCAATCAATTTCTATTTGAGGTGCCTTTGTTACAACTATGAAACAAAAAATGTATGTGTTGGAACACGGTAACAGCTTCTTTTTATAACACCAAAATAAAACAAATACACCAAAATACACCAACCACCAAGATGCACGATCAGCAAGATGCGCAGTCAAATGATAAAATCATCAATAGTCTAAACATCCTTATAAGCGCCAAGTGTGCTTGATAAATAATGAGAATCAGCACAAAAGCAATAATGACATAATGAATATAAGTGTCGATATGACAGCAGTCATATTATTTATACGTCGGATACCCTGGCGAATTTGTCTGTTTCTTTGTCATCAAAATGGAGGTATGCATGGACTACAGGAAAAGGAGGGCTGAACACGCCCCCATTCACATCGACGGGGCTGTAGTGGAGCGGGTAGAGAGTTTCAAGTTCCTTGGTGTCCACATCACCAACAAACTATCATGGTCCAAAGAAACCAAGATAGTCATGAAGAGGGCACAACAAAACCTTTGCACCCTCAGGAGACTGAAAAGATTTGGCATGGGTCCCCAGATTCTCAAAAATGTCTACAGCTGCACCATCGAGAGCATCCTGACCGGTTGCATCAGCGCCTGGTATGGCAACTGCTTGGCATCTGACAGTAAGGCGCTACAGAGGGTAATGCGTACAGCCCAGTACATCACTGGGACCAAGCTTCCTGCCATCCAGGACCTATATACTAGGCGGTGTCAGAGGAAGGCCCATGTGACAAATACAATTTGATTTGACATCTCTGGAGAGACCTGAAAATAGCTGTGCAGTGACACTCCCCATCCAACCTTACAGAGCTTGAGAATATCTGCTGTCACGACTTCCGCCGAAGTTGGTCCCTTTCTTTGTTCGGGCGGAGTTCGGCGTCACTGACCTTCTAGACATCGCCGATCCACTTTTCATTTTCCATTGGTTTTGTCTGGTCTTCCCTCACACCTGGTTCCAATTCCATCAATTACATGTTGTGTATTTAACCCTCTGTTCCCCCCCATGTCCTTGTCCGTAATTGTTTGTTGTAGTGCTTGTGCACGGTATGCTGGTATTTATGGGGTTTTGTTTGACCCATTTATTGTATTATTCTGTTGACGGTGGTTTATGGTTTGTGGTGGCTAATTTCTGCATTACCAAATGAGGAGAGTTACAAACTTCACACACCAGTCAGAGTTATACTTAAACTACATCTTTAATAATTAAGAGTTTTGCAAAAGCACTTGACTTTCAATGATGCGCTATCTCTAATGAACCATTGAAAAGTGACTACACAAAAGTACAAAGAGCTTTTATAGCCAATATGCACCCCTTCAACGTACATGACGAACCACAGATCTTAGGAACAGTTCACAAAGGTTAAGTTTTGTATGAAAGATATCTATAATACATAACAGACAGCAACTGCTGTATCAACAGTGTTCATTGTATAGACCAGTGTCTGGTCCTCCTACTCCAAACAGGAACAGTCCCTCCCTGGTACGGTATAGAACAGAACCATTAGCTCATATCCTCTGGAATGCTCTTTAGGCGTTATTATCAAAATACATCGTAAATCTCCTCTGTCGGTGCTCTCTCATAGAGGCCCATCCTCAGTAAAACACACACACATATGGACACAATGTTCCATTATGTCCTCTTCCCTTTCTGATATTCTGCATAGCACCAGGGACATGTAAAAGACAAGCCTGACCTCTCCCCTCTCTGGGCCCCAAGTGACTGAGCCCCAGCTAAGGGAAACGTGCAACTGAAAGACACCAGAGTCCAAAGGGATACATTCTAATGACAATTATCTCACATAAGCATATTATGCAAATAAAACATCTTAATTATCTATGTTACCCAACTAATTCTGATTCATCCACCACAGGTTATTAAACACAACTGTTGTAAATCAGTTTCCGCTCTCCTGCGCCTGACTTCTCTGCCGCCAGTAGCATCGCATTACAGAATTACGGACCAATACTATGGAGTCAGCAGGAGCAGGTACCTCAGGTATAGGGGTGGAGGAGCGCGTCTGGGAGCACGTAGCAATGCTCCAACATCTTGGCACCGCCATGGACCGCGTTGTCCAGACAATGGACCGCTGGGAGAGACAGGGAGTTCTTCCAGCGCCTCCACCAGCACAACCGGGGTCTCTACTGAGCGCCCCTCTTCATCCTGGTCCCAGTGGGATTCGTCTGTCTCTCCCTGCCCCAGGAATATGATGGGAAGGCTGAGAACTGCCAGGGGTTCCTTCTACAACTGCACCTATACCTGGCCACCGTCCACCCGGCTCCGTCGGGCCGTGAGAGGGTGTCCGCCCTCATCTCGTGCCTCACCGGGAAAGCCCTGGAGTGGGCCAACGCCGTGTGGAGACAGGGAGATGTGGCGTTGGACCAGTTTGAGGAGTTCACCCGCTGTTTCCGGGGAGTCTTCAACCACTCGCCCGAGGGTAGAGTGGTGGGTGAGCGCCTCTTCCATCTGAGGCAGGAGACAAGGAGCACCCAGGAGTTTTCCCTGGAGTTTAGGACCCTGGCTGCCGGCACGGGATGGAACGACAGGGCCCTGATCGACCACTACCGTTGCAGTCTGTGCAAGGACGTCCGTCGGGAGTTGGCGTGCAGAGACACCACCCTCACGTTTGAGAGGCTGATGGGCCTGTCCACCTGGCTGGACAACCTGCTGGCTACCCGGGGATGCTCAGATCAGGGTCTGGTGGTTCCAACCTTCCGCACCCCCTCTCCGATACCCATGGAACTGGGAGGGGCGGTGCGCAGAGAGAACGGAGGGGGTTCCAGCTCGTGCACCATCTGTGGCCGCAGAGGTCACACTGCCGGTCGGTGCCGGGTTGGTTCCTCTGGGGATCGAGGCAGCAGGCAGTGCGCTCTGGCATCACCCCAGGTGAGCCTGCACCATTCTCACCCAGAGCCCTCTGTTGCTCATATGATTGTCTGTCACTTTTTCTGAGTTTTCCCCGCATTCCCAGCATAAGGTGCTCGTCGATTCAGGCGCGGCTGGGAACTTTATAGATAGATCATTCGCCCACACAGTGGGGCAAAAAAGTATTTAGTCAGCCACCAATTGTGCAAGTTCTCCCACTTAAAAAGATGAGAGAGGCCTGTAATTTTCATCATAGGTACACGTCAACTATGACAGACAAAATGAGAAAAAAAATCCAGAAAATCCCATTGTAGGATTTTTAATGAATTTATTTGCAAATTATGGTGGAAAATAAGTATTTGGTCACCTACAAACAAGCAAGATTTCTGGCTCTCACAGACCTGTAACTTCTTCTTTAAGAGGCTCCTCTGTCCTCCACTCGTTACCTGTATTAATGGCACCTGTTTGAACTTGTTATCAGTATAAAAGACACCTGTCCAAAACCTCAAACAGTCACACTCCAAACTCCACTATGGCTAAGACCAAAGAGCTGTCAAAGGACACCAGAAACAAAATTGTAGACCTGCACCAGGCTGGGAAGACTGAATCTGCAATAGGTAAGCAGCTTGGTTTGAAGAAATCAACTGTGGGAGCAATTATTAGGAAATGGAAGACATACAAGACCACTGATAATCTCCCTCGATCTGGGGCTCCACGCAAGATCTCACCCCGTGGGGTCAAAATGATCACAAGAACGGTGAGCAAAAATCCCAGAACCACACGGGGGGGACCTAGTGAATGACCTGCAGAGAGCTGGGACCAAAGTAACAAAGCCTACCATCAGTAACACACTACGCCGCCAGGGACTCAAATCCTGCAGTGCCAGACGTGTCCCCCTGCTTAAGCCAGTACATGTCCAGGCCCGTCTGAAGTTTGCTAGAGAGCATTTGGATGATCCAGAAGAGGATTGGGAGAATGTCATATGGTCAGATGAAACCAAAATATAACTTTTTGGTAAAAACTCAACTCGTCGTGTTTGGAGGACAAAGAATGCTGAGTTGCATCCAAAGAACACCATACCTACTGTGAAGCATGGGGGTGGAAACATCATGCTTTGGGGCTGTTTTTCTGCAAAGGGACCAGGACGACTGATCCGTGTAAAGGAAAGAATGAATGGGGCCATGTATCGTGAGATTTTGAGTGAAAACCTCCTTCCATCAGCAAGGACATTGAAGATGAAACGTGGCTGGGTCTTTCAGCATGACAATGATCCCAAACACACCACCCGGGCAACGAAGGAGTGGCTTCGTAAGAAGCATTTCAAGGTCCTGGAGTGGCCTAGCCAGTCTCCAGATCTCAACCCCATAGAAAATGTTTGGAGGGAGTTGAAAGTCCGTGTTGCCCAGCGACAGCCCCAAAACATCACTGCTCTAGAGGAGATCTGCATGGAGGAATGGGCCAAAATACCAGCAACAGTGTGTGAAAACCTTGTGAAGACTTACAGAAAACGTTTGACCTGTGTCATTGCCAACAAAGGGTATATAACAAAGTATTGAGATAAACTTTTGTTATTGACCAAATACTTATTTTCCACCATAATTTGCAAATAAATTCATTAAAAATCCTACAATGTGATTTTCTGGAATTTTTTTTCTCATTTTGTCTGTCATAGTTGAAGTGTACATATGATGAAAATTACAGGCCCCTCATCTTTTTAACCTGTTAGGGCTAGGGGGCAGCATTGACACGGCTGGATAAAAAACATACCCGATTTAATCTGGTTACCACTCCTACCCAGTAACTAGAATATGCATATACTTATTACATATGGATAGAAAACACCCTAAATTTTCTAAAACTGTTTGAATGGTGTCTGTGAGTATAACAGAACTCAAATGGCAGGTCAAAACCTGAGAGATTCCTTTACAGGAAGTGGCCTGTCTGACCATTTGTTGAACTTCTTTTCCATCTCTATCATTTACTAAGGATCTCTGCTCTAACGTGACACTTCCCACGTCGTCCATAGGCGCTCAGAGCCCGGGAAAAAACAGAATGTCGTCATTCCAGCCCCAGGCTGAAACACATTATCGCCTTTCTCAAGTGGCCGATCAAGGGACATTAGCTTATGCGCGTGACCCCGACCGCCGCCGCCTTTGGGATTTTTTCCTCTGTTTGCCGAAAAGGAGATTCCCTGTCGGAATATTATCGCTTTTCTACGAGAAAAATGTCGTAAAAATTGATTTTAAACAGCGGTTGACATGCTTCGAAGTACGGTAATGGAATACTTAGAATTTTATTGTCACGAATTGCGCCATGCGCGTGACACTTCTTTACTATTTCGGATAGTGTCTGGAACGCACGAACAAAACGCCGCTATTCGGATATAACGATGGATTATTTTGGACCAAACCAACATTTGTTATTGAAGTAGCAGTCCTGGGTGTGTATTCTGACGAAGACAACAAAAGGTAATGAAACTTTTATAATAGTAAATATGATTATGGTGAGTGCTAAACTTGCCGGGTGTCTAAATAGCGAGCCCGTGATGCCTGGGCTATGTACTTAGAATATTGCAAAATGTGCTTTCACCAAAAAGCTATTTTAAAATCGGACATATCGAGTGCATAGAGGAGGTCTGTATCTATAATTCTTAAAATAATTGTTATGCTTTTTGTGAACGTTTATCGTGAGTAATTTAGTAAAATGTTAGCGAATTCTGAACGTCACATGCTGAACGTCACATGCTAATGTAAAAAGCTGGTTTTTGATATAAATATGAACTTGATTGAACAAAACATGCATGTATTGTATAACATAATGTCCTAGGGTTGTCATCTGATGAAGATCATCAAAGGTGAGTGCTGCATTTAGCTGTCTTCTGGGTTTTGGTGACATTATATGCTGGCTTGAAAAATGGGTGTCTGATTATTTCTGGCTTGGTACTTTGCTGACATAATCTAATGTTTTGCTTTCGTTGTAAAGCCTTTTTGAAATCGGACAGTGTGGTTAGATTAACGAGAGTCTTGTCTTTAAATGGCTGTAAAATAGTCATATGTTTGAGAAATTGAAGTAATAGGATTTTTAAGGTTTTGAAAATCGCGCCACAGGATAGCAGTGGCTGTTACGTAGGTGGGACGAATTCGTCCCGCCTAGCCTAGAGAGGTTAAGTGGGAGAACTTGCACAATTGGTGGCTGACTAAATACTTTTTTGCCCCACTGTAGTTTAGGGATCCCCATTGTTCCCGTGGCTGTGCCCTTCCCCGTTCACGCCTTAGATAGTCGACCATTAGAGTCAGGTTTGATCAGGGAGGCCACCGCTCCTCTGGGCATGGTGACGCAGGGGGGGGCACAAGGAGAGAATTAGTCTCTTCCTGATTGACTCTCCTGCATTTCCCATGGTGCTAGGCCTACCCTGGTTAGTTTGTCATGACCCCACTGTTTCTTGGCCACAGAGGGCTCTCACGTGGTGGTCGCGGGAGTGCTCGGGGAGGTGTTTAGGAGTTTCCGTTGGTGCTACTATGGTGGAAAGTCCAGACCAGGTCTCCACCGTGCGCATTCTCCCTGAATATGCCGATTTGGCTCTCACCTTCTCTAAAAAGAAGGCGACTCAATTACCACCCCATCGACGAGTGATTGTGCGATAAATCTCCTGGTAGACGCTGCACTTCCCAGGAGTCACGTGTATCCCCTCTCACAGGCGGAGACGGAGGCTATGGAAACATGTCTCCGAATCCCTGCGTCAAGGGTACATTCGGTCCTCCACTTCACCCATCTCCTCGAGTTTCTTTTTTGTGAAGAAGGAGGAGGGAGGTCTGCGCCCGTGTATTGACTATCGGGGTCTGAACCAGATCACTGAGGTATAGTTACCCACTACCACTCACAGCCACAGCGATTGAGTCAATGCACGGGGCGCGCTTCTTCACCAAACTAGATCTCAGGAGTGCTTACAACCTGGTGCGTATCCGGTAGGGAGACGAGTGGAAGACGGCTTTCAGTACCACCTCAGGGCACTATGTGTACCTCGTCATGCCATACGCGTTGATGAATGCGCCATCAGTCTTCCAAGCCTTTGTAGATGAGATTTTCAGGGACCTGCACAGGCAGGGTGTAGTGGTGTATATTGATGACATTCTGATATACTCCGCTACACGCGCCGAGCATGTGTCCCTGGTGCGCAGGGTGCTTGGTCGCCTGTTGGAGCATGACCTGTACGTCAAGGCCGAGAAATGCTTATTTATCCAGCAATCCGTCTCCTTCCTAGGGTATCTCATTTCCACCTCAAGGGTGGCAATGGAGAGTGACCGCATTTCAGCCGTGCCTAATTGGCCGACTCCCACCACGGTAAAGGAGGTGCAGCGGTTCTTAGGGTTTTCCAACTACTACCAGAGGTTTATCCTAGGTTTTGGTCAGGTAGCGGCTCCCATTACCTCACTGCTGAAGGGGGGCCCGGTGCGTTTGCAGTGGTCGGCTGAGGCGGACAGGGCTTTTAGTCACCTGAGGGCTCTGTTTGCCTCGGCTCTCATGCTGGCCCATCCGGATCCCTCTTTGGCGTTCATAGTGGAGGTTGATGCGTCCGAGGCTGGAATAGGAGCTATGCTCTCTCAGCGCTTGGGTATGCCACCGAAGCTATGATGTGGGGGACCGGGAGCTGTTGGCTGTCGTCAAGGCCTTGAAGGCGTGGAGACATTGGCTTGAGCGGGCTAGACACCCTTTTCTCATCTGGACTGACCACCGCAATCTGGAGTACATCCGGGCAGCGAGGAGACTGAACCCTCGCCAGGCAAGGTTGGCCATGTTTTTCACCCGTTTTGTGTTTACCCTTTCCTACAGACCAGGCTCCCAGAATGTAAAGGAAGACGCATTGTCCCGGCTGTATGACACAGAGGAGCGGCCCATGGAACCCACTCCCATACTCCCCTCCTCCTGCCTAGTGGTGCTGGTAGTGTGGGTGCTGGACACGGACATAGAGCAGGCGTTACGTGCAGAGCCCACTCCTGTCCAGTGTCCCGCTGGGCGTCTGTACGTCCCGTCTGCTGTTCCTGACCGGTTGATCTATTGGGCCCACACGTCACCCTCCTCTGGTCATCCTGGGATCGGTCGGACAGTGCGCCCTGCGCCTCGCCCTCCGGGTCGTCCTCGAGGCCGGTGTCGACGCACGGCTCGGGGGGGGGGGGGTGTACTACAGCTACGACTTCTGCCGAAGTTGGTCCATCTCCCTGTTTGGGCGGTGTTCGGCGGTCGACTTCCCCAACCTTCTAGCCATCGCCGATCCACTTTCATTTTCCATTGGTTTTGTCTTGTCTTCCATCACACCTGGTTCCAATTCCATCAATTACATGTTGCCCTCCTTAAACTGGTTATAACTGTTTGATATTAAGATTCTAACACCGACAGTGTGTTGTATAGACTTATTTAGGACAAGTCAAGGACGGAGGGGGGCATGACTTTACAAATGAGCAGTTAATGGACAGTCAATGGACAGTTGACGTGCAGTTAATGTGTAGTTAATGGGAAGTTAATGGATAGTTTATGGACAGTGAATGGGTAGTTAATGGACAGTAAATGGGTAGTTAATGGACAGTCAATGGGTAGTTAATGGACAGTTAATGGGCAGTCAATGGGTAGTTAATGGACAGTAAATGGGTAGTTAATGGACAGTAATGGGTAGTTAATGGACAGTAAATGGGTAGTTAATGGACAGTAATGGGTAGTTAATGGACAGTAATGGGTAGTTAATGGACAGTTCATGGGTAGTTAATGGACAGTTAATGGTTAAAAGGTAGGCCTATGGCATACCCTCTCATACCCCTCAATTCGAGTTCTTGTTTTAACTTAACAGCCCTTCACTGACACGTAGACAGGCTATTTAAAGAGTGCATGGTGGGTGGAGGAATTAGCTGACAAATCTATGGATATAGCAGCCAATAGCCTAATTTCTTCTGTCAAACGGGTACGTCTTCCTCTTATTTCTTAAATAGATAGAAATAGGCTCCAACACAGTGCCCTCTTGTTGTTGCCTTGCGGTCGGAGGCCGAGCAATTGCCGTACCAGGCAGTGATGGAACCAGTCAGGATGCTCTCGATGTTGCAGCTGTAGAACCTTTTGAGGATCTCAGGACCCATGCCAAATCTTTCTAGTTTCCTGAGGGGGAATAGGCTTTGTCGTGCCCTCTTCACGACTGTCTTGATGTGTTTAGACCATTCTAGTTTGTTGGTGATGTGGACACCAAGGAACTTAAAGCTCTCAACCTGCTCCACTACAGCCCCGTCGATGAGAATGGGGGCGTGCTCGGTCCTCCTTTTCCTGTAGTCCACAATCATCTCCTTAGTCTTGGTTACGTTGAAGGATAGGTTGTTATTCTGGCACCACCCGGCTAGGTCTCTGACCTCCTCCCTATAGGCTGTCTCGTCGTTGTCGGTGATCAGGCCTACCACTGTAGTGTCGTCTGCAAACTTAATGATGGTGTTGGAGTCGTGCCTGGCCATGCAGTCGTGGGTGAACAGGGAGTACAGGAGGGGACTGAGCACACACCCCTGGGGGCTCCAGTGTTGAGGATCAGCGTGGCAGTTGTGTTTCTACCTACCCTCACCACCTGGGGGCGGCCCGTCAGGAAGTCCAGGATCCAGTTGCAGAGGGAGGTGTTTAGTCCCAGGATCCTTAGCTTAGTGATGAGCTTTGAGGGTACTATGGTGTTGAACGCTGAGCTGTAGTCAATGAATAGCATTCTCACATAAGTGTTCCTTTTGTCCAGGTAGGAAAGGGTAGTGTGGAGTGCAATAGAGATTGCATCATCTGTGGATCTGTTTGGGCGGAATGCAAATTGGAGTGGGTCTGGGGTTTCTGGGATAATGGTGTTGATGTGAGCCGTGACCAGCCTTTCAAAGCACTTCATGGCCACGGACGTGAGTGCAACGGGTCTGTAGTCATTTAGGCAGGTTGCCTTTGTGTTCTTGGGCACAGGGACTATGGTGGTCTGCTTGAAACATGTTGGTATTACAGACTCAATCAGGGACATGTTGAAAATGTCAATTAGCGATGTACACATCCATCTTATTACTTAGGCTCACTTACTTGATGATGCTGACTTGATTATATCCTTAGGGAAATGTTATTTGGCATCACGTATACACAGAAAGATGTGGGATTTCCTTACTGTATCTTTTATCAGTTTTCTGTTTCTGTATCCAACAGCAGGGCTATTTTTTGCTAAGCCAATGAGATCACAGTGCTACGTGACGATGATGGACCCGTTTCAGCGTCGCTATGGAAACTCGGTCACCATGGCGTTGCTGCTTCCCGCACTGATTAGTGACGTGCTCTGGGTGGCCTGCATCCTCGCTGCCCTGGGTCAGTAACCCCTGGCCTCTGACCCTAACCCTCAAAACTAATGGTTGGTTATTGATTAACTCTGCATCCAAACAATGTATTTGAAGTGTGTGTGTGTGTGTGTGTGTGTGTGTGTGTGTGTGTGGTGTGTGTGTGTGTGTGTGTGTGTGTGTGTGTGTGTGTGTGTGTGTGTGTGTGTGTGTGTGTGTGTGTGTGTGTGTGTTGCAGGAGGGACGATGAGTGTGATTCTGGGCTTGTCCTCGTCCTACTCCATTGTTCTGTCTGCAGCAGTAGCTATCACCTACACACTGATGGGAGGGCTCTACTCTGTGGCCTACACAGACATCATACAACTCTTTGTCATCTTCATCTCTCTGGTGAGAGAAACAGAGGCTTTTCCACTTCTCAGACAAGGCACAGCGTAGATTAGATGTATGAATTACATCAGTTCTAGGTTATATTAGGTTGATTCTGCAGTATAACGTAAAGCCCAGTGTAAAGTGCAATATGAATAGTGTGGTTTTGTTTTTCAGTGGCTCTGCGTTCCCTTTCTGGTTCTCAACCCAGCATCCTCGGAGGTCACACTCGCAGCCTTTTTCAACCAATCACAGCAGGCGCCCTTGATGGGCGAACTGAAGTTGGAACATGCTGGGAAATGGATAGATGAGCTGCTTTTATTGGTTAGATTTTTGTAGTGTGTGTGTGTGTGTGTGTGTGTGTGTGTGTGTGTGTGTGTGTGTGTGTGTGTGTGTGTGTGTGTGTGTGTGTGTGTGTGTGTGTGTGTGTGTGTGTGTGTGTGTGTGTGTGTGTGTGTGTGTGTCAGGGGCGGAAATCCCGGGGGGGACGGGGGGGACACGACCCCCCCATCCTGGGAAAAATATGATTTGTCCCCCCCAATATATCACTGAAACATAACTATGTAATTTAAATAATATTAATAATACGCAATGAAAGCAATTGTGCTGATTATAGACACTTAATAGCGCGTTTTTAAGTTTCAAAAGATTGCGACCCCCCCCCCCTGCCCTTTGCCTCACAATGGTTTGATCCACTGCCAGTTCCTTAGCTTGCTACGTAACTGCCGTGAGGTTCATCCAGTCAATCGCGCACACACACACTAGCTGAATATGCAGAGCTAGCGCGCAAATATTAACTATTAAGCTTGCTAGTACCTATTCCATTAATGTGGCGTCGTCAAAGATGGAATCAGCATGCAGATGATGTAAGTTAGTGCTTCAAAGTCCCTGTGATAAGGTTAGCGATAAACTGAAGTCCAAACTGAACAGAACTACACTCTCTTCTACCATTGTCTTAAATATATTTAATGGTCTCGTTGCAAAAGCTAAATTATCGCAAGGGAACTTTTATTTATTTATTTTATTTCACCTTTATTTAACCTGGGTAGCAAAGATTATAGCAAACACCACTGAAACTGAATTGGTGCTCGCTAGCTTTGCAAATTCAGCTATTGTTGGAAGCCAGCCAATATGAAACAAACTATTAAAATTACAAAAGGTTGCAGCATATGTTGTGTAAATGGTGAACTCATACAGCTGTCAACTCTTGTCATTTTAATCCGTTTCACATTTGCTAGCTACCTTTTAGATCGAAGCCCATATAGAATGATTGAAGATGATAGAAGCCCATCTCCTACTGTAAATAACCTACACACTGTGTGTGTAGCCAGCCAGCCAGGTAGAAAAATGGCAGAAAAATAAAAGACGGACATCAGAGTATTTTTCAATACACCAAAACGCATAGTAAGAACCCTAGTAGCCGAATATCTAAAAAGACTAGTTGATAAAATGTTCATAAGAAAGAAATGAAATTCTAATGGAAATGTTTCACAATGATGTCATTAGGCAGAGCAGGCAACAGATGGCACACAGACAGCAGAGTTGGGGACAGATATGCAGGGACAGACTGGCAGAGACAGGGAGTCTCAGGTAAGTTTGTTGAGTCTTTGTTTGGCAAAATTATGAAAGGTTCTCCATTTTTTTGACTTGTAAAATAGGAACATAATTGGAAAATGCCATGGATACCCCCACTCTCAACTTAAACTGGTGACTGAACTAAGATTTGTTAAAGGCAATGGTATTGCTGTTGTGATTAGTTGTGTAGTTTTGGGTACCGGTAGTTAGGAGTACGGCAAACACCTTATTTCTTTGGTTCCTCAATATACATTTACCATATTACAATGTAGGCTATGTGTTACAGCACTACTTTTGGTGTCCCCCTCAGGAATTGCTCTTGAGAAAATTTCATGTAATTGTCCCCTCCAAAGTGGATATCAGATTTTCGCCCCTGGTGTGCGTGTGCGTGTGTGCATCAGATTGCTTGCTGATTCAGTATGGAGGGAAAAACCAGTAGATGAGGACTTTGGGTAGAGTTTAGGGTTAAGAAGTTAGGGTAAGTGTAGGGTTTGTTTTGGTAGAAATTGGTTGTTAGGATTAAGCTGCATTTCTGAAATGGTTTAGTTCTAATCTTTCACACCACCATTTAGTCCGGAACCTCCACTAGGGATGCTCATGAGTAAAAGAGGGTCCTGAAAGATGGCCTCAAATGTGCACAGGAGCAAAATGAATTGTTTCATGACATATTATGTATGTTATGAACCATACATTTTAAATTTGAGTCCGAACATGAGGTAAAGAATTTACAACTAAAGTCCTTTAACATGTCAACTATAGACGACACAGAGGGTTGTTGGCACCTTAACTGGGGATGACAGGCTCGTGGTAATGGCTGGATTAGAATAAATGGAATGGGATTAAATATATATTTCTACACTACATCGTATTTCTACACTACATCATATCTCTACAGTACATCATATCTCTACACTACATCATATCTCTACACTACATCATATCTCTACACTACATCATATCTCTACACTATATCATATATCTACACTACATCATATATCTACACTATACCATATCTCTACACTACATCATATCTCTACACTACATCATATCTCTACACTATATCATATATCTACACTACATCATATATCTACACTATACCATATCTCTACACTACATCATATCTCTACACTACATCATATCTCTACACTACGTCATATATCTACACTACATCATATCTCTACACTACATCATATCTCTACACTACATCATATCTCTACACTACATTGTGTCTCTACAGTACATCATATCTCTACACTACATCATATCTCTACACTACATCATATCTCTACACTACATCATATCTCTACACTACATCATATCTCTACACTACATCATATATCTACACTATACCATATCTCTACACTACATCATATCTCTACACTACATCATATCTCTACACTACATCATATATCTACACTATACCATATCTCTACACTACATCATATCTCTACACTACATCATATCTCTACACTACATCATATCTCTACACTACATTGTGTCTCTACAGTACATCATATCTCTACACTACATCATATCTCTACACTACATCATATCTCTACACTACATTGTGTCTCTACACTACACCATATTTCCACACTACATCATATCTCTACACTATACCATATCTCTACACTATATCATATCTCTACACTACATCATATCTCTACACTACATCATATCTCTACACTACATCATATCTCTACACTACATCGTGTCTCTACACTACATCATATCTCTACACTACATCATATATCTACACTACATCATATCTCTACACTACATCATATCTCTACAGTACATCGTGTCTCTACACTACATTGTGTCTCTACAGTACATCATATATCTCTACAGTACGATGCATCACATGGCTGCTTTAAGACTAACGGCCTCTATTTGTGGAGTGTGTATGTATGTGGATGCGTGTGTGTGTTGTGTGTGCGTCTCTGTGTGTTGCAGGCATTGGGAGGCCTGTCCTACCAGGCTCTGTATCAGCGTATCCTCTCTGCAGCATCGTCCACTCAGGCTCAGGTCACCTGCTTCGCTGCATCCGGAATAGTTGTCATCATGGGAGTACCCTCGGTCATCATAGGAGCAGTGGCAGCCTCCACAGGTGCCCAGACAGACAGTCAGTCAGTCAGTCAGCCAGTCAACCAGCCAGTCGGTTGGTCAGTCAACCAGGCAGTCGATCAGTCAACCAGGCAGTCGGTCAGTTGATCAATCAGTAAGTCAGTCAACCAGCCAGTCAACCAGTCAGTCCGTCAATCAGTCAACCAGCAAGTCGGTCAGTAAGTCAGTCGGTCGGTCAGTCAGTCAGTCGGTCAGTTGATATATCAGTAAGTCAGTCAACCAGTCAGTCCGTCAATCAGTCAGTCAGTCGGTCGGTCAGTCAGTCAGTCAGTCAGTCAACCAGTCAGTCAGTCTGTCAGTTACCCAGTCAGCTATCCAACCAGTCAGTCACTCCTCCCTGCCATCCCCTTTTCGGACTGAACCCTCTCTTTACCCCTTCCTCTCTCTCCCTTCTCTACACCTACAGACTGGAACCAGACGGCGTACGGCCTACCCTCTCCGTTTGCCCGTGGGGAGGCAGGCAAGGTGCTGCCTCTGGCCCTGCACTACCTCACCCCTCCCTGGGTGTCTGTGGTGGGCATCGGGGCCGTGGCTGCAGCTGTCATGTCCTCCATGGACTCTGTCCTCCTCTCCTCCGCATCCATGTTCACTCACAACATCTACAAGGGCACTCTCAAGGCACAGGTGTGTGTGTGTGTGTGTGTGTGTGTGTGTGTGTGTGTGTGTGTGTGTGTGTGTGTATGTGTGTGTGTGTGTGTGTGTGTGTGTGTGTGTGTGTGTGTGTGTGTGTGTGTGTGTGTGTGTGTGTGTGTGTGTGTGTGTGTGTGTACACACAGGGGTTTTCTATTAACTGAAAGTATGAATAATTTACTTCTGAAAATTGCTGTTGTGTCAATCAAGAAAAGTATACACATTACAGTGCATTCAGGAAGTATTCAGACCCCTTGACTTTTTACACATTTTGTTATGTTACAGCCTTATTCTAAAATGGATTAAATCTTTTTTTCCCCTCATCAATCTACGCACAATACCCCATAATGATAAAGCAAAAACAGAAATATCACATTTACATAAGTAATCAGACCCTTTTCTCAGTACTTAGTTGAAGCACCTTTGGCAGCGATTACAGCCTCGAGTATTCTTGGGTATGACGCTACAAGCTTGTATTTGGGGGACACACTTGTAGTTGAACCTTTGCCCCAGTCTGAGGTCCTGAGCTCTCTGGAGCAGGTTTTCATCAAGGATCTCTCTGTACTTTGCTCCGTTCATCTTTCCCTCGATCCTGACTAGTCTCCCAGTTTTTGCCGCTGAAAAACATACCCACAGCACGATGCTGCCACCACCATGCTTCACCGTAGGAATGATGCCAGGTTTTCTCCAGACGTGACACTTGGCATTCAGGTCAAAGAGTTCAATCTTGGTTTCATCAGAGCAGATAATCTTGCTTTTCATGGTCTGAGAGCCCTTTAGGTGCCTTTTGGCAAACTCCAAGTGGGCTGTCATGTGCTTTTTACTGAGGATTGGCTTCAGTCTGGTCACACTACCATAAAGGCCTGATTGGTGGAGTGCTGCAGAGATGGTTGTCCTTCTGGAAGGTTCTCCCATCTCCACAGGAAGAGTCTTGATAGTTCCAAGCTAGTTCCAAACGTCTTCCGTTGAAGAATTATGAGGCCACTGTGTTCTTGGGCCGCTTCAATGCTGCAGAAATGTTTTGGTACCCTTCCCAGATCTGTGCCTTTGACACAATCCTGTCTCTGAGCTGTAAGGACAATTTCCTTTGACCTCATGACTTGGTTTTTGCTCTAACATGCACTGTCAACTGTGGGATGTTATATTGACAGGTGTGTGCTCTTCCAAATCATGTCAAATGAATTGAATTTACCAGAAGTGGACTCCAATCAAGTTGTAGAACATCTCAAGGATGATCAATGGAAACAGGATGCACCTGACCTCAATTTTGAGTCTCATAGCAAAGGGTCTGAATATTTATGTAAATAAGGGATTTTATTTTTTATTTTGCAAAACATTCTAAAAGCCTGTTTTTGATTTGTCATTATGGGTTATTGTGTGGAGGTTGATGAGGGAAAAAATATAATTTAATACATTTTAGAATAAATCTGTAACGTAACAAAATGTGGAAAAAGTAAATGGGTCTGAATACTTTCTGAATGTACTGTATGTGACTCTCCCCCACCCTCTCTCTCTCTCTCTCTCTCTCTCTCTCTATATATATATATATATATATATATATCTGTCTGTCTGTCTGTCTGTCTGTCTGTCTGTCTGTCTGTCTGTCTGTCTGTCTCTCTCTCTGTCTCTCTGTCTCTCTGTCTGTCTGTGTCTCCCTCTCTCTCTCTCTCTCTCAGGCGTCGGACAGGGAGTGTGTGTGGGTGATCCGTGCCAGTGTGTTGCTGGTGGGTCTGGCTGGTGCAGGCCTGGCGTTTGCTGAGGACAGTGTGTTTGCCTTCTGGCTGATGAGTGGAGACCTCATCTACTGCCTGGTCTTCCCCCAGCTGATCTGTGTTCTTCACTGCCGCTGTGCTAATGGCTACGGTGCTACCGCTGGTTACCTTGTGGCAGTCACTCTGAGGCTGCTGAGTGGAGAGCCTCTCCTCCGGCTTCCAACGGCCCTCCTGTTCCCTGGTTGGAGGGAGGAGGGAGGAGTCATCCGCCAGTACTTCCCCTTCAGGACTCTGGTGATGTTGGTGTCTCTGGTGTGTATCCCCCTAGCCTCCAGCCTGGCCACCCTGGCCTTCAGCCACCGCCTACTGCCCCGCTCCTGGGACCTGCTGGCCGCACTGGGGGAGGAGGAGAGGGGGAAGGAGGGTGATGACGGGAAACCTGCCGTCACCGAAAAGCTCCTGGCCATCTCTAGCACCAGCTGCTAGAGCCAAGGGATAATGAGTACTGAATAACTGTTCTGTTATTGTGACTGTCTAAGCGATTATTGTGTATTTGGTATAGGGTCAAGGGTCATAGTTAGCTTTAATCTCTGGAAAGATTTTCAGTTGTATGTTTTCCTGCATCTTCATTGTGTAATCTCTCTCTACCATGTATGTATAGGCTACTCTGTTTTTCTTCAGAGTAGCCTATAGCTAAAATCCCACCATAGAAACGTGGAGGCAATTATTTTTTATAAAGACTTCCTCATTATGCATTCTCCTGCACTATTGGTTTTCTTTCAACTTCATTGTCTAGCAGCCAAATGCATTATCATATTACCAACCCTTGATAATGTAGTTGTTGCGTCTTTAAATCCCCTCTCCTTTTACATTTCTAATGGATATTTCAATCTCTGTCCATGTAACCGCTCACATGTGCAGTGGCCATTTTAGAATGGTGTTTTGCCACAAATTGCATTTCAGAACATTTACAAGTAGGCCTACCGACGTGAGTACATTGCCGCGCCTAAAATTTGAGGAAAAAATTGTTTACCATAATTTGAAGCTAAACATTCCTATCTGTTCAATCAGCCTTATTAATTGATACAGCGTATACCTCCACTACACTACTCTGATATGTATCAGTGGGGATTAAGAAGTGAGTATACACAATGCCCAGTGAAAAATAACTGGGTATTTGGCGTATACCTGCGTATACCCTCCACTACACCACTGATTGAAAGTAATAGGTAGTGTGACTTTACTCACCATGAACAGCGATCAGCGTTTACCTACCAATGTTTTTTACCACTACATCTCCGGTTAACACCAGATCAGCAGGGTAGGAGCTAGGTCCAGTTATCACCAGATCAGCAGGGTAGGGGATAGGTCCAGTTAACACCAGATCAGTGGGGTAGGAGCTAGGTCCAGTTAACACCAGATCAGTAGGGTAGGGATAGGTCCAGTTAACACCAGATCAGCAATGTCAGGGTAGGGACAGGTCCAGTTAACACCAGATCAGTAGGGTCAGGGTAAGGATAGGTCCAGTTATCAACAGATCAACAGGGTCAGGGTAGGGATAGGTCCAGTTAACACCAGATCAGCAGGGTCAGGGTAGGGACTAGGTCCAGTTAACACCAGATCAGTAGGGTCAGGGTAGGGACTAGGTCCAGTTATCAGCAGATCAGCAGGGTAGGGACTAGGTCCAGTTAACACCAGATCAGCAGGGTCAGGGTAGGGGCTAGGTCCAGTTATCAGCAGGATAGGGACTAGGTCCAGTTATCAGCAGATCAGCAGGGTAGGGGGTAGGTCCAGTTAACACCAGATCAGCAGGGTCAGGGTAGGGACTAGGTCCAGTTAACACCAGATCAGTGGGGTCGTGGTAGGGACAAGGTCCAGTTAACCTCTCTGGGCTAGGTGGGACGTTTGCGTCCCACCCTAGTCAACAGCCAGTGGAATCCCGTGGCGCGATATTCAAATACCTTAGAAATGCTATTACTTCAATTTCTCAAACATATGACTATTTTACACCATTTTAAAGACAAGACTCTCGTTAATCTAACCACACTGTCCGATTTCAAAAAGGCTTTACAACGAAAGCAAAACATTAGATTATGTCAGCAGAGTACCCAGCCAGAAATAATCAGACACCCATTTTTCAAGCTAGCATATAATATCACAAAAACCAAAACCACAGCTAAATGCAGTACTAACCTTTGATGATCTTCATCAGATGACACGCCTAGGACATTATGTTATACAATACATGCATGTTTTGTTCAATCAAGTTCATATTTATATAAAAAAACAGCTTTTTACATTAGCATGTGACGTTCAGAACTAGCATTCCCACCGAACACTTCCGGTGAATTTACTAAATTACTCACGATAAACGTTCACAAAAAACATAACAATTATTTTAAGAATTATAGATACAGAACTCCTTTGTGCAATCGAGGTGTCCGATTTTAAAATAGCTTTTCGGTGAAAGCACATTTTGCAATATTCTGAGTAGATAGCCCAGCCATCACGGCTAGCTATTTTGACACCCACCAAGTTTAGCCCTGACCAAACTCCGATTTACTATTAGAAAAGTTTGATTACCTTTGGTGTTCTTCGTCAGAATGCACTCCCTGGTCTGCTACTTCAATAACAAATGTTGGCTTGGTTCAAAATAATCCATAGTTATATCCAAATAATGGCGTTTTGTTCGTGCGTTCAAGACACTATCCGAAGTGTACATAAGGGTCACGCGCACGACGCATTTCGTGACAAAAAATGTCTAAGTATTCCATTACTGTACTTCGAAGCATGTCAACCGCTGTTTAAAATCAATTTTTATGCCATTTTTCTCGTAAAAAAGCGATAATATTCCGACCGGGAATCTGCGTGTATACGTACAAAGAGAGAGAAAATAAAAGCATGGGATCCCCTTGTGCACGAGCCTGAGTTTCATAGTACTGTGACCGGCCACTATCCAAACGCGCTACTTTTTTTCAGCCAGAGCCTGCAAAGCCACGATTCAGCATTTTGCCGCCTTCTGAGAGCCCATGGGAGCCGTAGGAAGTGTCACGTAACAGCAGAGATCCCCTGTAATGGATAGAGATAATCAAGAAGGCCAAGAAATGGTCAGACAGGGTACTTCCTGTACAGAATCTTCTCAGGTTTTGGCCTGCCAAATGAGTTCTGTTATACTCACAGACACCATTCAAACAGTTTTAGAAACTTTGGGGTGTTTTCTATCCAAAGCTAATAATTATATGCATATTCTAGTTTCTGGGCAGGAGTAATAATCAGATTAAATCGGGTACGTTTTTTATCCGGCCGTGAAAATACCGCCCCCTAGCCATAACAGGTTAATGGGTGCATGTTTATTAGTAACTGGAATAAGCAATCTCATAAATGTGTCAAGTGCAGTGTTTGTTTGCTCCTCTTTACAGATCACGAACCAACAAATATTCTTTACATCAACAACATAGGAATCACTACAAAACGTATTGAATGACCTCTTATACACTATGTTAGGCCGAGCCTTTGGGACTTTGGTTTTCCTAGATAAGGCTACTATATTGTGATAACTACATCTGATGGATTTGGATACTGCTTTCAAACAAATCTCTGCAGCATTTGTAAAGATATGGTCAATTCATGTTGATGATTTCATTACTGTACTGTTTGTAACTACCCTGGTAGGTTGATTGATAACCTGAACCAGGTTGCAGGCATTAGTTACAGTATGAAGCTTTCTCTTGAGTGGGCAGCCAGTCAATACTTAAATCACACAGAAAGTAAACCTCTCTATTGACATCACATACATTATCAAGCATTTCATATATTATCCAGATACTGACTGTTAGCACTTGGTGGTCTATAGCAGCTTCCCACCAGAATGGGCTTTTGATGAGGCAGATGAACCTGTAGCCATATTACTTCAACAGTATTTAACATGAGACCATCTTTAAATCTTTACAGGAATGTGGTTCTGAATATAAACAGCAACACCTCCACCATTGGCATTTCAGTTTTTTGTAAATCATTTTACATTTTAGTCATTTAGCAGATGCTCTTATCCAGAGCGACTTACAATTGTTAACACACTACGCTGTGAAGGACTGAAATCCTGCAGTGCCCGCAAGGTCCCCCTGCTCAAGAAAGCACATATACATGCCCATCTGAAGTTCGCCAATGAACATCTGAATGATTCAGAGGACAATTGGGTGAAAGTGTTGTGGTCAGATGAGACCAAAATGGAGCTCGTTGGCATCAACTCAACTCAGCATGTTTGGAGGAGGAGCAATGCTGCCTATGACCCCAAGAACACCATCCCCACCGTCAAACATGGAGGTGGAAACATTATGCTTTGGGGGTGAGTTTCTGCTTAGGGGACAGGACAACTTCACCGCATCAAAGGGACTATGGACCCCCATGTACCGTCAAATCTTGGGTGAGAACCTCCTTCCCTCAGCCAGGGCATTGAAAATGGGTCGTGGATGGGTAATCCAGCATGACAATGACCCAAAACACACAGCCAAGGCAACAAAGGAGTGGCTCAAGAAGAAGCACATTAAGGCCTTGGAGTGGCCTAGCCAGTCTCCAGACCTTAATCCCATAGAAAATCTGTGGAGGGAGCTGAAGGTTCGAGTTGCCAAACGTCAGCCTCTAAAACTTAATGACTTGGAGAAGATCTGCAAAGAGGAATGGGACAAAATCCCTCCTGAGATGTGTGCAAACCTGGTGGCCAACTACAAGAAACGTCTGACCTCTGTGATTGCCAACAAGGGTTTTGCCACCAAGTACTAAGTCATGTTTTGCAGAGGGGTCAAATACCTATTTCCCTCATTTAAATGCAAATCAATTTATAACATTTTTTACATGCGTTTTTCTGGATTTTTTTGTTGTTATTCTGTCTCTCACTGTTCAAATAAACCTACCATTAAAATGTCTTTGTCAGTGTGTCACGTCCCTACCAGTAAAGGGGTCATTTGTAATTGTAGTATGGTCAGGGCGTGGCAGGGGGTGTTTGTTTTGGGTTTTTGGTTCTAGAGAATTTTGATTCTAGTTTTCTTTTTTTATGTTTCTTTTCCATGTTTGGCTGAGTATGGTTTCCAATCAGAGGCAGGTGTTTCTTGTTGTCTCTGATTGGAAGCCATACTTAGGCAGCCTGTTTTTCCTGTGTTTTTGTGGGTGGTTGTTTTCTGTATAGCCTGTGTGCCTTATGGAACTGTTTCGTCGTCTGTTTATTTTGTTTTGAGTGTTCTTTCTAAATAAAGAGGAAAGATGAGCATTATACCCGCTGCATTTTGGTTACCGTTCATCGACGCCTATGACACAGTGGGCAAACGTACAAAATCAGCAGGAGATCAAATACATTTTTCCCTCACTGTATTGATACAACAGTAGCTAATATGGGGAGAAGTCTGTCCATAATAAAGCGTTGCTCTACTTTCTTAACAGCACTATCAACAAGGCAGGTCCAACAGGTCCTGGTTTTGTCGCACCTGGACTACTGTTCAGTCCTGTGGTCATGTGCCACAAAAAGGATTGACTCAGAACAGGGCAGCATGGTTGGCCCTTGGATGTACACAGAGAGCTAATATTAATAATATGCATGTCAATCTCTCCTGGCTCGAAGTGGAGGAGAGATTGACTTCATCACTGCTTGTTTTTATGAGGTATTGACATGTTGAAAGCACTGAGCTGTCTGTTTGAACAACTGGCGCACAGATCAAACACCCATGCATATCCCACAAGACATGCCACAAGAGGTCTCTTCACAGTCCCCAAGTCCAGAACAGACTATGGGAGGCGCACAGTACTAAATAGAACCATGACTACATGGAACTCTATTCCACATCAAGTAACTGATGCAAGCAGTAAAATTTGTTTAAAAAAAACAGATAAAAATGCACCTTATGGAAAAGCAGGGAATGTGAAGCAACAAACATAGGCACAGACACATGCATACACACACACGATAACATACGCACTATACACACACATACACATGGATTTTGTACTATAGATATGTGGTAGTGGTGGAGTAGGGGCCTGAGGGCACACAGTGTGTTGTGAAATCTGTGAATGTATTGTTATGTTTTTAATATTGTATGACATTTCTTAATTTTGCTGGACCCCAGGAAGAGTAGCTGCTGCCTTGGCAGCTAATGGTGATGTATAATAAATACAAATACTGAACAGGAGCATGGACGATTGCAGATATCTGGGGCAGTTTTGTTTTTTAAAAAGTTGAACAATGAGGAAGATGTCAGCACCCATCTGTTGCGCACTTATCAGGGGTCAACTGAATTCTTTATCATCATGCTGGTAGAGGTCTCCTCCTTCCACTGTCTATCTGGCACATGGAGGTCTGGCCTTAATTATAGATCTCACTGATCTGGACAAGCAGTATGTAATGTGGTAATTATCAGGAAGCCAGTTACATTTGTATTAGCCAGATTTGGTGTTATGTTGCCATATATATTGGTATGTTCCAGGAAGTGTACCTCAGGTATTTATGGGCTTGTTTTGGAGAGCAAGTCAGTTCTGTTTTAGAATTCAAGTTGGAAGGCTGCTTGAGCGAGGTACACTCCCAACCTGTAAGAGCTATGGAAGCTACAGGGTAAGCCTGTTTTAGGCTGAGTGGAGTTTGTTGTTTTGTTTGAGAAATAAGTCTATTGTCTACCTGTTTGTCCTGGAAATATTTATTTCCAGCAATCACTATCCAACGCTGGGAAACTAAATCAGTTATTAAGAGAAGCTTCTACCTCGAGTGGTGGATGGGGGTGTGGGGACAGGCATGCAGGGGGTTGGTCCACCTCCTCATTCTGGCCTTGATGTAGACCAGGCAGCGTTTGATGATATCATGTCTAGGACGGTTCTTCAGAGTGAATCGCAGGTCTGTATCAAGAGCTGGAGGGATAGTTTTAAGTTGTACATTGTACACCTTAATAAAAATGATATTAAATAGTGATATGCTAGATTGGAAAAAATAACTTTAAATGGAGAGATGAGTAAAGAATGTACAATTCCTCTAGATTTAGTATTGGAGCTATTTAAAATGTCAGAGAGGTGAATATAAGTGAAACTCGTCTTTCAGTGTTTTTTCCCGCTCAGGCCACCTTTATTTTGACATCTACAGAGAGACATGGGGTTGAGGACGCCTGTTCTCTTTTGAACACGACATAGTAACAGTCTCTATGGGATAGCTATGGGCTGGGTGTAGATTTATATTCATTATGGATCCCCATTAGTTCCTGCCAAGGCAGCAGCTACTCTTCCTGGGGTTTATTATGGATCCCTATTAGTTCCTGCCAAGGGAGCAGCTACTCTTCCTGGGGTTCATTATGGATCCCCATTAGTTCCTGCCAAGGCAGCAGCTACTCTTCCTGGAGTTTATTATGGATCCCTATTAGTTCCTGCCAAGGGAGCAGCTACTCTTCCTGGGGTTTATTATGGATCCCCATTAGTTCCTGCCGAGGCAGCAGCTACTCTTCCTGGGGTTTATTATGGATCCCCATTAGTTCCTGCCCAAGGCAGCAGCTACTCTTCCTGGGGTTTATTATGGATCCCCATTAGTTCCTGCCAAGGGAGCAGCTACTCTTCATGGGGTTCATTATGTATCCCTATTAGTTCCTGTCGAGGCAGCAGCTACTCTTCCTGGGGTTTATTATGGATCTCCATTAGTTCCTGCCAAGGCAGCAGCTACTCTTCCTGGGGTTTATTATGGATCAAATCAAATCAAATTTATTTTTATATAGCCCTTCGTACATCAGCTGATATTCTCAAAGTGCTGTACAGAAACCCAGCCTAAAACCCCAAACAGCAAGCAAAGCATGTGAAAGAAGCACGGTGGCTAGGAAAAACTCCCTAGGAAAAACTCCCTAGAAAGGCCAAAAACCTAGGAAGAAACCTAGAGAGGAACCAGGCTATGAGGGGTGGCCAGTCCTCTTCTGGCTGTGCAGGGTGGATATTATAACAGAACATGGTCAAAATATTAAAATGTTAAAATGTTCATAAATGACCAGCATGGTCAAATAATAATAATCATAGTAGTTGTCGAGGGTGCAACAAGCACGTCCGGTGAACAGGTCAGGGTTCCATAGCCGCAGGCAGAACAGTTGAAACTGGAACAGCAGCACGGCCAGGTGGACTGGGGACAGCAAGGAGTCATCATACCAGGTAGTCCTGAGGCATGGTCCTAGGGCTCAGGTCCTCCGAGAGAAAGACAGAAAGAGAGAATTAGAGAGAGCATATTTAAATACACACAGGACACCGGATAAGACAAGAGAAATACTCCAGATGTAACAGACTGACCCTAGCCCCCCGACACATAAACTACTGCAGCATAAATACTGGAGGCTGAGACAGGAGGGATCAGAAGACACTGTGGCCCCATCCGATGATACCCCCGGACAGGACCAAACAGGCAGGATATAACCCCACCCACTTTGCCAAAGCACAGCCCCCACACCACTAGAGGGATGTCTCCAACCACCAACTTACCGTCCTAAGACAAGGCCGAGTATAGCCCACAACGATCTCCGCCATGGCACAACCCAAGGGGGGGGCGCCAACCCAGACAGGAAGACCACGTCAGTGACTCAACCCACTCAAGTGACGCACCCCTCCCATGGACGGCATGGAAGAACACCAGTAGGCCAGTGACTCAGCCCCTGTAAAAGAGTTAGAGGCAGAGAATCCCAGTGGAAAGAGGGGAACCGGCAAGGCAGAGACAGCAAGGGCGGTTCGTTGCTCCAGCCTTTCCGTTTACCTTCACACTCCTGGGCCAGACTATACTTAATCATAGGACCTACTGAAGAGATAAGTCTTCAGTAAAGACTTAAAGGTTGAGACTGAGTCTGCGTCTCTCACATTGGTAGGCAGACCATTCCATAAAAATGGAGCTCTATAGGAGAAAGCCCTACCTCCAGCCGTTTGCTTAGAAATTCTAGGGACAATTAGGAGGCCTGCGTCTTGTGACCGTAGCGTACGTGTAGGTATGTACGGCGGGACCAAATCGGAAAGATAGGTAGGAGCAAGCCCATGTAATGCTTTGTAGGTTAGCAGTAAAACCTTGAAATCAGCCCTTGCCTTAACAGGAAGCCAGTGTAGGGAGGCTAGCACTGGAGTAATATGATCAAATTTTTTGGTTCTAGTCAGGATTCTAGCAGCCGTATTTAGCACTAACTGAAGTTTATTTAGTGCTTTATCCGGGTAGCCGGAAAGTAGAGCATTGCAGTAGTCCAGCCTAGAAGTAACAAAAGCATGGATACATTTTTCTGCGTCATTTTTGGACAGAAAATTTCTGATTTTTGCAATGTTACGTAGATTGAAAAAAGCTGTCCTTGAAACAGTCTTGATATGTTCTTCAAAAGAGAGATCAGGGTCCAGAGTAACGCCGAGGTCCTTCACAGTTTTATTTGAGACGACTGTACAACCATCCAGATTAATTGTCAGATTCAACAGAAGATCTCTTTGTTTCTTGGGACCTAGAACAAGCATCTCTGTTTTGTCCGAGTTTAAAAGTAGAAAGTTTGCAGCCATCCACTTCTTTATGTCTGAAACACAGGCTTCTAGCGAGGGCAATTTTGGGGCTTCACCATGTTTCATTGAAATGTACAGCTGTGTGTCGTCCGCATAGCAGTGAAATTTAACATTATGTTTTCGAATGACATCCCCAAGAGGTAAAATATATAGTGAAAACAATAGTGGTCCTAAAACGGAACCTTGAGGAACACCGAAATTTACAATTGATTTGTCAGAGGACAAACCATTCACAGAGACAAACTGATATCTTTCCGACAGATAAGATCTAAACCAGGCCAGAACTTGTCCATGTAGACCAATTTGGGTTTCCAATCTCTCCAAAAGAATGTGGTGATCAATGGTATCAAAAGCGGCACTAAGATCTAGGAGCACGAGGACAGATGCAGAGCCTCGGTCTGACGTCATTAAAAGGTCATTTACCACCTTCACAAGTGCAGTCTCAGTGTTATGATGGGGTCTAAAACCAGACTGAAGCGTTTCGTATACATTGTTTGTCTTCAGGAAGGCAGTGAGTTGCTGTGCAACAGCTTTTTCTAACATTTTTGAGAGGAATGGAAGATTCGATATAGGCCGATAGTTTTTTATAATTTCTGGATCAAGATTCGGCTTTTTCAAGAGAGGCTTTATTACTGCCACTTTTAGTGAGCTTGGTACACATCCGGTGGATAGAGAGCCGTTTATTATGTTCAACATAGGAGGGCCAAGCACAGGAAGCAGCTCTTTCAGTAGTTTAGTTGGAATAGGGTCCAGTATGCAGCTTGAGGTTTTGGAGGCCATGATTATTTTCATCATTGCGTCAAGGGATATAGTACTAAAACACTTTAGTATCTCCCTTGATCCTAGGTCCTGGCAGAGTTGTGCAGACTCAGGACAATGGAGCTTTGGAGGAATACCCAGATTTAAAGAGGAGTCTGTAATTTGCTTTCTAATGATCATGATCTTTTCCTCAAAGAAGTTCATAAATTTATTACTGCTGAAGTGAAAGCCATCCTCCATTTGCGAAGGCTGCTTTTTAGTTAGCTTTGCGACAGTATCAAAAAGAAATTTCGGATTGTTCTTATTTTCCTCAATTAAGTTGGAAAAATAGGATGATCGAGCAGCAGTAAGGGCTCTTCGATACTGCACGGTACTGTCTTTCCAAGCTAGTCGGAAGACTTCCAGTTTGGTGTGGCGCCATTTCCGTTCCAATTTTCTGGAAGCTTGCTTCAGAGCTCGTGTATTTTCTGTATACCAGGGAGCTAGTTTCTTATGACAGATGTTTTTAGTTTTTAGGGGTGCAACTGCATCTAGGGTATTGCGCAAGGTTAAATTGAGTTCCTCGGTTAGGTGGTTAACTGATTTTTGTCCTCTGACGTCCTTGGGTAGGCAGAGGCAGTCTGGAAGGGCATCAAGGAATCTTTGGGTTGTCTGAGAATTTATAGCACGACTTTTAATGCTCCTTGGTTGGGGTCTGAGCAGATTATTTGTTGCAATTGCAAACGTAATAAAATGGTGGTCCGATAGTCCAGGATTATGAGGAAAAACATTTAGATCCACAACATTTATTCCATGGGACAAAACTAGGTCCAGAGTATGACTGTGGCAGTGAGTAGGTCCAGAGACATGTTGGACAAAATCCACTGAGTCGATGATGGCTCCGAAAGCCTTTTGGAGTGGGTCTGTGGACTTTTCCATGTGAATGTTAAAGTCACCAAAAATTAGAATATTATCTGCTATGACTACAAGATCCGATAGGAATTCAGGGAACTCAGTGAGGAACACTGCATATGGCCCAGGAGGCCTATAAACAGTAGCTATAAAAAGTGAGTGAGTAGGCTGCATAGATTTCATGACTAGAAGCTCAAAAGACGAAAACGTCATTGTTGTTTTTTTTTTGTAACTTGAAATTTGCTATCGTAAATGTTAGCAACACCTCCGCCTTTGCCGGATGCACGGGGGGTATGGTCACTAATGTAACCAGGGGGTGAGGCCTCATTTAACACAGTAAATTCATCAGGCTTAAGCCATGTTTCAGTCAGGCCAATCACATCAAGATTATTATCAGTGATTAGTTCATTGACTATAACTGCCTTGGAAGTGAGGGATCTAACATTAAGTAACCCAATTTTGAGATGTGAGGTATCACAATCTCTTTCAATAATGGCAGGAATGGAGGAGGTCTTTATACTAGTGAGATTGCTAAAGCGAACACCGCCATTTTTTATTTTGCCCAACCTAGATCGAGGCACAGACACGGTCTCAATGGGGAAAGCTGAGCTGACTACGCTGACTGTGCTAGTGGCAGACTCCACTAAGCTGGCAGGCTGGCTAACAGCCTGCTGCCTGGCCTGCACCCTATTTCATTGTGGAGCTAGAGGAGTTAGAGCCCTGTCTATGTTCGTAGATAAGATGAGAGCACCCCTCCAGCTAGGATGGAGTCTGTCACTCCTCAACAGGCCAGGCTTGGTCCTGTTTGTGGGTGAGTCCCAGAAAGAGGGCCAATTATCTACAAATTCTATCTTTTGGGAGGGGCAGAAAACAGTTTTCAACCAGCGATTGAGTTGTGAGACTCTGCTGTAGAGCTCATCACTCCCCCTAACTGGGAGGGGGCCAGAGACAATTAATCGATGCCGACACATCTTTCTAGCTGATTTACACGCTGAAGCTATGTTGCGCTTGGTGACGTCTGACTGTTTCATCCTAACATCGTTGGTGCCGACGTGGATAACAATATCTCTATACTCTCTACACTCGGCAGTTTTAGCTTTAGCCAGCACCGTCTTTAGATTAGCCTTAACGTCGGTAGCCCTGCCCCCTGGTAAACAGTGTATGATCGCTGGATGATTAGTTTTAAGTCTAATACTGCGGGTAATGGAGTCGCCAATGACTAGGGTTTTCAATTTGTCAGAGCTAATGGTGGGAGCCGTCGGCGTCTCAGACCCCACAGCGGGAGGAGTAGAGACCAGAGAAGTCTCGGCCTCCGACTCCGACTCGCTTAATGGGGAGAACCGGTTGAAAGTTTCTGTCGGCTGAATAAGCGACACCGGTTGAGCATTCCTACAGCGTTTCCCTCCAGAAGCCATGAGAAAGTTGTCCGGCTGCGGGGACCGTGCGAGGGGGTTTATACTAACGTTACTATCTGTACTTACTGGTGGCACAGACGCTGTTTCATCCTTTCCTACACTGAAATTACCCTTGCCTAACGATCGCGTCTGAAGCTGGGCTTGCAGCACAGCTATCCTTGCCGTAAGGCGATCGTTCTCCTGTATATTATAAGTACAACGACTGCAATTAGAAGGCATCATGTTAATGTTACTTAGCTTCGGCTGTTTGAAGTCCTGACGAACCATGTCCAGATAAAACCTCCGGGGTGAAAAAGTTGAAAAAAAGTTGAGTGAGGGAAAAAGTAAAAATATACGGTAATGAAAAAGTAAAAAACCGTCAGGTATCAAAGTAAGATCGGCAACAAAAACGCACAGCAGCGTAAACAAGTCTGCAAGTTAGTTCCTGCCAAGGGAGCAGCTACTCTTCCTGGGGTTTATTATGGATCCCCATTAGTTCCTGCCAAGGGAGCAGCTACTCTTCCTGGGGTTTATTATGGATCCCCATTAGTTCCTGCCAAGGGAGCAGCTACTCTTCCTGGGGTTTATTATGGATCCCTATTAGTTCCTGCCGAGGCAGCAGCTACTCTTCCTGGGGTTTATTATGGATCCCCATTAGTTCCTGCCAAGGCAGCAGCTACTCTTCCTGGGGTTTATTATGGATCCCCATTAGTTCCTGCCAAGGGAGCAGCTACTCTTCATGGGGTTCATTATGGATCCCTATTAGTTCCTGCCGAGGCAGCAGCTACTCTTCCTGGGGTTTATTATGGATCCCCATTAGTTCCTGCCAAGGCAGCAGCTACTCTTCCTGGGGTTTATTATGGATCCCCATTAGTTTCTGCCAAGGGAGCAGCTACTCTTCCTGGGGTTTATTATGGATCCCCATTAGTTCCTGCCAAGGGAGAAGATACTCTTCCTGGGGTTTATTATGGATCCCCATTAGTTCCTGCCGAGGCAGCAGCTACTCTTCCTGGGGTCCGACAAAATTAAACCAGATATACCATTTTCAAAACATTACAATACATTCATTACAGAATTCACAACACACTAAGTGTGTGCCCTCAAGCCCATACTCCACTACCACATATCTACAACACAAAATCCATGTGTACGTGTGTGTATAGTGCGTATGTTATCATGTGTTTGTATGCATGTGCCTGTTTGTGTTGCTTCACAGTCCCTGCTGTTCCATAAGGTGTATTTGTATCTGTTTTTTTTTATCTGATTCTACTGCTTGCATCAGTTACCTGGTGTGGAATAGAGTTCCATGTAGTCATGGCTGTATGTAGTACTGTGCACCTCCCATAGTCTGTTCTGGACTTGGGGACTGTGAAGAGACCTCTGGTGGCATGTCTTGTGTGGAATGCATGGGCGTCTGAGCTGTGTGCTAGTCGTTTAAACAGACAGCTCGGTGCATTCAACATGTCAATACCTTTCATAAATACAAGTAGTGATGAAGTCAATCTCTCCTCTAGAGATTGACATCCATCTTATTAATGTTTGCTCTCTGTGCACATCCAAGGGCCAGCCTTGCTGCCCTGTTCTGAGCCAATTGTAATTTTCCTAAGTCCCTTTTTGTGGCACCTGACCACACAACTGAACAGTAGTCCAGGTGTGACAAAACTAGGGCCTGTAGGACCTGCCTTGTTGATAGTGCTGTTAAGAAGGTAGAGCAGTGCTTTATTATGGACAGACTTCTCCCCATCTTAGCTACTGTGGTATCAATATGTTTTAACCATGACAGTTTACAATCCAGGGTTACTCCAAGCAGTTTAGTCACCTCAACTTGCTCAATTTCCACATTATTTATTACAAGATTTAGTTGAGGTTTAGGGTTTAGTGAATTTTCAGTCGCTTTAGTAGCTGACGTGTATAAATCAAATCAATTGTTATTTGTCACATGCGTTGAATACAACAGGTGTAGACCTTGCTTACTTACAAGCCCTTAACCAACAAAGCAGTTAAGAAAATACCTAAAAAAAAGTAAGAGATAAGAATAACAAATAATTACAGAGCAGCAGTAAATAACAATAGCGGGGATATATACAGGGGGAACCGGTACGGAGAGTCAACGGGCGGGGCACCGGTGTCAAGGTAATATGTACATGTAGGTAGAGTTATTAAAGTGACTATGCATAGATAACAGAGAGTAGCAGCAGCGTAGAAGGGGGGGGGGGGTGCAAATAGTCTGTGTAGCCATTTGATTAGATGTTCAGGAGTCTTATGGCTTGGGGGTAGAAGCTGTTTAGAAGCCTCTTGGACCTAGACTTGGCGGTCCAGTACCGCCTGCCGTGCGGTAGTAGAGAGAACAGTCTATGACTAGGGTGGCTGGAGTCTCTGACAATTTTTAATGTGCTTGGACCATGGCGTGCTTGGATCATGTTAGTTTGTCGGTGATGTGGACGCCAAGGAACTTGAAGCTCTCAACCTGCTCCACTACAGCCCCGTCGATGAGAATGGTGGCGTGCTCGGTCCTCCTTTTCCTGTAGTTCACAATCATCTCCTTTGTCTTGATCACGTTGCTGGAGAGATTGTTGTCCTGGCACCACATGGTCAGGTCTCTGACTACCTCCCTATTGGCTGTCTCATCGTTGTCGGTGATCAGGCCTACCACTGTTGTGTCATCAGCAAACTTAATGTTGGTGTTGGAGTCGTGCCTGGCTGTGCAGTCATGAGTGAACAGAGAGTACAGGAGGGGACTGAGCACGCATCACTGAGGGGCCCCCATGTTGAGGATCAACGTGGCGGATGTGTTGTTACCTACCCTCACCACCTGGGGGTGCCCCGTCAGAAAGTCCAGGATCCAGTTGCAGAGGGAGGTGCTTAGTCCTAGGGTCCTTAGCTTAGTGATGAGCTTTGAGGGCACTATGATGTTGAACGCTGAGCTGTAGTCAATGAATAGCATTCTCAAATAGGTGTTCCTTTTGTCCAGGTGTGAAACGGCAGTGTGGAGTGCAATAGAGATTGCATCATCTGTGGATCTGTTGGTGCAGTATGCAAATTAGAGTGGGTCTAGGGTTTCTGGGATAATGGTGTTGATGTGAGCCATGACCAGCCTTTCAAAGCACTTCATGGCTACAGACGTGAGCGTTACGGGGTCGGTAGTCATTTAGGCAGGTTACCTTAGTGTTCTTCGGCACAGGGACTATGCTGGTCTGCTTGAAACATGTTGGTATTACAGACTCGGACAGGGAGAGGTTGAAAATGTCAGTGAAGACACTTGCCAGTTGGTCAGCGCATGCTCGGAGTACACATCCTGGTAATCCATCTGGCCCTGAGGCCTTGTGAATGTTGACCTGTTTAAAGGTCTAACTCACATCGGCTGCGGAGAGCGTGATCACACAGTCATCCGGAACAGCTGATGCTCTCATGCATGTTTCAGTGTTACTTGCCTCGAAGCGAGCATAGAAGTGATTTAGCTTGTCTGGTAGGCTCGTGTTACTGGGCAGCTCTCGGCTGTGCTTCCCTTTGTAGTCTGTAATAGTTTGCAAGCCCACATCCGACTAGCGTCAGAGCCAGTGTAGTACAATTCGATCTTAGTCCTGTATTGATGCTTTGCCTATTTGATGGTTCGTCGGAGGCCATAGCGGGATTTCTTATAAACTTGTCCCGATCCTTGAAAGTGGCATCGTTACCCTTTAGCTCAGTGCGAATGTTGCCTGTAATCCATGGCTTCTGGTTGGGGTATGTACAGTTGAAGTCGGAGGTTTACATACACTTAGGTTGGAGTCATTAAAACTCGTTTTTAAACGACTCCACAAATTTCTTGTTAACAAACTATAGTTTTGGCAAGTCGGTTAGGACATTTACTTTGTGCATGACACAAGTCATTTTTCCAACAATTGTTTACAGACAGATTATTTCATTTATAATTCACTGTATCACAATTCCAGTGGGTCAGAAGTTTACATACACTAAGTTGACTGTGCCTTTAAACAGCTAAGAAAATTCCAAAAAAGGATGTCTTCATTAGTAATGAGGAGGAAAATGATGCGGATATATTGAAGCAACATCTCAAGACATCAGTCAGGAAGTTAAAGCTTGGTCGCAAATGGGTCTTCCAACTGGACAATGACCCCAAACATAATTACAAAGTTGTGGCAAAATGGCTTAAGGACAACAAAGTCAAGGTATTGGAGTGGCCATCACAAAGCCCCGGCCTCAATCCTACAGATCATTTGTGGGCAGAACTGAAAAAGCGTGTGCGAGTAAGGAGGCCTACAAACCTGACTCAGTTACACCAGCTCTGTCAGGAGGAATGGGCCAAAATTCACCCAACTTATTGTGGGAAGCTTGTGGAAGGCTACCCGAAACCTTTAACCCAAGTTAAACAATTTAAAGGCAATGCTACCAAATACTAATTGAGTGTATGTAAACTTCTGACCCACTGGGAATGTGATGAAAGAAATAAAAGCTTAAATAAATAATTCTCTCTACTATTATTCTGACATTTTACATTCTTAAAATAAAGTGGTGATCCTAACTGACTTAAGACAGGAACTTTTTTACTAGGATTTAATGTCAGGAATTGTGAAAAACTGAGTTTAAATGTATTTGGCTAAAGTGTATGTAAACTACCGACTTCAACTGTACGTACAGTCACTGTGGGGACAATGTCCTCGATGCACTTACTGATAAAGCCAGTGACAGATGTGGTGTACTCCTCAATGCCATCGGAGGAATCCCGGAACATTTTCCAGTCTGTGCTAGCAAAACTGTCCTGTAGTTTAGCATCTGCTTCATCTGACCACTTTTTTATAGACCGAGTCACTGGTGCTTCCTACTTGAATTTTTTCTTGTTAGCAGGAATCAGGAGAATAGAATTATGGTCAGATTTGCCAAATGGAAGACCTTAATTGACTACAGATCCACATTCACTTATACATTCTCAGGCCAAAGTCCTCCATCAGTCCAGGACCTACCTCTCTATGTTGGTGTTGGGTCAACTTAATTACAATATTCTGGAGAGAGGTGATTTAACTACAATATTCTGGAGAGAGATGATTTAAGTGTGTGGGTCTACTTAATTACAATATTCTGGAGTGAGACAATTTAACTGTAATATTCTGGAAAGAGATGATTTAAGTGTGTAGGTCTACTTAAATATAATATATATTCTTGAGATGATTTCTTATCAAACATATAATATGAAATGTATCGTCATTCACACAGGTGTAATAACACATTTCCAAAACATCTAGTCCATCTGATTCGGGGTTTTCTTCAAACTCCTGCTGCTCAATAAAGATTTTATAATATAGCCTAAAGGTAAACCCAAGCTCAACACACTGTCACTCAGCATCTGTTCATACTGAACAATAACCAACCCCTCTCGTCCTCGCTCTTCACAGCACCATCGTGAGAACATCCGCTATCACTGAACATCCCCTATCACTGAACAGTATCACTGAACATCTTCTATCACTGAACATCCCCTATCACTGAACATCCTCTATCCTCTATCACTGAACAGTATCACTGAACATCCCCTATCACTGAACATCCTCTATCACTGAACATCCTCTATCACTGAACAGTATCACTGAACATCCTCTATCACTGAACATCCCCTATCACTGAACAGTATCACTGAACATCCTCTATCACTGAACAGTATCACTGAACAACCTCTATCACTGAACAGTATCACTGAACATCCTCTATCACTGAACAGTATCACTGAACATCCTCTATCACTGAACAGTATCACTGAACATCCCCTATCACTGAACATCCTCTATCACTGAACATCCCCTATCACTGAACATCCTCTATCACTGAACAGTATCACTGAACATCCTCTATCACTGAACAGTATCACTGAACAGTATCACTGAAGAGTATCAGTGAACAACCTCTATCACTGAACAGTATCACTGAACATCCTCTATCACTGAACATCCTCTATCACTGAACAACCTCTATCACTGAACAGTATCACTGAACATCCTCTATCACTGAACATCCTCTATCCTCTATCACTGAACATCCCCTATCACTGAACATCCTCTATCACTGAACAGTATCACTGAACAGTATCACTGAACAACCTCTATCACTGAACATCCTCTATCACTGAACATCCCCTATCACTGAACAGTATCACTGAACCATCTCTATCACTGAACAGTATCACTGAACATCCTCTATCACTGAACATCCTCTATCCTCTATCACTGAACATCCTCTATCACTGAACATCCCCTATCACTGAACATCCTCTATCACTGAACAGTATCACTGAACATCCTCTATCACTGAACAGTATCACTGAACAGTATCACTGAACATCCTCTATCACTGAACAGTATCACTGAACATCCTCTATCACTGAACAGTATCACTGAACATCCTCTATCCTCTATCACTGAACATCCCCTATCACTGAACATCCTCTATCACTGAACAGTATCACTGAACAGTATCACTGAACATCCTCTATCACTGAACATCCCCTATCACTGAACAGTATCACTGAACAACCTCTATCACTGAACAGTATCACTGAACATCCGCTATCACTGAACATCCCCTATCACTGAACATCCTCTATCACTGAACAGTATCACTGAACAGTATCACTGAACATCCTCTATCACTGAACAGTATCACTGAACAACCTCTATCACTGAACATCTTCTATCACTGAACATCCTCTATCACTGAACAACCTCTATCACTGAACAGTATCACTGAACAACCTCTATCACTGAACATCCTCTATCACTGAACATCCTCTATCACTGAACAACCTCTATCACTGAACAGTATCACTGAACAACCTCTATCACTGAACATCCTCTATCACTGAACATCCTCTATCACTGAACAACCTCTATCACTGAACAGTATCACTGAACATCCTCTATCACTGAACAGTATCACTGAACAGTATCACTGAACATCCTCTATCAATGAGCATCCTCTATCAGTGAACAGTATCACTGAACATCCTCTATCACTGAACAGTATCACTGAACAACCTCTATCACTGAACATCCTCTATCACTGAACATCCCCTATCACTGAACAATATCACTGAACAACCTCTATCACTGAACAGTATCACTGAAGAGTATCACTGAACAACCTCTATCACTGAACAGTATCACTGAACATCCTCTATCACTGAACATCCTCTATCACTGAACAACCTCTATCACTGAACAGTATCACTGAACATCCTCTATCACTGAACATCCTCTATCACTGAACAGTATCACTGAACAGTATCACTGAACATCCTCTATCACTGAACAGTATCACTGAACATCCTCTATCACTGAACAGTATCACTGAACATCCTCTATCCTCTATCACTGAACATCCCCTATCACTGAACATCCTCTATCACTGAACAGTATCACTGAACAGTATCACTGAACATCCTCTATCACTGAACATCCCCTATCACTGAACAGTATCACTGAACAACCTCTATCACTGAACAGTATCACTGAACATCCGCTATCACTGAACATCCCCTATCACTGAACATCCTCTATCACTGAACAGTATCACTGAACAGTATCACTGAACATCCTCTATCACTGAACAGTATCACTGAACAACCTCTATCACTGAACATCCTCTATCACTGAACATCCTCTATCACTGAACAACCTCTATCACTGAACAGTATCACTGAACAACCTCTATCACTGAACATCCTCTATCACTGAACATCCTCTATCACTGAACAACCTCTATCACTGAACAGTATCACTGAACAACCTCTATCACTGAACATCCTCTATCACTGAACATCCTCTATCACTGAACAACCTCTATCACTGAACAGTATCACTGAACATCCTCTATCACTGAACAGTATCACTGAACAACCTCTATCACTGAACATCCTCTATCACTGAACATCCCCTATCACTGAACAATATCACTGAACAACCTCTATCACTGAACAGTATCACTGAACAGTATCACTGAACAGTATCACTGAACATCCTCTATCACTGAACAGTATCGCTGAACATCCGGTATCACTGAACAGTATCACTGAACATCCTCTATCCTCTATCACTGAACATCCTCTATCACTGAACAGTATCACTGAACAGTATCACTGAACATCCTCTATCACTGAACAGTATCACTGAACAACCTCTATCACTGAACATCCTCTATCACTGAACAACCTCTATCACTGAACAGTATCACTGAACATCCTCTATCACTGAACAGTATCACTGAACAGTATCACTGAACATCCTCTATCAATGAGCATCCTCTATCAGTGAACAGTATCACTGAACATCCTCTATCACTGAACAGTATCACTGAACAACCTCTATCACTGAACATCCTCTATCACTGAACATCCCCTATCACTGAACAATATCACTGAACAACCTCTATCACTGAACAGTATCACTGAAGAGTATCACTGAACAACCTCTATCACTGAACAGTATCACTGAACATCCTCTATCACTGAACATCCTCTATCACTGAACAACCTCTATCACTGAACAGTATCACTGAACATCCTCTATCACTGAACATCCTCTATCACTGAACAGTATCACTGAACAGTATCACTGAACATCCTCTATCACTGAACAGTATCACTGAACATCCTCTATCACTGAACAGTATCACTGAACATCCTCTATCCTCTATCACTGAACATCCCCTATCACTGAACATCCTCTATCACTGAACAGTATCACTGAACATCCTCTATCACTGAACATCCCCTATCACTGAACAGTATCACTGAACAACCTCTATCACTGAACAGTATCACTGAACATCCGCTATCACTGAACATCCCCTATCACTGAACATCCTCTATCACTGAACAGTATCACTGAACAGTATCACTGAACATCCTCTATCACTGAACAGTATCACTGAACAACCTCTATCACTGAACATCCTCTATCACTGAACATCCTCTATCACTGAACAACCTCTATCACTGAACAGTATCACTGAACAACCTCTATCACTGAACATCCTCTATCACTGAACATCCTCTATCACTGAACAACCTCTATCACTGAACAGTATCACTGAACAACCTCTATCACTGAACATCCTCTATCACTGAACATCCTCTATCACTGAACAACCTCTATCACTGAACAGTATCACTGAACATCCTCTATCACTGAACAGTATCACTGAACAGTATCACTGAACATCCTCTATCAATGAACATCCTCTATCACTGAACAGTATCACTGAACATCCTCTATCACTGAACAGTATCACTGAACATCCCCTATCACTGAACAATATCACTGAACAACCTCTATCACTGAACAGTATCACTGAACAGTATCACTGAACAGTATCACTGAACATCCTCTATCACTGAACAGTATCACTGAACATCCGGTATCACTGAACAGTATCACTGAACATCCTCTATCCTCTATCACTGAACATCCTCTATCACTGAACAGTATCACTGAACAGTATCACTGAACATCCTCTATCACTGAACAGTATCACTGAACAACCTCTATCACTGAACATCCTCTATCACTGAACAGTATCACTGAACATCCTCTATCACTGAACATCCTCTATCCTCTATCACTGAACATCCTCTATCACTGAACAGTATCACTGAACATCCGCTATCACTGAACATCCCCTATCACTGAACATCCTCTATCACTGAACAGTATCACTGAACAGTATCACTGAACATCCTCTATCACTGAACATCCTCTATCACTGAACATCCTCTATCACTGAACAGTATCACTGAACATCCTCTATCACTGAACATCCTCTATCACTGAACATCCCCTATCACTGAACAGTATCACTGAACAACCTCTATCACTGAACAGTATCACTGAACATCCTCTATCACTGAACAGTATCACTGAACCACCTCTATCACTGAACATCCTCTATCACTGAACATCCCCTATCACTGAACAGTATCACTGAACAACCTCTATCACTGAACAGTATCACTGAACATCCTCTATCACTGAACAGTATCACTGAACATCCTCTATCACTGAACATCCTCTATCACTGAACATCCTCTATCACTAAACATCCCCTATCACTGAACATCCTCTATCACTGAACAGTATCACTGAACAGTATCACTGAACATCCCCTATCACTGAACGGTATCACTGAACAACCTCTATCACTGAACAGTATCACTGAACATCCTCTATCACTGAACATCCTCTATCACTGAACAGTATCACTGAACATCCTCTATCACTGAACAGTAGAATGTGTTGAGTTGAACTCCTCCTAAAGGCAGTCTTCTGTAGAGGCTGTAGGTGGCAGGTAGCCTAGGTCCGAAAGGTCACTGGTTTGAATCCCTGTGCTGACTATGTGAAACAAATCTGTTGATGCCTCCTTTAGCAGGACACTTAACCCTAAATGATCCTGCAAGTTGCTCTGGATCAGAGTGTCTGGTAAAATGTAAATGTCTCACACTCTGTGTCATTCCATGAGTGGTACTGAATAGTTCACCAACTGCCATGATACTGGACAATATAAACAAGACCTTCCTACAGCATAACATCCATTCCAACATCAAAACAGAGGTGACATCTCACCCTGAAGTCCAGTCCGTGTGTGTCTGCGGTGCTCCCTTAAACTGGGAAACACACTTTCTCTCAGAGCCATGCGCTCAACAACAGTCTAGAACACACACTGGTTATATCCAATCTCCAATCAGACCTGCTCTTCATTCTGGATTAGACACCAGGCTGTTCGTCAGTCCTCCATGAGTCTGTCAGATGTAACAATAAGATATCAACTGAAAATAGCATTCCCACGGGACAAAAAAGACAATATATGGAAAGTACTGATTAGAGTGTTGAGTCCTGCCTAAACGATTCTCCCTCGCCCCATCTCTCCTCCTTGCTGTTCCCATCAGGAAACTGCCTTCTGATGCTGTTCTTGATAATGAACACATCCCCCCACTCACACACAGACTAGACAGATACTGTACTGTCTTATAAGTTTACTGTGAAGAACAAAAAGGCAAAATAATATGCATTTTTCCATCCGTTTTATTATTGAACATTTGTACACAAACACTTTTTTTTTTTTTACAGCCAATAATAATATGCAGAAAGGATTTTTCACCTGTTCTCAATGTTGTCACCGTGGCAAGTCAGAAGAGAAGACCTGTTGTTCAACTACACTGATTTAGCAGCTCAGAAACATCTCCAAATCAAAACTATAAACTAAACCTACAGGGACACAGGACTGTTCCACAGGGAGATTACAGAGCTGTATTTGGCCAGAGAGATGAACCGTAACATCACCCGTATTGTAATAAAGTGTTGGCTTGCTCTGTGGGTGAGAACAGCTTTCTGACAAGATGGAGGACGTTGATGTAAACCAGAAACTTCTAAACAAGTTTGAGAAACATTATAAAGATCTCAGAGAGGGTGTTGTTTAGAGCAGACCAAACTAGCCAAGTACAGATAGGACCGTATCCTAACTCCCCTCGCATTATAAATCACTCAAAACTCACACACCACCTAAAACTAACAAATCCACATTATCTCCAAGGTTCATTCAATATTCCTTCAATTGTTTCATAATTCAAATAACTTTATTTGTATTTTTTTAATAACATCATTCTAAAGTAGCAGACCAAATGGTTCCCTGGCTTCTGTAGAACACGATACAGGGTCAGAGGTTAGGGCCCCGAGGTTAGGGCCCTGAGGTTAGGGCCCCGAGGTTAGGGCCCTGAGGTTAGGGCCCCGAGGTTAGGGCCCTGAGGTTAGGGCCCCGAGGTTAGGGAGATGCAGCCAGAATCAGAGAGCAACACTAAAAAAACTACAGAAATAGAAACAGGTGAATAAAACAAATCGAGTGCTATGATGTCTCCCTAGGTTGGGTTTAAGAAGGCCTGCTTGAAGGGGCTGGTAATGGATAATGTACAACCTCACAGGGTGTCTACACTGACCTACGGTAAAGTACAACCTCACAGGGTGTCTACACTGACCTACGGTAAAGTACAACCTCACAGGGTGTCTACACTGACCTACGGTAAAGTACAACCTCACAGGGTGTCTACACTGAACTACGGTAAGGTACAACCCCACAGGGTGTCTACACTGACCTACGGTAAGGTAGAACCCCACAGGGTGTCTACACTGACCTACGGTAAAGTACAACCTCACAGGGTGTCTACACTGAACTACGGTAAGGTACAACCCCACAGGGTGTCTACACTGACCTACGGTAAGGTAGAACCTCACAGGGTGTCTACACTGACCTACGGTAAGGTAGAACCTCACAGGGTGTCTACACTGACCTACGGTAAGGTAGAACCTCACAGGGTGTCTACACTGACCTACGGTAAGGTACAACCCCACAGGGTGTCTACACTGAATCAAAATATAAGTGCAACATGTAAAGTGTTGGTCCCATGTTTCATTAGCTGAAATAAAAGATCCCAGAAATGTTCCATACACACAAAAAGCTTTTTACGCATTTTTTTTCTTCTTACAAATCTGTTAGTGAGCATTTCTCCTTTGCCAGGAAAATCCATCCACCTGACAGGTGTGGCATATCAAGAAGCTGATTAAACAGCATGATCATTACACAGGTGCACCTTGTGCAGGGGACAAAAGGCCACTCTAAAATGTGCTGTGCTGACTGCAGGAATGTCCACCAGAGCTGTTGCCTGAGAATTGAATATTAATTTCTCTACCATACGTCTCCTCCAAAGTCGTTTGATAGAATTTGGCAGTATGTCCAACTGGCCTCAGTATATCCAACTGCAGACCAAGGTATCTGTGATCAACAGATGCATATCTGTATTCCCAGCCATGTGAAATCCATATATCAGGGCATAACAAATGTATTTAAATTGACTGATTTCCTTATATGATCTGTTAGTAAAATCTTTGAAATTGTTGCATGTTGTGTTTTGTATTTTTGTTCAGTGTAGTTGAATCTTCTATACGGTAGTTTCTTGTGTAGTAGTATACCCTATCAGTGTGGCAGGTTTGAAATGTGCAAGCCAATAGCTGTGCGATATGTTAGGAGCTGATTAATCAGTCTGAAGGGCTTTCAAAATCTACAGGACATCATATGTCAAAGTTCAAGGGTGAAACTGAAAGGTTAGAGGTTAGACCAGACCATTTCTGAGCTCTACCTCATCAGGAACTTTAGGGGCTCAGTAGAGAGGTGGTCAACATATCAGTCAAAGTGATTTGATTGTTTAATTGATTGTTAGTTTGAGGTGGTCAGTGGGTAGGACGTGGAATCACAACAAAACAAAGGTTATTGAAACTAAATAAACTTCCTGGTTTAAATAACAAAAGCATGGCTCCAGTCTTCAAATAGGAACACACAAAAAATATGACAGAAAGCTTCTCCTCTGGTTACGTTGTCCTCTGTGGTGCAGCTCCTCTGGTTACGTTGTCCATCTCCTCTGGTTACGTTGTCCATCTCCTCTGGTTACGTTGTCCTCTGTGGTCCATCTCCTCTGGTTACGTTGTCCATCTCCTCTGGTTACGTTGTCCTCTGTGGTCCATCTCCTCTGGTTACGTTGTCCATCTCCTCTGGTTACGTTGTCCATCTCCTCTGGTTACGTTGTCCTCTGTGGTCCATCTCCTCTGGTTACGTTGTCCATCTCCTCTGGTTACGTTGTCCATCTCCTCTGGTTACGTTGTCCTCTGTGGTCCATCTCCTCTGGTTACGTTGTCCATCTCCTCTGGTTACGTTGTCCATCTCCTCTGGTTACGTTGTCCATCTCCTCTGGTTACGTTGTCCATCTCCTCTGGTTACGTTGTCCATCTCCTCTGGTTACGTTGTCCATCTCCTCTGGTTACGTTGTCCATCTCCTCTGGTTACGTTGTCCATCTCCTCTGGTTACGTTGTCCATCTCCTCTGGTTACGTTGTCCTCTGTGGTCCATCTCCTCTGGTTACGTTGTCCATCTCCTCTGGTTACGTTGTCCTCTGTGGTGATGTTGTCTTCTACTCCCTTCTTTTCGGGTGGACCTCTGGGTTCGTTCATTCAGTCGATTAAATACAGTCTCCCCACCCAGTCAACCTAAAACATCCCACCCACTCAACCTAAAACATCCCACCCACTCAACCTAAAACATCCCACTCACTCAACCTAAAACATCCCACCCACTCAACCTAAAACATCCCACCCACTCAACCTAAAACATCCCACCCACTCAACCTAAAACATCCCACTCAGTCAACCTAAAACATCCCACTCAGTCAACCTAAAACATCCCACCCAGTCAACCTAAAACATCCCACCCAGTCAACCTAAAACATCCCACCCAGTCAACCTAAAACATCCCACTCAGTCAACCTAAAACATTCCACCCACTCAACCTAAAACATCCCACCCACTCAACCTAAAACATCCCACCCACTCAACCTAAAACATCCCACTCAGTCAACCTAAAACATCCCACCCAGTCAACCTAAAACATCCCACCCAGTCAACCTAAAACATCCCACCCAGTCAACCTAAAACATCCCACCCACTCAACCTAAAACATCCCACCCACTCAACCTAAAACATCCCACCCACTCAACCTAAAACATCCCACTCAGTCAACCTAAAACATCCCACCCACTCAACCTAAAACATCCCACCCACTCAACCTAAAACATCCCACCCACTCAACCTAAAACATCCCACCCACTCAACCTAAAACATCCCACCCACTCAACCTAAAACATCCCACCCACTCAACCTAAAACATCCCACCCACTCAACCTAAAACATCCCACCCACTCAACCTAAAACATCCCACCCACTCAACCTAAAACATCCCACCCACTCAACCTAAAACATCCCACTCACTCAACCTAAAACATCCCACTCAGTCAGACTCCAGCAGTGATAGAGCAGAGAGAAAGATGAGCAGGTATCTGAAGGATAAACAGAAGCCTGACAGAGGGTACAGCCAGAGCTGAACAACACCAAACATTTAACCCCATCTCTTACAGCACGTCCACTGTCTCCTCTGCACTGCGCTTCCAATTCACTAAATATTAGTGATACAAACACACGCTGTTCATCAGAGACTGAAGCGAAGAAGACGTGTGTGTGTGTGTGTCAAACTGCAAATAGACAGAACTGGCTGTTTGAGAAAAAAGAGAAGGAGAGAGAGATGGAGGGAGGTGTTAGAGAACATTCAGGGAGGATCCAGCCCCCTCTCTCCATCTCCCCTCTCCCTCCCTCTCCATCTCCCCTCTCCCTCTCTCTCCAGCTCCCCATCTCCCCCTCTCTCTCCAGCTCCCCATCTCCCCCTCTCTCTCCAGCTCCCCATCTCTCCCCCTCTCTCTAGCTCCCCATCTCTCCCCCTCTCTCTAGCTCCCCATCCCTCTCTCTCTAGCTCCCCCTCCCTCTCTCTCCAGCTCCCCCTCCCTCTCTCTCCAGCTCCAGCTCCCCCTCCCTCTCTCTCCAGCTCCCCATCTCTCTCCCTCTCCAGCTCCCCATCTCCCCCCTCTCTCTCTCCATCTCCATCTCTCCCCCCTCTCTCCATCTCCCCATTTCACCCCTCTCTATATCTCTCCCCCTCTCTCTCCATTTCACCCCTCTCTATATCTCTCCCCCCCCTCTCTCCCCATCTCCCCCTCTGTCTCCCCCCTCTCTCCATCTCCCCCCATCTCCCCCTCTCTCTCCCCCCTCTCTCCATTTCACCCCTCTCTATATCTCTCCCCCTCTCTCTCTCCCCATCTCCCCCTCTCTCTCCATCTCCCCCCTCTCTCTCCCCATCTCCCCCTCTCTCTCCCCCCTCTCTCCATTTCACCCCTCTCTATATCTCTCCCTCTCTCTCTCTCCCCATCTCCCCCTCTCTCTCTCCCCATCTCCATCTCCCCCCTCTCTCTCTCTCCCCCCTCCATCTCCCCCCTCTCTCTCTCCCCATCTCCCCCCTCTCTCTTTAACTGCATGTACCATGCTCTTCCAGGTTGACAGATGGATAAACTTCTACTACATAGAAAAATAGATACTCCATTCAGCGGGTTAGGCTAATATGAAACGTTGTGCATAATTCAGAACATTGCTATGACAACAGTAATGTACTGTACTAACACACATTAAATACGTATGATATGACTATATATGGCAAGGACAGGGGAAACTGCTCACATAGCAGATAAAACTCATTGCAACTCTCCACCTCAGCATTTCTCCTTTTCCTCCTCCTCCCGTTGAATTCCTTTCATTCACAATGGCTGCCAGATGAGAGAAAAGTTAAGGCAACAGACAGAAAGTCTGACACAGAGGAAGAGGAGGGGTGAGGAGGGATGGAGGGGCTTCTGCTCCTTGTTGCTTGGAGACAGAACCATGTTTCTTCCCAGTGGAGGGAGGTAGGGGGGAGTGAAGGGGAGTTCCAGGGTTCAAAGCTTAGAGGTGAAGCCCAGTTCAAAGTTCAGTCATCCTGGTCTGTGCTCTGCTGTCCCTCTGTCACACCAGTGTGATCTCCACCTCCTCAGTCTTCTCTGTCTGTCTGTCACACCAGTGTGATCTCCACCTCCTCAGTCTTCTCTGTCTGTCTGTCACACCAGTGTGATCTCCACCTCCTCAGTCTTCTGTCTGTCTGTCACACCAGTGTGATCTCCACCTCCTCAGTCTTCTGTCTGTCTGTCACACCAGTGTGATCTCCACCTCCTCAGTCTTCTCTGTCTGTCTGTCACACCAGTGTGATCTCCACCTCCTCAGTCTTCTCTGTCTGTCTGTCACACCAGTGTGATCTCCACCTCCTCAGTCTTCTCTGTCTGTCTGTCACACCAGTGTGATCTCCACCTCCTCAGTCTTCTGTCTGTCTGTCACACCAGTGTGATCTCCACCTCCTCAGTCTTCTCTGTCTGTCTGTCACACCAGTGTGATCTCCACCTCCTCAGTCTTCTCTGTCTGTCTGTCACACCAGTGTGATCTCCACCTCCTCAGTCTTCTCTGTCTGTCTGTCACACCAGTGTGATCTCCACCTCCTCAGTCTTCTCTGTCTGTCTGTCACACCAGTGTGATCTCCACCTCCTCAGTCTTCTCTGTCTGTCTGTCACACCAGTGTGATCTCCACCTCCTCAGTCTTCTCTGTCTGTCTGTCACACCAGTGTGATCTCCACCTCCTCAGTCTTCTCTGTCTGTCTGTCACACCAGTGTGATCTCCACCTCCTCAGTCTTCTGTCTGTCACACCAGTGTGATCTCCACCTCCTCAGTCTTCTGTCTGTCTGTCACACCAGTGTGATCTCCACCTCCTCAGTCTTCTCTGTCTGTTTGCGAGGTTTCTGCTTGGGGGGCGGAGGTGCTGCACGGACCTATGAGGGGAGAGAGGGGGAGGGTCATTTAACACACATGCAGCACTGTTGCCTCAATGATTTTAAATTCACACTGCTTCTCTCAATACTGGGCTTGATCTAGGCTGCGGTTTTGGGGTGGCTTACAGGTCGTATTTTGCTCATGCCTCCGTCGGGAGTGAACCGGGAGGGCTGGGAGAACTCTGGAGACACTGGACTATGATCTGAGAGAGAGAGAGAGAGAGAGAGAGAGAGAGAGAGAGAGAGAGAGAGAGAGAGAGAGACAGAGACAGAGACAGAGAAAGAGACAGAGAGGAAGACAGAGAGGAAGACAGAGAGGAAGACAGAGAGAGAGAAAGAGAGAGAGACAGAGAGAGACAGAGAGTGACAGAGAGAGCGAGACAGAGAGAGAGACAAAGAAAAGGTCAACCAGTGAAGAACAAACACCATTGTAAATACAACCCATATTTATGTTTATTTGCACATCGTTACAACACTGTATAAAGACATGACATTTGAAATGTCTTTATTCTTTTGGAACTTTTGTAAGTGTAATATTTACAGTCGTTCTCTTACTGTGAGTGGGTCCCTTACATGTGTAAGAACTATAAACCCAGCTTTGGTCACTCTCTTACTGTGAGTGGGTCCCTTACATGTGTAAGAACTATAAACCCAGCTTTGTTCACTCTCTTACTGTGAGTGGGTCCCTTACATGTGTAAGAACTATCAACCCAGCTTTGGTCACTCTCTTACTGTGAGTGGGTCCCTTACATGTGTAAGAACTATAAACCCAGCTTTGGTCACTCTCTTACTGTGAGTGGGTCCCTTACATGTGTAAGACCTATAAACCCAGCTTTGTTCACTCTCTTACTGTGAGTGGGTCCCTTACATGTGCAAGAACTATAAACCCAGCTTTGGTCACTCTCTTACTGTGAGTGGGTCCCTTACATGTGTAAGACCTATAAACCCAGCTTTGTTCACTCTCTTACTGTGAGTGGGTCCCTTACATGTGTAAGAACTATAAACCCAGCTTTGTTCAGTCTCTTACTGTGAGTGGGTCCCTTACATGTGTAAGACCTATAAACCCAGCTTTGGTCACTCTCTTACTGTGAGTGGGTCCCTTACATGTGTAAGAACTATAAACCCAGCTTTGGTCACTCTCTTACTGTGAGTGGGTCCCTTGTACGTTGTGGGAGGTGGCTTGTGTTCCCCATTGACAGAGGGTGATCGAGGGAGGGGCGGAGGGGTAGGGGTGTCTGGGGTGGCGTAGGGGCTGCAGGGGGGCTGGTCATACAGAGGGAGGGGGGGCAACGAGGAGGGCAGCCTCGAAGATGGAGAGATCTGGAAGAGACAGAGGAGGGAAACAAAGTCAAAATTGGGGGTTGGAGGACAATGTCAATCATCTTTCACAGATTCTGCATATTGTGACTTATTCATAATCATTGAAAACACTATCAATATCACTGGTCCTTCCAATCATTTTGTACATTTACATGTGAGTCATTTAGCAGACACTTTAATGTTGTCCATTAAGTAATGGTTTTAAAACAATGATGATCATATTTAAAAAAACTATGGCAGTTATATACCAAGTCCTAGACTGTTTTCTAATGAGATTCATGAATGTTGAGTTGATAAACAAGATCCTTCCCAGTGGTTTCAATCTGTAGTAGTGAGTCATTTAGCAGACACTCTTATCCAGACAGACTTACAGTAGTGAGTCATTTAGCAGACACTCTTAACCAGAGAGACTTACAGTAGTGAGTCATTTAGCAGACACTCTTAACCAGAGAGACTTAGAGTAGTGAGTCATTTAGCAGACACTCTTAACCAGAGAGACTTAGAGTAGTGAGTCATTTAGCAGACACTCTTATCCAGAGAGACTTACAGTAGTGAGTCATTTAGCAGACATTCTTAACCAGAGAGACTTACAGTAGTGAGTCATTTAGCAGACACTCTTATCCAGAGAGACTTACAGTAGTGAGTGCATATATTTTTCATACTGTTCCCGTGTGGGAATCGAACCCACAACCCTGGCATTGGGAAGATAGCCAGGAGACATACCTTTCAGGCCAAACCAAGATAACAGAGCTGTTATTCTCAGAGGGTTGAAGTAGATCTAAACACACGGTTATCTACAGTAAACAGCTACTGCTACCCTCCAGGAAGGATAGGACCACTCCTAAACCAATCACAGAACTAACTACACATAACAGACAGACATTACTGGACGCCATGTTTCATCATGGACCCAAATATACAGCTGTGCGTATGTGTGCATTAGTGAAGTCGGTTCGATGGATTCGGTTTTCGATGTAGGTCATTTTGGGGTTGAATGCTGTAACAACACAGAATAAAATAATGAATACAAGTCCCACGATGGTAGTGACTGTCCATTACTGCTAATCACTCATTAAGCATTTATTTTACTTTTATTTCACCTTTATTTAACCAGGTAGGCCAGTTGAGGACAAGTTCTCATTTACAACTGTGACCTGGCCAAGATAAAGCAAAGCAGTGCGACATAAACAACAACACAGAGTTACACATAAACAAACGTACAGTCAATAACACAATAGAAAGATCTATGTACAGTTTGTGCAAATGTAGAAGAGTAGGGAGGCGAAATAATTACAATTTAGCATTAACACAGGAGTGATAGATGTGCAGATGATGATGTGCAAGTAGAGATACTGGGGTGCAAAAGAGCAAGAGGGTAAGTAATAATATGGGGATGAGGTAGTTGGGTGGGCTATTTACAGATTGGCTGTGTACAGGTACAGTGATCGGTAAGCTGCTCTGACAGCTGATGCTTAATTAAAGTTAGAGAGGGAGATATGAGACTAGATATAAGATATAACCATAATTTATTCACATGACTTTACTTTAATAAAATATGTCCGTTGTTGTGTATATTACATTCGTTTATTTGATAACTTTATTATTTCATTCCAAGTCATCATCTGATCTTTTTTGAGCTGCTGCATATGCTGTCTGACAAAATCACTAATTTAGTAGTTCTTCAAAGTGGGTTCGATTCCCCCGGGGGACCAGAACAAATGAAAATGTATCCACTCACTACTGTAAAACAGCGTCTGCTAAATAACTCAATTGTAAATAAGGTATACTTTTATGACTGCTGAATACCAACTATCAATCCCTTTGTGTATTGTCCAGCAGAGATACCTCCGGCAGCTGGAACATTCTCCTGCCTCCTCGGTAGCAGGTGTAAAATAAAACACAGACCAGAACTCTACCTCTGCAATGGATTACACTCATTATAGTGCTAAAATATTGTGGCAAACCTCTTCAAAGTTAGGAGCGTTTGTCACAAATTAAGTGGGAAACTGTCACCAAAGTCAGCCCAGAATGAAAGTTCTTTCGAACATGACAGTACCTGTGTGTTTGTTTCGCTGTCCTGGTCCACCCAGGCCGCAGGTAAGGTCAAGGATAGCAGGGTTCGGTACACAAATCTGGTTCTCGGTAGGTCCAGGTCTAAACGCCAACAGGTAAGTCCAAAACAGTCCAGCTCGTACACGGTAAATCCAGCCAATGTAGATTGTCTCTTTCTGTATGGTTCATAGATCCATCCCGCCCTCTCTCTCTCTTCCTGGTTTTTCTTGACCTTTTATCTGTGGGTCGGCTCCACCTTCTGAGGGTTCCCCTTGCTTCTGGGAATTGTAGTTTTGGCAGTCGGCCATTTTGTGATCTGTAGTTCTGATCGGGGTGGCCATTTTAGTGATCGGGCAAAGCCCGTTTATTAGTTCTGCCCTCACATATCTGCCATTTATCACTCGACCCCCTTCTTTGCCACACATCTCCCCCCCTAGATCCGACCCCCTAGGTCGGGCTACCGCAGCAAAATATGCGTGCATGCGGGATAACCCATCCACATTTCCCATTTCCTTTCCTGCTCTGTGTTTCAAGTCAAAGTGAAACGGTTGGAGACTCAAAAACCACCGCATCACCCGAGCGTTCTTCTCTTTAGCCCTATACATCCAGGTGAGTGGTGCATGGTCACTGATGAGGGTGAAGTGGCGCCCCAGCAGGTAGTATTTCAGGCTTTCCATAGCCCACTTTACTGCCAGCGCCTCTTTCTCAACAACTGAGTAGTTGGTTTCCCGTGGTTCCAGCTTCCTGCTTAAAAACAGGATGGGGTGTTCCACCCCTTCTACCTCTTGGGACAGCACTGCTCCCAAGCCGACCTCTGAAGCATCCGTCTGAACCACAAACTCTCTCTCAAAATCTGGTACCACCAGCACTGGATTACAGCAGAGGGCCTCCTGTAATGTCCTAAATGCTTTGGTGGCCCTTTCATCCCACTTGACCATGTTTGGCCCTCTGGCTCTAGTCATGTCGGTGAGTGGGGCGGCCACTGTGGCATAACTTGGGATGAACTTCCGGTAGTACCCGGTCAGCCCTAGGAAGGCTCGATCCTGCTTCTTATTTACTGGTTTTGGCCATTCTCTAATTGCCTCCACCTTCTTACGTTGGGGTTTGATTAATCCTCTTCCCACTGTGTATCCCAGATACTCCGTTTCCTCTAACCCCACATAACACTTGGCAGGGTTCGCCGTGAGCCCTGCCTTTCTAAGGGCGTCTAACACCGCCTGTACCCGGGGTAAGTGGGATTCCCAATCTGGGCTGTAGATCCCCATGTCATCTAAATAAGCTGCGGCGTATGTTTGGTGCGGTTTTAGGACCTTGTCCATGAGCCGTTGAAAGGTGGCTGGGGCCCCGTGTAGGCCGAATGGCATGACGGTGTATTGAAACAAATCGTCAGGGGTTGCAAAGGCTGTCTTTTCTTTGGCCCTGGGGGTCAGAGGAATTTGCCAGTACCCTTTTGTCAGGTCCAGGGTCGTAATGTACCGAGCTTTACCAATTTTCTCCAGTAGTTCGTCTACTCTGGGCATGGGGTAGGCATCAAACTTGGAGATTTCATTTACCTTCCGAAAGTCGTTACAGAACCGCAAAGACCCATCGGGCTTGGAGACCATCACAATTGGGCTAGACCACTCACTATGTGACTCTTCGATCACTCCAGCTGTCAACATTTTCTCCGTCTCTGCTCTAATCGCTGCCTGTCGAGCCTCGGGTACCCGATATGGCCTCATGCTCACTTTTCTCCCGGGTAGGGAAACGATATCATGAGCTGTAACCTCAGTTCGGCCGGGTACTTCTGAAAACACATCTCTGTTTTTCTGGATCAGGGTCTTTACTTCCTGTACTTGTGCTGGGGACAAAGTAGGTGAAATATTTACTTCAGCTGTCTCCTGAGTGTGTGTGGGGTACGTGACCATTAGTGTTTCTCTCTCTCTCCATGCTTTTAACAGGTTTATGTGATAGATCTGTTCCTGGGGCCGTCGACCTGGCTGTCGGATCCGATAATTAACTTCTCCTATTCTCTCCAGTACTTCATATGGTCCTTTCCATGTGGCTAGTAGTTTGCACTCTACCGTGGGGATCAGCACTAACACCTTATCTCCCGGTTGAAATTCCCTCAGGGTAGCCTGCCGGTTATAAGATAGTTGTGGTGCTCTTGTGCTTGTCTCATGTGCTCTCTGACGATGGGCATGACTGTGGCTATCCTGTTTTGCATTGCCGTGACGTGCTCTATGACACTAGTATACGGGGTGGATTGGTGTTCCCAGGTTTCCCGGGCGATGTCTAAGATTCCCCGGGGGTGCCTCCCATATACCAGCTCAAAGGGAGAAAACCCCAGCGAGGCTTCAGGAACCTCTCTAATGGCAAACATCAGATATGGCAACATGCAATCCCAGTTTTCCCATCCTTGTCGATTACCTTCCTGAGCATTGACTTCAGGGTCCGGTTGAATCTCTCAACCAGCCCGTCCGTCTGTGGATGGTAAACCGATGTCCTCAACTGTTTCACCTGCCACAATTTACAAAGGTCCGCCATAAGGCGGGACATAAAGGGGGTCCCCTGGTCAGTAAGGATCTCCTTTGGGACCCCAACCCTGGTGAACAATAGCACTAGTTCCTTGGCGATATTTTTGGAAGCCATTGTCCGAAGGGGAATGGCTTCTGGGTAGCGAGTGGCATAATCTAGAATGACCAGAATGTATTGGTGCCCTCTGGCAGATTTGGGTAGTGGGTCCACTATGTCCATCGCTATCCTCTCAAATGGCGTTTCGATTATGGGGAGTGGCACTAACGGGCTTCTAAACGCTGGTCGGGGAGCTGTTACCTGGCACTCCGGGCACTCTCCACAATGCCGAGCCACTTCAGCCTGAATTCCTGGCCAGTAAAACCTCCTTACAATCCGGTCTTGGGTTTTATCGATACCAAGGTGTCCACCCAGAATGTGCCCATGAGCTAGATCCAGTACTGTCTTCCTGTACCGGGTGGGGACCAACAACTGTTCCACCACATCAAGCCCTATTTTTGAGACTCTGTACATCAAACCATTTTTCATGATGAAGTGGGGAAAACTATTAGGCATCATCCCATCATTTATGGGAGTACCATCTACGACCTGCACGTCTGCTCTGGCTTGCTGCAGGGTTGGATCCTGGTGTTGGGCCGTCCCGAAATTAGTCATGGACCCTGCCAGGTCTGCTGGTTCTAGATAGTCGTCCTCTGGATTCAGATCGACCCCAGCCCCACTAGTACTGGGCTGTTCATTATCAACGAGGTTTGCCACTTCATCCTCATCCTCCCCTACTAGTACCTGTGAGGTTGGCCCCTGGGAGACCTCTTTTCTTGGCCTTGGTTGAAGGCCCCATGCTTCTTCCTGCTTGGTCAGGGTTGTTGGCTTCTCAAATATGCCGTTCTTTTGACCTAACTTCGCAAAGTTAGGAAAGTATCTACCCAATATTACATCATATGGCATCTTTGGGACCACGCCGACCTCATAATCCAGCAGACCGTCCTCTGTTTGTATGCTCACTAATGCTGTGGGGTACAGACGGGTATCCCCATGAATGCACGTAACACTGATATCCTGACTTGTATCCAGTTTATGCGTCGGCACTAGGTTTGCAACGACCAGGGTTAGCATTCTGCCGGAATCCAGTAGTGCTTCAACCTCCTTCCCTTCAACCTTCACCCTGCACATATGTTTGTTTCTTGATCTTTCAAGTACAGTGGTTACCACGGGACATGCATACCATATCTCATCTTTTTCACCGAGGTTACATTGCATTGGCTCTTCTTTAATAGGGCAGTAGGCTGCAATATGTCCCGGTCGATTACAATTGTAACAGATAATAGGGTTCCGGGGGGGAGACCTCCTCGACCCCCAGTCCCGGTTTCCGGTTTTTCCCTTAGTGTCTCGGCCCGATTCTGATTCTTTCCTCATGGCCCCACGCTGCTCTCCTCCCCCTCCACCTGTTGGGACAGTCTTACCCTGTCTGCTGGTTCGCCCAGGCCTGGGGAATGGGAATCTTTCCTCCTGCGCCTGCTCAGCTGTTCCTGCCGTACAATACCGTTCAACCAGGCCCACGAGATGGTCGGCGGAAAGTACCTCGTTCTGGCCAACCCATCGTCGTACTTCTAGGGGTAGACCTCGCTGAAACTGGTTGAGTACGATGGTCTCGACGACCTCGGCGGACGAACGGGTCTCCGGTCGCAAACATTTCCGTGCCAGGGGAATCAAGTCGAACATCTGTGTTCGGGGGGGTTGTCCCGGTCTGTAGGACCACTGGTGGAAGCGGTATGCCCTCACGGTATCGGTCACTCCCAGTCTAGTCAGAATCTCTCCCTTGAGTTTATCGTAATCCTGTGCATCCTTCAACTCCAGGTCGAAATATGCTTTTTGAGCGTCCCCTGCCAGGTATGGTGCCAGAAGCCCTGCCCATTCTTCTTTCGGCCACTTCTCCCTCTCTGCCGTCCTTTCGACGGTGGTAAGACATGCTTCCACATCATCCTGCGCTGTCATTTTTTGAAGAAAATGATTGGCCCACCTTTGGGTATTTGCAGCTGGTAACTGAGCCCCAATTTAGTCCGCTAGCCCCTTTAGGCCTTCTCTTAACTCCCGGGTGTTTCTCTCTTGCTCTTCTCTGAGCAGCTGGTTGGTGCGGTACTGGACCTGTAACGTGTCCTGATACATTCGCATTGCATGAGCTATTTGTTGAGCTCTAGTTGCCTCTTGTTGGGCTGCCGCCGCTTGTAACAGGGCCTGTATGGCTCCCTCCATACTCATTTTCCTGAAAAAAACTGTCCTAACCAAACAAAGCCCCCCCCCCCCCCAAAAAAAAACCTGACTCCCCTTTGGAGTGCTAACTAAACTTTTTTTATTTTTATTTTTTTTCCTACCTAACCAGCGGTATGGTTAATCCAGTGCCCACACTCTCCACCACGTGTGGCAAACCTCTTCAAAGTTAGGAGCGTTTGTCACAAATTAAGTGGGAAACTGTCACCAAAGTCAGCCCAGAATGAAAGTTCTTTCGAACATGACAGTACCTGTGTGTTTGTTTCGCTGTCCTGGTCCACCCAGGCCGCAGGTAAGGTCAAGGATAGCAGGGTTCGGTACACAAATCTGGTTCTCGGTAGGTCCAGGTCTAAACGCCAACAGGTAAGTCCAAAACAGTCCAGCTCGTACACGGTAAATCCAGCCAATGTAGATTGTCTCTTTCTGTATGGTTCATAGATCCATCCCGCCCTCTCTCTCTCTTCCTGGTTTTTCTTGACCTTTTATCTGTGGGTCGGCTCCACCTTCTGAGGGTTCCCCTTGCTTCTGGGAATTGTAGTTTTGGCAGTCGGCCATTTTGTGATCTGTAGTTCTGATCGGGGTGGCCATTTTAGTGATCGGGCAGAGCCCGTTTATTAGTTCTGCCCTCACATATCTGCCATTTATCACTCGACAACCTTCTTTGCCACAATATATAGAATACTGTCCTGTTGGAAACGACAACGTCGCACAGTCCCGGCGGGATCTGATTTATCGCTAGACAAACTGTGCGATGTGTGCATTGAGCACACAGAAACAAAGAACTGAAGGAAATGTAATTCAAATAATTTAACCTACTTCGGTCAATTAGTTGTTTAAAAAAAATAAAAAATAACCGGAATGTTGATTAATCGCTCAGCACTAGGGTGCATGCATTTGTGTGTGTGTACCTGTGTGTGTGTGTGTGTGTGTGTGTGTGTGTGTGTGTGTGTGTATGTGTGTGTACCAGTGTGTGTGTGTGTGTGTACCAGTGTGTGTTCAAGTGTGTGTGTGTGTGTGTGTGTGTGTGTACCAGTGTGTGTGTGTGTGTACCAGTGTGTGTGTGTGTGTGTGTGTGTACCAGTGTGTGTGTGTGTGTGTGTGTACCAGTGTGTGTGTGTGTACCAGTGTGTGTGTGTGTGTGTGTGTACCAGTGTGTGTGTGTGTGTGTGTGTACCAGTGTGTGCGTGTGTGTGTGTGTGTGTGTGTGTGTGTGTGTGTGTGTGTGTGTGTGTGTGTGTGTGTGTGTGTGTGTGTGTGTACCAGTGTGTGTGTGTACCAGTGTGTGTGTGTGCGTGTACCAGTGTGTGTGTGTGTGTGTGTGTGTGTGTGTGTACCAGTGTGTGTGTGTGTGTGTGTGTGTGTGTGTGTGTGTGTGTGTGTGTACCAGTGTGTGTGTGTGTGTACCAGTGTGTCTGCTCTGTTCTCTCTGCTCTCCGTGAGGTCCTCCACCAGTACAGAAGGGAAGACTCCCACTCGACCGTTGAACTCTCCCTCCCAGAAGCCATCGTCCGTTTGGGTGTCTCTGTTAAGCAGACGGATGACAGCCCCCTCTGGGAAGGACAGCTCCTCATCCGCCTGACCATCGTAGTCATACAGCGCCCTCACAAAACTCACTGGGGAGATGAGAGAGGAGAGTGAGAGGAGGATTATTATTGAATTCTGGAACAATCCATGAGGCTTGAACCTATTGAAGTTAATTAACACACATTGGGTTCAGATCTTTGTTTTCTTCTCCCCATCAATGTCTTGATCTGACAAACAAGTTGGAAATGTGTCTGAAGTCTTTGAGAGGGTTTGTATTTGCCTAGTTTTTGTGCATGTGTGTGTAGTGGTGTACATGTGTGTGTGTAGTGGTGGACATGTGTGTGTAGTGGTGGACATGTGTGTGTAGTGGTGGACATGTGTGTGTGTAGTGGTGGACATGTGTGTGTGTAGTGGTGGACATATGTGTGTAGTGGTGGACATGTGTGTGTAGTGGTGGACATGTGTGTGTAGTGGTGGACATGTGTGTGTGTGTAGTGGTGGACATGTGTGTGTGTGTAGTGGTGGACATGTGTGTGTGTGTAGTGGTGGACATGTGTGTGTGTAGTGGTGGACATGTGTGTGTGTGTAGTGGTGTACGTGTGTGTGTAGTGGTGTACATGTGTGTGTGTAGTGGTGGACATGTGTGTGTGTGTAGTGGTGTACATGTGTGTGTAGTGGTGTACATGTGTGTGTGTAGTGGTGTACGTGTGTGTGTAGTGGTGGACATGTGTGTGTGTAGTGGTGGACATGTGTGTGTGTAGTGGTGGACATGTGTGTGTGTAGTGGTGGACATGTGTGTGTGTGTTCTTACAGCTGGCGTCTCCGTTGATGCTGCCTGTGTGTATCTCTGGCTCGGTGGAGTTGGAGGAGGTGTGTGAGCGTGTGTCCAGCGCAGCGAGAGACTGGAGCATGCTCAGTAGACTGCTAGAGGTGGGGAACTGAAGATACTTCTCTGGGACGTAGCCAATCAGCCCTGTCTTACTCCTCGCCTGAAACAACCAATCACACAACAGGATGTTAGACATGAACCAATTACAGAGCTCTGTGTTAAAGGACAGCCCTGGTCAACCAATGAAAGAGGACTATATTAGGCAGTGCTGTGTGTTTAGTCTCTGCCTATAGGGAGGAGGTCAGAGACCTGGCCGGGTGGTGCCAGAATAACAACCTATTCCTCAACGTAAACAAGACTAAGGAGATGATTGTGGACTACAGGAAAAGGAGGACCGAGCACGCCACCATTCCCATCGACGGGGCTGTGGTGGAGCAGGTTGAGAGCTTCAAGTTCCTTGGTGTCCACATCAACAACAAACTAGAATGGTCCAAACACACCAAGACAGTCGTGAAGAGGGCACGACAAAGCCTATTCCCCCTCAGGAAACTAAAAAGATTTGTCATGGGTCCTGAGATCCTCAAAAGGTTCTACAGATGCAACATCGAGAGCATCCTGACTGGTTGCATCACTGCCTGGTACGGCAACTGCTCGGCCTCTGACCGCAAGGCACTACAGAGAGTAGTGCGTACGGCCCAGTACATCACTGGGGCCAAGCTGCCTGCCATCCAGGACCTCCACACCAGGCGGTGTCAGAGGAAGGCCCTAAAAATTGTCAAAGACTCCAGCCACCCCAGTCATAGACTATTCTCTCTACTACCGCATGGCAAGCGGTACCGGAGTGCCAAGTCTAGGACAAAAAGGCTTCTCAACAGTTTTTACCCCCAAGCCATAAGACTCCTGAACAGGTAATCAAATGGCTACCTGGACTATTTGCATTGTGTGCCCCCCCCAACCCCTCTTTTACGCTGCTGCTACTCTCTGTTCATCATATATGCATAGTCACTTTAACCATATCTACATGTACATACTACCTCAATCAGCCTGACTAACCGGTGCCTGTATATAGCCTCTCTACTGTTATGTTTCACTGTCTTTTTACTGTTGTTGTTATTTCTTTACTTACCTATTATTCACCTAACACCTTTTTTGCACTCTTGGTTAGAGCCTGTAAGTAAGCATTTCACTGTAAGGTCTACACCTGATGTATTCAGCATTTCACTGTAAGGTCTACACCTGATGTATTCAGCATTTCACTGTAAGGTCTACACCTGATGTATTCAGCATTTCACTGTAAGGTCTACACCTGATGTATTCAGCATTTCACTGTAAGGTCTACACCTGTTGTATTCAGCATTTCACTGTAAGGTCTACACCTGATGTATTCAGCATTTCACTGTAAGGTCTACACCTGTTGTATTCAGCATTTCACTGTAAGGTCTACACCTGATGTATTCAGCATTTCACTGTAAGGTCTACACCTGTTGTATTCAGCATTTCACTGTAAGGTCTACACCTGATGTATTCAGCATTTCACTGTAAGGTCTACACCTGTTGTATTCAGCATTTCACTGTAAGGTCTACACCTGATGTATTCAGCATTTCACTGTAAGGTCTACACCTGTTGTATTCAGCATTTCACTGTAAGGTCTACACCTGATGTATTCAGCATTTCACTGTAAGGTCTACACCTGTTGTATTCAGCATTTCACTGTAAGGTCTACACCTGTTGTATTCAGCATTTCACTGTAAGGTCTACTACACCTGTTGTATTCAGCATTTCACTGTGAGGTCTACTACACCTGTTGTATTCAGCATTTCACTGTAAGGTCTACTACACCTGTTGTATTCAGCATTTCACTGTAAGGTCTACTACACCTGTTGTATTCAGCATTTCACTGTAAGGTCTACACCTGATGTATTCAGCATTTCACTGTAAGGTCTACACCTGTTGTATTCAGCATTTCACTGTAAGGTCTACACCTGTTGTATTCAGCATTTCACTGTAAGGTCTACACCTGTTGTATTCAGCATTTCACTGTAAGGTCTACACCTGTTGTATTCAGCATTTCACTGTAAGGTCTACACCTGTTGTATTCAGCATTTCACTGTAAGGTCTACACCTGTTGTATTCAGCATTTCACTGTAAGGTCTACACCTGTTGTATTCAGCATTTCACTGTAAGGTCTACACCTGTTGTATTCAGCATTTCACTGTAAGGTCTACACCTGTTGTATTCAGCATTTCACTGTAAGGTCTACACCTGTTGTATTCAGCATTTCACTGTAAGGTCTACACCTGTTGTATTCAGCATTTCACTGTAAGGTCTACACCTGTTGTATTCAGCATTTCACTGTAAGGTCTACACCTGTTGTATTCAGCATTTCACTGTAAGGTCTACACCTGTTGTATTCGGCGCATGTGACAAATACACTTTGATTTGATTGTTGTTACCTTGACCCAGTCCTCCATGTCTCCATCCTCTATCACCTCCAACATCTCATGCTCCTCTATACTCAACTCATCTGGCTGAGATGCCTAGAAACACAGAGACAGACACAGAGACAGACAGAGACACAGAGACAGACAGAGACAGACACAGAGACAGACAGAGACACAGAGACAGACACAGAGACAGACACAGAGACAGACAGAGACACAGAGACAGACAGAGACACAGAGACAGAGACACAGAGACAGACAGAGACACAGAGACAGACACAGACAGAGAGAGACAGACACACAGAGACACAGAGACAGACAGAGACACAGAGACAGACAGAGACACAAAGACAGACAGAGACACAGAGACAGACAGAGACACAGAGACAGACAGACACAGAGACACAGAGACAGACAGAGACAGAGACACAGAGACAGACAGAGACAGAGACACAGAGACAGACAGAGACACAGAGACAGACACAGAGACAGACACAGACAGAGACACAGAGAGAGACAGAGACTCAGAGACAGACAGAGACACAGAGACAGACAGAGACACAGACAGAGAGAGAGGGAGAGGAGGAGAGGAGAAAAGGAAGGTATTAACCAATGGACAATACAAACTGATATTTTATGGCTCTAATGTTACATGCCGAGTGTTCAGATGGGTGGAGCCACCTGACCCTGATCTAATGGGTGGGGCTCTCTGACTCTGATGGGTGGAGCCACCTGACCCTGGCCTGACCCTGATGGGTGGAGCCCCCTGACCCTGGCCTGATCCTGATAGGTGGAGCCCCCTGACCCTGATGGGTGGAGCCTCCTGAACCTGATGGGTGGAGCCTCCTGACCCTGATGGGTGGAGCCACCTGACCCTGGCCTGACCCTGATGGGTGGAGCCCCCTGACCCTGGCCTGATCCTGATAGGTGGAGCCCCCTGACCCTGATGGGTGGAGCCTCCTGACCCTGATGGGTGGAGCCACCTGACCCTGGCCTGACCCTGATGGGTGGAGCCCCCTGACCCTGGCCTGATCCTGATAGGTGGAGCCCCCTGACCCTGATGGGTGGAGCCCCCTGACCCTGATGGGTGGAGCCTCCTGACCCTGATGGGTGGAGCCCCCTGACCCTGACCTTGATGGGTGGAGCCCCTGACCCTGATGGGTGGAGCCCCCTGACCCTGACCTGACCCTGATGGGTGGAGCCCCTGACCCTGATGGGTGGAGCCCCCTGACCCTGGCCTGATCCTGATAGGTGGAGCCCCCTGACCCTGATGGGTGGAGCCCCCTGACCCTGACCTGACCCTGATGGGTGGAGCCAACAAAGCTTGCACAGCTCTTTTACACACCATCTTGATGTACATATTACTACATCATCTGTCTAGATAAAGACTGTTTGTGGAAAAACATTATCTAGCATATCTAAGCAAATATACTGAGTATATTTTCATGACAGGATTCACCTGGACAGACCAGGTGAAACCTATGATCCCTTATTGATGTCACTTGTTAAATCCACTTTAATCCGTGTAGATGAAGGGGAGGAGACAGGTTAAAGAAGGATTTTTAAGACCTGGGACAATTGAAACATTGATTGTGTATGTCTGTCATTCAGAGGGTGAATGGGCAAGAGAGAAGTTGTAAGTGCCTTTGAAAGGGTATGGTAGTAGGTGTCAGGAGCACCGGTTTGTGTCAAGAACTGCAACGCTGCTGGGTTTTTCACACTCAACAGTTTTCCGTGTGTATCAAGAATGGTCCACCACCCAAAGGACATCCAGCCAACTTGACACAACTGTGAGAAGCATTGGAGTCAACTTGGACCAGCATCCCTGTGGAACGCTTTCGACACCTTGTAGAGTCCATGACCCGACAAATTGAGGCTGTTCTGAGAGCAAAAAGGGGGAGAGGGGGGTGTATTACCTTGTATGAATAGAGGACTTTGCAGGTGAGTGGGTAGTTCCTGAGAGTCCCAGAGGGGCTGGAGCTGCTGTCGTCAAACACCTCCATGTTCTCCTCACACTCCTCCCCCTCCGACCGCTCCAGATCAACTGGGCCCTACACACACATCACAATGAGCTAGGTCCAACGCTCCAGTGTGGTTCTCTCTGGTCCTCTCTCCTCCTTCTGAGTCAGGTGATGTGAAGTGTGTCTCTGTAAAACCTTTACGTCCTGACCCCTCCTCTACCTGTCTGTCCTCAGGGAACCTCATTGGCTCAGAGAGATCAGGTGGCATATGGGCCCGCCCCCTTGGGACAGGACACAGCAACCCAACCAGGACAAAACACGTGTGTATTTTGGTCTGTCTGTGTTTTCAAAACTCACTATATTCCCGATAGGAAGCTTAGTCATATGTGTGTGTGTGTGGTATGTGTGTCCCCAACCAGGTGTTCAGAATATATATTCCTCCTATTGTAAGCAGAGGAAGGAGTTTGCTCTTCTTATGTAGGTTAACTTCTCTAGGGTAGGGGGCAGTATTTTGACGTCCGGATGAAAGGCGTGCTCGTAGTAAACTGCCTGCTACTCAGGCTCAGAAGGTAGGATATGCATAGTATTAGTAGATTTAGATAGAAAACACTCTGAAGTTTCTAAAACTGTTTGAATGATGTCTGTGAGTATAACAGAACTCATATGGCAGGCAAAAACCTGAGAAAGATCCAACCAGGAAGTGTGGAAATCTGAGGTTTGTAGTTTTTCAAGTGATTGCCTATACAGTATACAGTGACTTAGGGTTCATTTTGCACTTCCTAAGGCTTCCACTAGATGTCAACAGTCTTTAGAACATTGTTTCAAGCTTCTACTGTGAATAGGGAGAGAATAAGAGCTCCTGGAATTAGACGACTGAGAAAATGACATGAGCTCAGTGGCGCGCACTCCCGTGAGATTTAGCTGTGTTCCTTTTCTTTTTTGAAGACAAAGGAATCATCTGGTTAGAATATTATGGAAGATTTATGATAAAAACATCCTAAAGATTGATTCTATACATCGTTTGACATGTTTCTACGAACGTAAATATAACTTTTTTTGACTTTTCGTCGTGACATTTTGCGCACGCTTCCTGCATTTGGAGTAGTGGACTAAACACGCGAACAAAAAGGAGGTATTTGGACATAAATGATGGACTTTATTGAACAAAACAAACATTTATTGTGGAACTGGGATTCCTGGGAGTGCATTCTGATGAAGACCATCAAAGGTAAGTGAATATTTATAATGTAATTTTTGTCATTTCTGTTGACTCCAAAATGGCGGGTATCTGTATGGCTTGTTTTGATATCTGAGCGCTGTACTCAGATTATTGCAAAATTTGCTTTCGCCGTAAAGCTTTTTGGAAATCTGACACAGCGGTTGCATTAAGGAGAAGTGCATTTATAATTCTTTGAATAACTGTTGAATATTTTATCAACGTTTATGATGAGTATTTCTGTAAATTGATGTGCTCATTCACCGGACGTTTTGGGAGGCAAAACATTTCTGAACATTACACGCCAATGTAAAATAGGGTTTTTGGATATAAATATGAACTTTATCGAGCAAAACATACATGTATTGTGTAACATGAAGTCCTATGAGTGCCATCTGATGAAGATCATCAAAGGTTAGTGATTAATTTTAGCTGTATTTCTGGTCTTTGTGACGCCTCTCCTTGCTTGGAAAATGGCTGTGTGGTTTTTCATGTCTCGAAGCTGTCCTAACATAATCTAATGTTATGCTTTCGCCGTAAAGCCTTTTTAAAATCGGACAATGTGGTTGGATTAACGAGAAGTTTATCTTTAAAATGGGATATAATAGTTGTATGTTTGAGAAATTTGAATTATGAGATTTTTGTTGTTTTGAATATGCCGCCCTGCTATTTCACTGGCTGTTGAATAGTGTGTCCCGCGAGTGGGACACACATAGTGTGTCCCGCGAGTGGGACACACATACCCCAGAGATTTAGCTTGGATTTTTATTTATTTTTTACCTTTATTTAACTAGGCAAGTCAGTTAAGAACAAATTCTTATTTTCAATGATGGCCTAGGAACAGTTGTCCTAACTGCCTTGTTCAGGGGCAGAACGACAGATTTGTACCTTGTCAGGATTCGAACTTGCAAACCTTTCGGTTACTAGCCCAACGCTCTAAGCACTAAGCTACCCTGCCGCCCCAGGAATGATGACTTAAAAACGAAACAGTCCATTCTGCTTTTAATAATGTATAAACACCTTGATGTTGTCAAGCAAAAAGCAAACATAGCTCTACTTACTAATTCCTGCTCTTACAAATCAATATGTAACAGGTGTTATCATCATTACATTTTAGTCATTTAGCAGACGCTCTTATCCAGAGCGACTTACAGTAGTGAATGCATACATTTCATACATTTTTTTCCCCTGTGCTGGCACCCCGTGGGAAACGAACCCACAACCCTGGCGTTGCACACACCATGCTCTACCAACGGAGCTACAGGGAAGGCCAGAAGGGATTGTACTATAGTATACTAGTAGTTATCACCTTGAGGAAAAGCTACTTCATTCTCCATCACACTGATAAACCAGACTGGTGTGAAATGAACACTGGGCCAAGGGAACAGAGCACTCATTCTGTCACCTTTCTATCATCCACTTTCTCCCCCTCTTCACCCTCCTTTCCTTTAGTTTCAGCTTCCCATTATCACTCTCCCCCTCTCTCTTCCTTCTCACCTCCTCCCTCCCTCCTGTCTTCACCAACCCCTCTCTCTCTCCCTCCTTCCCCTCTGTCTTCACCCCCCCACTCTCTCTCCCTCCTTCCTCTCTGTCTTCACCCCCTCACTCTCTCCCTCCTTCCTCTCTGTCTTCACCGCCCCTCTCTTTCTCTCCCTCCTTCCTCTCTGTCTTCACCCCCCCCTCTCTCTCTCTGGTGGTTGCTGCAGTGTCATGTGAACAGAATGTTAAGTGATGAAGATGAGCAGAGACTGCTTACCTCAACGTCCTGCTGAGACACACACACACACATACACCCAAACACACACACACAGGACCAAAGTGCTGAAGCTCACACACATGCCTTGGCTGCCCTGTGGTAAAGAAACAGTCTGTGGTGATGACATGTAGTGGGAGAGAGGCATTTCAGTGAGTGTAGTGTAGAGTGAGGGATTGTGGGTAGTTTCCTCCAAAGTGTGGGACGGTGGTGTAGTGAGAGGGAGGGAGGGCAGGTGTCTCACCGAGAGTGAGGGATCGTGGGTAGTGTAGTTTAGTGTAGCCCAGCGCTCATTCTCAAGCTCCTCCATCACCTGGTTCATGGCGCTCTTCAGCCAGGTATCCACGGCAACGCCCACCTGTCTCAGCAGGTCCAGACGAGCCTCTGCCTTCAGCTTTACTGTCTAGAGTGAGAGAGAGGTTACACACGTGGACACACACATACACTGCTGGGTAATCAATACGACTGACAGGGGCCGTTGGAGGACTCAATCTATCCCATCAGCACTCACAGGTCACCTGTCAGCCCAACATCTATGGTGGAAGGTTATATCAGTTATCATCATCACGTCTAGGGTGGAGCAGCACGTCAGCGACCGTCAGTCTCTCTATGGTGACTGTGGTCAGCAGTGGAGGACAGACTAACTCCAGACAGTCAAACAAAGTCTAGAAAGGTTTCCTGCCAGGTAAGTAGTATGTAGGTAAACAGGAAGTGTAGGGAGATGTACTCATTACAGTACACTTCCATGGAGATAAAAGCTATTTAATGTCTGATCAGTAACAGGAAGCAGAGTGTGGTTAGTTATTTATGTACACTATCACTTCCTGCTCTGACCCCGCCCACCACACATACTATTGGTTGTCCTAGCTCTGCCCCTCCCCCCAGACCAGTTAAACCTAACCTACAGACAGCAGGAGATAATGGGGGCAGGGAGAGAGTGGGTGAGGGAGGTGTAGAGAGGTGGATAGAGGGGGGGTGACGGAGGTGGAGGGGGGGTGAGGGAGGTGGAGAGAGGGGGCAGAGAGTGGGGGTAGAGAGAGGGAAGAGAGTGGGGGTAGAGAGAGGGAAGAGAGTGGGGGTAGAGAGAAGGAGGTGGAGAGAGGGGGTAGGGAGTGGGAGGGAGGGAGGTGGAGAGAGGGGAGGGAAGAAAGGGGGGGTGGTAGAGAGTGGTCCATAGCGGTGTGCATTTCACATCTCTGTCTGTGGGCGCGATGACTATATCAGCCAGCAGGGGGTGCCAGATAGAGGGAAATCACAGAGGAATGAGAGAGAAAAGGAAGGTGAGGAGGGGGGTGAGGTGAGGAGGGAGAGCTGAGGAGGAGGAGGGAGAGCTGAGGAGGAGGAGGGAGAGCTGAGGAGGAGGAGGGAGAGCTGAGGAGGATGAGGGAGAGCTGAGGAGATGGATTGATCTGATTCATAGTCTGACAGGATCGATGGAAAGACAACTCTACTTGGAGAAGGGGGGGGGGGGGGGGGGGGTATAGGTCTACCTTATTTCCTACAAACACACACCTCAGCCTTGCGGATGTTCTCTTTGGTATCCTCTATCTTCAGCTCCAGATCAAGCCGGCCCTGCTCTGTTTGAGGGACTCCCAGTGTCTCACATTCCTCCAGGCTCTAATGGCAGACACACACACACACTTAAATACCACAGACTAAAATCAAATCTGGTTTTCAAAGATGATCTGAGCCAACATCAACAACTAGTATGTGTGTGGACTCACTCTCTTGTAGTGGATGATGTTCTTGTGTTCTCGGGCCATTCTGGTTGCCCACTTCCTGGCCTCCTTGTTCAGACTGTGCTCCTCTCTCGGGCTCCCCGTGTCTGTCTCCAACTTACGACTCTACCACCCACACACACACACACACACACACCCAACCACACATAGTTACCATGGAGATAAGAGGAACACAACACCCTCCTCCCAAGCGGTTACCATGGAAATGATTGAATGTGATATCCTAAAAACAGACTCCACTACCTCAAGTACACCTGGATACAGCTACCTAGCAACCACACCAAGTACCCCGGGACACAGCTACCTAGCAACCACACCAAGTACCCCGGGACACAGCTACCTAGCAACCACACCAAGTACCCCGGGACACAGCTACCTAGCAACCACACCAAGTACCCCTGGACACAGCTACCTAGCAACCACACCAAGTACCCCGGGACACAGCTACCTAGCAACCACACCAAGTACCCCCGGATACAGCTACCTAGCAACCACACCAAGTACCCCTGGACACAGCTACCTAGCAACCACACCAAGTACCTCTGGACACAGCTACCTAGCAACCACACCAAGTACCCCTGGACACAGCTACCTAGTAACCACACCACGTACCCCTGGACACAGCTACCTAGCAATCACACCAAGTACCCCTGGACACAGCTACCTAGCAACCACACCACGTACCCCTGGACACAGCTACCTAGCAACCACACCACGTACCCCTGGACACAGCTACCTAGTAACCACACCACATACCCCTGGACACAGCTACCTAGTAACCACACCACGTACCCCTGGACACAGCTACCTAGCAACCACACCAAGTACAGTACACCTGGATACAGCTACCTAGCAACCACACCATGTACAATACCCCTGGATACAGCTATCTAGCAACCACACCAAGTACAGTACCCCTGGATACAGCTACCTAGCAACCACACCATGTACAGTACCCCTGGATACAGCTACCTAGCAACCACACCAAGTACAGTACCCCTGGATACAGCTACCTAACAACCACACCAAGTGCAGTACCCCTGGATACAGCTATCTAGCAACCACACCAAGTACAGTACCCCTGGATACAGCTACCTAGCAACCACACCATGTACAGCACCCCTGGATACAGCTACCTAGCAACCACACCATGTACAGTACCCCTGTATACAGCTACCTAGCAACCACACCATGTACAGTACACCTGGATACAGCTACCTAGCAACCACACCATGTACAGTACACATGGATACAGCTACCTAGCAACCACACCATGTACAGTACAACTCTACTCGATGCAGCTCACATATATACACCAAAGAACTAGATACAATAATTAGGTTTGAATTGCTGCTAGGTGGCTCCAGAGGGGCGCAGCGGTCTAAGGCACTGAGTCTCAGTGCTAGAGGCGTCACTACAGACACCCTGGGTCGATTCCAGGCTGTATCACAACCGGCTGTGATTGGGAGTCCCATAGGGCGGCGCACAATTGGCCCAGCGTTGTCCAGTTTTGGCTGGTGTAGGCTGTCAATGTAAATTGAATTTGTTCTTAACTGACTTGCCTAGTTAAATAAAGAATACATGTAGAAAAGAGACTGATTTGAAACAGAGGGAGAGAAGAGAGAGAAATAGATTGATTTGAAACAGAGGGAGAGAAGAGAGATAAGAGAGGGATTGATTTGAAACGGCGGGAGAGAGAGAATAAAAAGCCTCCTATTGTTTGTCTTGAGATAACAGAGAAAAGCTGTGGGTGCTGTGCAGTTCTACAACAATCTGCCTGGTCCAGGCATGGGGCTATCAATACCACATGGGGAAGTACTGCATGTGTGTGTGAGAATGTGTGCAGCAGATGTCTGTGTGTCTTCCATTTACATTTACATTACATTTAAGTCATTTAGCAGACGCTCTTATCCAGAGCGACTTACAAATTGGTGCATTCACCTTATAATATCCAGTGGAACAACCACTTTACAATAGTGCATCTAAATCTTCCCAATGGAGCCCCTCACTTCATAGCCCAGAAACACATATACAAGTCCCCTTTCTACACTGCATTAACACACAACCATTCAGCATCAACGCCAGACCCCCTCACCTCAACCCACTAACTGTCACCTCAAACCCACAACGGTCTATTTAAGGAACAGAGAAAACATCATTGGATAAGTAGGGTATTGTGCGATCCTGTGTAATTTTAAATACCTGTACAATTAACATCAGCTACAAATAGCAGATTGTTCTTAATATGTTGAACAGTAGCAGCTTAATCATATCATTGTATGTGTGAATGGGACTTATTATACAGTAGTTGGTTCAGTAGCAGTAGGGTCAGGCTCAGTTAAAAGCCCTACTGTAGGTTACCTAGAGGAATGGGCCAATGACAGTACAATAACTACCACTACTTCCTGTTCTAGCAGACTACACACCATCGGTGGTCATGGTTCAACAACCTTGGGCTTGGTGGTAACAGCTCTTCAACAACATGCTATTCGTTCAACGGTCATAATGGTTAACCGACCGTTATGGTTCAACAGGTAGAATGATACTACAGCAGCAGTCATGTTACAGCCATGTTCATGTGTATGGTCACTGGGAAACAGTTGTGGTGGAACAGCCATGGTTGTGGTTATAGTGGATCAGCCATGGTTGTGGTTATAGTGGATCAGCCATGGTTATAGTTATAGTGGATCAGCCATGGTTGTGGTTATAGTGGATCAGTCATGGTTATAGTTATAGTGGATCAGCCATGGTTATAGTTATAGTGGAACAGCCATGGTTGTGGCTATAGTGGATCAGCCATGGTTGTGGTTATAGTTGTAGTGGATCAGCCATGGTTGTGGTTATAGTGGATCAGCCATGGTTGTGGTTATAGTGGATCAGCCATGGTTATAGTTATAGTGGATCAGCCATGGTTATAGTTATAGTGGAACAGCCATGGTTGTGGCTATAGTGGATCAGCCATGGTTGTGGTTATAGTTGTAGTGGATCAGCCATGGTTGTGGTTATAGTGGATCAGCCATGGTTGTGGTTATAGTGGATCAGCCATGGTTGTGGTTATAGTTGAAGTGGATCAGCCATGGTTGTGGTTATAGTGGAAGTGGATCAGCCATGGTTGTGGTTATAGTGGATCAGCCATGGTTGTGGTTATAGTGGATCAGCCATGGTTGTGGTTATAGTTGTAGTGGATCAGCCATGGTTGTGGTTATAGTGGATCAGCCATGGTTGTGGTTATAGTTGAAGTGGATCAGCCATGGTTGTGGTTATAGTGGATCAGCCATGATTGTGGTTATAGTTGTAGTGGATCAGCCATGGTTGTGGTTATAGTGGATCAGCCATGGTTGTGGTTATAGTTATAGTGGATCAGCCATGGTTGTGGCTATAGTGGAACAGCCATGGTTGTGGTTATAGTGGATCAGCCATGGTTGTGGTTATAGTTATAGTGGATCAGCCATGGTTGTGGTTATAGTGGATCAGCCATGGTTGTGGTTATAGTTATAGTGGATCAGCCATGGTTGTGGCTATAGTGGAACAGCCATGGTTGTGGTTATAGTGGATCAGCCATGGTTGTGGTTATAGTTATAGTGGAACAGCCATGGTTGTGGTTATAGTGGATCAGCCATGATTGTGGTTATAGTTGTAGTGGATCAGCCATGGTTGTGGTTATAGTGGATCAGCCATGGTTGTGGTTATAGTTGTAGTGGATCAGCCATGGTTGTGGTTATAGTGGATCAGCCATGGTTGTGGTTATAGTTGTAATTATGGTTCTAGATGGTTGGTGGTGGGTAGAGACTAGTGGTTAGGTCTACCTGTACCAGGATCATGTTATGGTTCTAGATGGTTGGTGGTGGGTAGAGACTAGTGGTTAGGTCTACCTGTACCAGGATCATGTTATGGTTCTAGATGGTTGGTGGTGGGTAGAGACTAGTGGTTAGGTCTACCTGTACCAGGATCATGTTATGGTTCTAGATGGTTGGTGGTGGGTAGAGACTAGTGGTTAGGTCTACCTGTACCAGGATCATGTTATGGTTCTAGATGGTTGGTGGTGGGTAGAGACTAGTGGTTAGGTCTACCTGTACCAGGATCATGTTATGGTTCTAGATGGTTGGTGGTGGGTAGAGACTAGTGGTTAGGTCTACCTGTACCAGGATCATGTTATGGTTCTAGATGGTTGGTGGTGGGTAGAGACTAGTGGTTAGGTCTACCTGTACCAGGATCATGTTATGGTTCTAGATGGTTGGTGGTGGGTAGAGACTAGTGGTTAGATCTACCTGTACCAGGATCATGTTATGGTTCTAGATGGTTGGTGGTGGGTAGAGACTAGTGGTTAGGTCTACCTGTACCAGGATCATGTTATGGTTCTAGATGGTTGGTGGTGGGTAGAGACTAGTGGTTAGGTCTACCTGTACCAGGATCATGTTATGGTTCTAGATGGTTGGTGGTGGGTAGAGACTAGTGGTTAGGTCTACCTGTACCAGGATCATGTTATGGTTCTAGATGGTTGGTGGTGGGTAGAGACTAGTGGTTAGGTCTACCTGTACCAGGATCATGTTATGGTTCTAGATGGTTGGTGGTGGGTAGAGACTAGTGGTTAGGTCTACCTGTACCAGGATCATGTTATGGTTCTAGATGGTTGGTGGTGGGTAGAGACTAGTGGTTAGGTCTACCTGTACCAGGATCATGTTATGGTTCTAGATGGTTGGTGGTGGGTAGAGACTAGTGGTTAGGTCTACCTGTACCAGGATCATGTTATGGTTCTAGATGGTTGGTGGTGGGTAGAGACTAGTGGTTAGGTCTACCTGTACCAGGATCATGTTATGGTTCTAGATGGTTGGTGGTGGGTAGAGACTAGTGGTTAGGTCTACCTGTACCAGGATCATGTTATGGTTCTAGATGGTTGGTGGTGGGTAGAGACTAGTGGTTAGGTCTACCTGTACCAGGATCATGTTATGGTTCTAGATGGTTGGTGGTGGGTAGAGACTAGTGGTTAGGTCTACCTGTACCAGGATCATGTTATGGTTCTAGATGGTTGGTGGTGGGTAGAGACTAGTGGTTAGGTCTACCTGTACCAGGATCATGTTATGGTTCTAGATGGTTGGTGGTGGGTAGAGACTAGTGGTTAGGTCTACCTGTACCAGGATCATGTTATGGTTCTAGATGGTTGGTGGTGGGTAGAGACTAGTGGTTAGGTCTACCTGTACCAGGATCATGTTATGGTTCTAGATGGTTGGTGGTGGGTAGAGACTAGTGGTTAGGTCTACCTGTGCCAGCGTCATCCTCATGACACTGATGGGCGAAGGCTCAATGTCCACCAACTTCTGCACTGAGCTCAGAGTCTGACACACACACACACGCACACACACACGATCAAGCACAAACAGATAGGCGTTAGTGGAAATAGTTAGGAAAGAGAGAGTTAGCCAAGGTTGAAAAGGTTTGGAGGAGAAAGACAATGAAGGGAAAATAGTTTGTAGTGACAGACAGACAGAGAGACACGCATGTACTGTATTCAGTGCTTGACTTGGGCAGGAGTTCACCTGAGCAGAGTACCACCACCTCACATGTTCTACTGCTGGAGTCCCTGTTCCTCTTATAGAATATGAACTCAACAGTATTGTGGAGTCCCTGTTCCTCTTATAGAATATGAACTCAACAGTATTGTGGAGTCCCTGTTCCTCTTATAGAATATGAACTCAACAGTATTGTGGAGTCCCTGTTCCTCTTATAGAATATTAACTCAACAGTATTGTGGAGTCCCTGTTCCTCTTATAGAATATTAACTCAACAGTATTGTGGAGTCCCTGTTCCTCTTATAGAATATTAACTCAACAGTATTGTGGAGTCCCTGTTCCTCTTATAGAATATTAACTCAACAGTATTGTGGAGTCCCTGTTCCTCTTATAGAATATTAACTCAACAGTATTGTGGAGTCCCTGTTCCTCTTATAGAATATGAACTCAACAGTATTGTGGAGTCCCTGTTCCTCTTATAGAATATTAACTCAACAGTATTGTGGAGTCCCTGTTCCTCTTATAGAATATGAACTCAACAGTATTGTGGAGTCCCTGTTCCTCTTATAGAATATTAACTCAACAGTATTGTGGAGTCCCTGTTCCTCTTATAGAATATTAACTCAACAGTATTGTGGAGTCCCTGTTCCTCTTATAGAATATTAACTCAACAGTATTGTGGAGTCCCTGTTCCTCTTATAGAATATTAACTCAACAGTATTGTGGAGTCCCTGTTCCTCTTATAGAATATTAACTCAACAGTATTGTGGAGTCCCTGTTCCTCTTATAGAATATTAACTCAACAGTATTGTGGCTGTGTTACCAACACCCATTTCAGGCCAAGTCAAGCACTGACTGTAGGTGTTATAGAGCAGTGGAAAAAGACAGTAAGACAGACTACAGACTTAACAGGTAGGTTTACAGAAGGACTGTTTAAACATGTGAAGGCACAGAGACGACAGACTTAACAGGTAGGTTTACAGGACTGTTTAAACATGTGAAGGCACAGAGACTACAGACTTAACAGGTAGGTGTACAGGACTGTTTAAACATGTGAAGGCACAGAGACTACAGACTTAACAGGTAGGTGTACAGGACTGTTTAAACATGTGAAGGCACAGAGACGACAGACTTAACAGGTAGGTTTACAGGACTGTTTAAACATGTGAAGGCACAGAGACGACAGACTTAACAGGTAGGTTTACAGAAGGACTGTTTAAACATGTGAAGGCACAGAGACGACAGACTTAACAGGTAGGTTTACAGAAGGACTGTTTAAACATGTGAAGGCACAGAGACTACAGACTTAACAGGTAGGTTTACAGAAGGACTGTTTAAACGTGTGAAGGCACAGAGACTACAGACTTAACAGGTAGGTTTACAGGACTGTTTAAACATGTGAAGGCACAGAGACGACAGACTTAACAGGTAGGTTTACAGAAGGACTGTTTAAACATGTGAAGGCACAGAGACGACAGACTTAACAGGTAGGTTTACAGGACTGTTTAAACATGTGAAGGCACAGAGACGACAGACTTAACAGGTAGGTTTACAGGACTGTTTAAACATGTGAAGGCACAGAGACTACAGACTTAACAGGTAGGTTTACAGAAGGACTGTTTAAACATGTGAAGGCACAGAGACGACAGACTTAACAGGTAGGTTTACAGAAGGACTGTTTAAACATGTGAAGGCACAGAGACTACAGACTTAACAGGTAGGTGTACAGAAGGACTGTTTAAACATGTGAAGGCACAGAGACTACAGACTTAACAGGTAGGTTTACAGAAGGACTGTTTAAACATGTGAAGGCACAGAGACTACAGACTTAACAGGTAGGTTTACAGAAGGACTGTTTAAACATGTGAAGGCACAGAGACGACAGACTTAACAGGTAGGTTTACAGGACTGTTTAAACATGTGAAGGCACAGAGACTACAGACTTAACAGGTAGGTTTACAGGACTGTTTAAACATGTGAAGGCACAGAGACTACAGACTTAACAGGTAGGTTTACAGAAGGACGTTTAAACAAGGTTTACAGGACTGTTTAAACATGTGAAGGCACAGAGACGACAGACTTAACAGGTAGGTTTACAGGACTGTTTAAACATGTGAAGGCACAGAGACTACAGACTTAACAGGTAGGTTTACAGAAGGACTGTTTAAACATGTGAAGGCACAGAGACGACAGACTTAACAGGTAGGTTTACAGGACTGTTTAAACGTGTGAAGGCACAGAGACGACAGACTTAACAGGTAGGTTTACAGAAGGACTGTTTAAACATGTGAAGGCACAGAGACTGACAGACTTAACAGGTAGGTTTACAGAAGGACTGTTTAAACATGTGAAGGCACAGAGACGACAGACTTAACAGGTAGGTTTACAGAAGGACTGTTTAAACATGTGAAGGCACAGAGACGACAGACTTAACAGGTAGGTTTACAGAAGGACTGTTTAAACGTGTGAAGGCACAGAGACTACAGACTTAACAGGTAGGTTTACAGGACTGTTTAAACATGTGAAGGCACAGAGACGACAGACTTAACAGGTAGGTTTACAGAAGGACTGTTTAAACATGTGAAGGCACAGAGACGACAGACTTAACAGGTAGGTTTACAGGACTGTTTAAACGTGTGAAGGCACAGAGACGACAGACTTAACAGGTAGGTTTACAGGACTGTTTAAACATGTGAAGGCACAGAGACTACAGACTTAACAGGTAGGTTTACAGAAGGACTGTTTAAACATGTGAAGGCACAGAGACGACAGACTTAACAGGTAGGTTTACAGAAGGACTGTTTAAACATGTGAAGGCACAGAGACGACAGACTTAACAGGTAGGTTTACAGAAGGACTGTTTAAACATGTGAAGGCACAGAGACGACAGACTTAACAGGTAGGTTTACAGAAGGACTGTTTAAACATGTGAAGGCACAGAGACTACAGACTTAACAGGTAGGTTTACAGGACTGTTTAAACATGTGAAGACACAGAGACGACAGACTTAACAGGTAGGTTTACAGGACTGTTTAAACATGTGAAGGCACAGAGACGACAGACTTAACAGGTAGGTTTACAGAAGGACTGTTTAAACATGTGAAGGCACAGAGACGACAGACTTAACAGGTAGGTTTACAGGACTGTTTAAACGTGTGAAGGCACAGAGACGACAGACTTAACAGGTAGGTTTACAGGACTGTTTAAACATGTGAAGGCACAGAGACTACAGACTTAACAGGTAGGTTTACAGGACTGTTTAAACGTGTGAAGGCACAGAGACTACAGACTTAACAGGTAGGTTTACAGAAGGACTGTTTAAACGTGTGAAGGCACAGAGACTACAGACTTAACAGGTAGGTTTACAGGACTGTTTAAACATGTGAAGGCACAGAGACTACAGACTTAACAGGTAGGTTTACAGGACTGTTTAAACGTGTGAAGGCACAGAGACTACAGACTTAACAGGTAGGTTTACAGAAGGACTGTTTAAACGTGTGAAGGCACAGAGACGACAGACTTAACAGGTAGGTTTACAGAAGGACTGTTTAAACGTGTGAAGGCACAGAGACGACAGACTTAACAGGTAGGTTTACAGAAGGACTGTTTAAACGTGTGAAGGCACAGAGACGACAGACTTAACAGGTAGGTTTACAGGACTGTTTAAACATGTGAAGGCACAGAGACGACAGACTTAACAGGTAGGTTTACAGGACTGTTTAAACATGTGAAGGCACAGAGACGACAGACTTAACAGGTAGATTTACAGAAGGACTGTTTAAACATGTGAAGGCACAGAGACGACAGACTTAACAGGTAGGTTTACAGGACTGTTTAAACATGTGAAGGCACAGAGACGACAGACTTAACAGGTAGGTTTACAGAAGGACTGTTTAAACATGTGAAGGCACAGAGACGACAGACTTAACAGGTAGGTTTACAGGACTGTTTAAACATGTGAAGGCACAGAGACTACAGACTTAACAGGTAGGTTTACAGAAGGACTGTTTAAACATGTGAAGGCACAGAGACGACAGACTTAACAGGTAGGTTTACAGAAGGACTGTTTAAACATGTGAAGGCACAGAGACGACAGACTTAACAGGTAGGTTTACAGGACTGTTTAAACGTGTGAAGGCACAGAGACGACAGACTTAACAGGTAGGTTTACAGAAGGACTGTTTAAACATGTGAAGGCACAGAGATGACAGACTTAACAGGTAGGTTTACAGAAGGACTGTTTAAACATGTGAAGGCACAGAGACGACAGACTTAACAGGTAGGTTTACAGAAGGACTGTTTAAACATGTGAAGGAACAGAGACGACAGACTTAACAGGTAGGTTAACAGGACTGTTTAAACGTGTGAAGGCACAGAGACGACAGACTTAACAGGTAGGTTTACAGAAGGACTGTTTAAACATGTGAAGGCACAGAGATGACAGACTTAACAGGTAGGATTACAGAAGGACTGTTTAAACATGTGAAGGCACAGAGACGACAGACTTAACAGGTAGGTTAACAGGACTGTTTAAACATGTGAAGGCACAGAGACGACAGACTTAACAGGTAGGTTTACAGAACTGTTTAAACATGTGAAGGCACAGAGACGACAGACTTAACAGGTAGGTTTACAGAAGGACTGTTTAAACATGTGAAGGCACAGAGACGACAGACTTAACAGGTAGGTTTACAGAAGGACTGTTTAAACATGTGAAGGCACAGAGACTACAGACTTAACAGGTAGGTTTACAGAAGGACTGTTTAAACATGTGAAGGCACAGAGACGACAGACTTAACAGGTAGGTTTACAGAAGGACTGTTTAAACATGTGAAGGCACAGAGACGACAGACTTAACAGGTAGGTTTACAGGACTGTTTAAACGTGTGAAGGCACAGAGACGACAGACTTAACAGGTAGGTTTACAGAAGGACTGTTTAAACATGTGAAGGCACAGAGACTACAGACTTAACAGGTAGGTTTACAGGACTGTTTAAACGTGTGAAGGCACAGAGACGACAGACTTAACAGGTAGGTTTACAGAAGGACTGTTTAAACATGTGAAGGAACAGAGACGACAGACTTAACAGGTAGGTTTACAGAAGGACTGTTTAAACATGTGAAGGCACAGAGACTACAGACTTAACAGGTAGGTTTACAGGACTGTTTAAACATGTGAAGGCACAGAGACTACAGACTTAACAGGTAGGTTTACAGAAGGACTGTTTAAACATGTGAAGGCACAGAGACGACAGACTTAACAGGTAGGTTTACAGAAGGACTGTTTAAACATGTGAAGGCACAGAGACTACAGACTTAACAGGTAGGTTTACAGAAGGACTGTTTAAACATGTGAAGGCACAGAGACTACAGACTTAACAGGTAGGTTTACAGAAGGACTGTTTAAACATGTGAAGGCACAGAGACGACAGACTTAACAGGTAGGTTTACAGGACTGTTTAAACATGTGAAGGCACAGAGACTACAGACTTAACAGGTAGGTTTACAGGACTGTTTAAACGTGTGAAGGCACAGAGACTACAGACTTAACAGGTAGGTTTACAGAAGGACTGTTTAAACATGTGAAGGCACAGAGACGACAGACTTAACAGGTAGGTTTACAGAAGGACTGTTTAAACATGTGAAGGCACAGAGACTACAGACTTAACAGGTAGGTTTACAGAAGGACTGTTTAAACATGTGAAGGCACAGAGACGACAGACTTAACCTGTTGGGTCTAGGGGGCAGCATTTGCACGTCTGGATAAAAAAAATGTACCCGATTTAATCTGGTTACTAATCCTACCCAGTAACTAGAATATGCATATACTTATTATATATGGATAGAAAACACTCTAAAGTTTCCAAAACTGTTTGAATGGTGTCTGTGAGTATAACAGAACTCATTTGGCAGGCAAAACCCTGAGACATTTTCTGACAGGAAGTGGATACCTGATGTGTTGTATTGACTTTAAACCTATCCCATTGAAAAACACAGGGGTTTAGGAATATTTTGGCACTTCCTATTGCTTCCACTAGATGTCACCAGCCTTTACAAAGTGTTTTGAGTCTTCTGGAGGGAGATCTGACCGAACAAGAGCCATGGAACGGTGATGTCCCATTAGACACCTGGCGCGCTACTTCATGTTGGGTACCCTCGTTCCAATACGTTATAAAAGACTATGCATTCGTCCACCTTGAATATTATTCATGTTCTGGTTAAAAAAGGCCCTAATGATTTATGCTATACAACGTTTGACATGTTTGAACGAACGGAAATATATTTTTTCCCCTCGTTCATGACGAGAAGTCCGGCTGGCTTACATCATGTGCTAACGAGACGGAGATTTTTGGACATAAATGATGAGCTTTTTTGAACAAAACTACATTCGTTATGGACCTGTGATACCTGGAAGTGACATCTGATGAAGAGAATCAAAGGTAATGGATTATTTACATAGTATTTTCGATTTTAGATCTCCCCAACATGACGTCTAGTCTGTATCGCAACGCGTATTTTTCTGGGCACAGTGCTCAGATTATTGCAAAGTGTGATTTCCCAGTAAGGTTATTTTTAAATCTGGCAAGTTGATTGTGTTCAAAAGATGTAAATCTATAATTCTTTAAATGACAATATAATATTTTACCAATGTTTTCTAATTTTAATTATTTAATTTGTGACGCTGACTTGACTGCCGGTTATTGGAGGGAAACGATTTCCTCAACATCAATGCCATAGTAAAACGCTGTTTTTGGATATAAATATCAACTTGATAGAACTAAAAATGCATGCATTGTCTAACATAATGTCCTAGGAGTGTCATCTGATGGAGATTGTAAAAGGTTAGTGTATCATTTTAGCTGGTTTTATGGTTTTGGTGACCCTGTCTTTGACTTGACAAAACATTACACACAACTCTTGTAAATGTACTGTCCTAACATACTCTAAATTTATGCTTTCGCCGTAAAACCTTTTTGAAATCGTAAAACGTGGTTAGATTAAGGAGATGTTTATCTTTCAAATGGTGTAACATAGTTGTATTTTTGAAAAATTTGAATTTTGACATTTATTTGGATTCAAATTTGCCGCTCTTGAAATGCACCTGCTGTTGATGGAGTGCACCACGGGTGGCACGCTAGCGTCCCACCTAGCCCCAAGAGGTTAACAGGTAGGTTTACAGAAGGACTGTTTAAACATGTGAAGGCACAGAGACTACAGACTTAACAGGTAGGTTTACAGAAGGACTGTTTAAACATGTGAAGGCACAGAGACTACAGACTTAACAGGTAGGTTTACAGAAGGACTGTTTAAACGTGTGAAGGCACAGAGACGACAGACTTAACAGGTAGGTTTACAGGACTGTTTAAACATGTGAAGGCACAGAGACGACAGACTTAACAGGTAGGTTTACAGGACTGTTTAAACGTGTGAAGGCACAGAGACTACAGACTTAACAGGTAGGTTTACAGAAGGACTGTTTAAACATGTGAAGGCACAGAGACGACAGACTTAACAGGTAGGTTTACAGAAGGACTGTTTAAACATGTGAAGGCACAGAGACTACAGACTTAACAGGTAGGTTTACAGAAGGACTGTTTAAACATGTGAAGGCACAGAGACGACAGACTTAACAGGTAGGTTTACAGGACTGTTTAAACATGTGAAGGCACAGAGACGACAGACTTAACAGGTAGGTTTACAGGACTGTTTAAACATGTGAAGGCACAGAGACGACAGACTTAACAGGTAGGTTTACAGGACTGTTTAAACATGTGAAGGCACAGAGACTACAGACTTAACAGGTAGGTTTACAGGACTGTTTAAACGTGTGAAGGCACAGAGACTACAGACTTAACAGGTAGGTTTACAGGACTGTTTAAACATGTGAAGGCACAGAGACTACAGACTTAACAGGTAGGTTTACAGGACTGTTTAAACGTGTGAAGGCACAGAGACTACAGACTTAACAGGTAGGTTTACAGGACTGTTTAAACATGTGAAGGCACAGAGACGACAGACTTAACAGGTAGGTTTACAGAACTGTTTAAACATGTGAAGGCACAGAGACGACAGACTTAACAGGTAGGTTTACAGAAGGACTGTTTAAACATGTGAAGGCACAGAGACTACAGACTTAACAGGTAGGTTTACAGGACTGTTTAAACGTGTGAAGGCACAGAGACTACAGACTTAACAGGTAGGTTTACAGAAGGACTGTTTAAACGTGTGAAGGCACAGAGACGACAGACTTAACAGGTAGGTTTACAGGACTGTTTAAACGTGTGAAGGCACAGAGACGACAGACTTAACAGGTAGGTTTACAGAAGGACTGTTTAAACATGTGAAGGCACAGAGACTACAGACTTAACAGGTAGGTTTACAGAAGGACTGTTTAAACATGTGAAGGCACAGAGACGACAGACTTAACAGGTAGGTTTACAGAAGGACTGTTTAAACGTGTGAAGGCACAGAGACGACAGACTTAACAGGTAGGTTTACAGAAGGACTGTTTAAACATGTGAAGGCACAGAGACGACAGACTTAACAGGTAGGTTTACAGGACTGTTTAAACATGTGAAGGCACAGAGACGACAGACTTAACAGGTAGGTTTACAAAGGACTGTTTAAACATGTGAAGGCACAGAGACGACAGACTTAACAGGTAGGTTTACAGAAGGACTGTTTAAACATGTGAAGGCACAGAGACGACAGACTTAACAGGTAGGTTTACAGGACTGTTTAAACATGTGAAGGCACAGAGACGACAGACTTAACAGGTAGGTTTACAGAAGGACTGTTTAAACATGTGAAGGCACAGAGACGACAGACTTAACAGGTAGGTTTACAGGACTGTTTAAACGTGTGAAGGCACAGAGACATTGAGTACAGTTACATGCACACAATAATGTAATAATTGTGGATAGTCAGGTTAATATAATAGTTTGTTTAAAACGTTTACATGTTTTGTAAGAAGAACGATTCCCCTAATAATCCTGTTTACATGGACACATCTGAGATCAGGAGACCTGATGTCACTCTGATAAATGTAGAAAACCTGTTTATATAAATGTTCTACCACAGTGACCATGTTATTTTTGGGAAGCATATTTGATTCTGAGTTCGGTCATATAAAGTTTGTTCGTGAAAACTACTTCTAAGACCTATACATTCAGTTGTTCCAAACTCACTTCACTTCACAAAGAGGGAGGCTCGCTAGGCTGGTGCTGGAACATGCTCAGATCACATACACTGCTGGAACGCCCATTAAGGTGTTTACATGTCCTAATCATTTGAAAGATTGTTCAGAAAAAAATCAGGTGTTTTAATCGACTTATGCTTATTTAGATTTTGACCTGAAGCCGATTAAGATAAGCAGAGTAAGGTGTTTACATGAGTAATGCCAGACTCAGCCTACCGCCATAATCAGATTATTAGCAAATTATTAGTCTACATGTAAATGTACTCAGTGTTAACTGTGGGTGGCTCCCGAGTGGGTGGCTCCAGAGGGGCGCAGTGGTCTAAGGCACTGAATCTCAGTGCTAGAGGCGTCACTACAGACACCCTGGTTCGAATCCAGGCTGTATCACAACCGGCCGTGATTGGGAGTCCCATAGGGCGGTGCACAATTGGCCCAGCGTCGTCTGGGTTAGGGTTTGGCCATCATTGTAAATAAAAATTTGTTCTCGACTGACTTGCCAGGTTAAATAAAGGTTAAATTTTTTTATTTTTATTAACACAGAGAAGAGTAATGCTGTTTTCAAGTGCTCCTCAGAAACATCATCAGGGGAAGATCGTCACGGTAACTTGTTTGGAAAGTCCTTCTGTACGTCGAACATTTCCGTGAGGCGAGCACATGAACACAGCACATGAACACAGCACATGAACACAGCACATGAACACAGCACATGAACACAGTATATGAACAGAGAACAGGGTTTGAGAGGGTTGAGTAAGGACAACTCAGATACAGGAGGCCTGTTAGTGTGTGTGTCACTACAGTCACATACAGTATCCTGGGGTTCACTACAGTCACATACAGTATCCTGGGGTTCACTACAGTCACATACAGTATCCTGGGGTTCACTACAGTCACATACAGTATCCTGGGGTTCACTACAGTCACATACAGTATCCTGGGGTTCACTACAGTCACATACAGTATCCTGGGGTTCACTACAGTCACATACAGTATCCTGGGGTTCACTACAGTCACATACAGTATCCTGGGGTTCACTACAGTCACATACAGTATCCTGGGGTTCACTACAGTCACATACAGTATCCTGGGGTTCACTACAGTCACATACAGTATCCTGGGGTTCACTACAGTCACATACAGTATCCTGGGGTTCACCACAGTCACATACAGTATCCTGGGGTTCACTACAGTCACATACAGTATCCTGGGGTTCACTACAGTCACATACAGTATCCTGGGGTTCAACTACAGTCACATACAGTATCCTGGGGTTCACTACAGTCACATACAGTATCCTGGGGTTCACTACAGTCACATACAGTATCCTGGGGTTCACTACAGTCACATACAGTATCCTGGGGTTCACTACAGTCACATACAGTATCCTGGGGTTCACTACAGTCACATACAGTATCCTGGGGTTCACTACAGTCACATACAGTATCCTGGGGTTCACTACAGTCACATACAGTATCCTGGGGTTCAACACAGTCACATACAGTATCCTGGGGTTCACTACAGTCACATACAGTATCCTGGGGTTCACTACAGTCACATACAGTATCCTGGGGTTCACTACAGTCACATACAGTATCCTGGGGTTCACTACAGTCACATACAGTATCCTGGGGTTCACTACAGTCACATACAGTATCCTGGGGTTCACTACAGTCACATACAGTATCCTGGGGTTCACTACAGTCACATACAGTATCCTGGGGTTCACTACAGTCACATACAGTATCCTGGGGTTCACTACAGTCACATACAGTATCCTGGGGTTCACTACAGTCACATACAGTATCCTGGGGTTCACTACAGTCACATACAGTATCCTGGGGTTCACTACAGTCACATACAGTATCCTGGGGTTCACTACAGTCACATACAGTATCCTGGGGTTCACTACAGTCACATACAGTATCCTGGGGTTCACTACAGTCACATACAGTATCCTGGGGTTCACTACAGTCACATACAGTATCCTGGGGTTCACTACAGTCACATACAGTATCCTGGGGTTCACTACAGTCACATACAGTATCCTGGGGTTCACTACAGTCACATACAGTATCCTGGGGTTCACTACAGTCACATACAGTATCCTGGGGTTCACTACAGTCACATACAGTATCCTGGGGTTCAACTACAGTCACATACAGTATCCTGGGGTTCACTACAGTCACATACAGTATCCTGGGGTTCACTACAGTCACATACAGTATCCTGGGGTTCACTACAGTCACATACAGTATCCTGGGGTTCACTACAGTCACATACAGTATCCTGGGGTTCACTACAGTCACATACAGTATCCTGGGGTTCACTACAGTCACATACAGTATCCTGGGGTTCACTACAGTCACATACAGTATCCTGGGGTTCACTACAGTCACATACAGTATCCTGGGGTTCACTACAGTCACATACAGTATCCTGGGGTTCACTACAGTCACATACAGTATCCTGGGGTTCACTACAGTCACATACAGTATCCTGGGGTTTCACTACAGTCCAACATACAGTATCCTGGGGTTCACTACAGTCACATACAGTATCCTGGGGGTTCACTACAGTCACATACAGTATCCTGGGGTTCACTACAGTCACATACAGTATCCTGGGGGTTCAACTACAGTCACATACAGTATCCTGGGGTTCACTACAGTCACATACAGTATCCTGGGGTTCAACTACAGTCACATACAGTATCCTGGGGTTCACTACAGTCACATACAGTATCCTGGGGTTCAACACAGTCACATACAGTATCCTGGGGTTCAACTACAGTCACATACAGTATCCTGGGGTTCAACACAGTCACATACAGTATCCTGGGGTTCACTACAGTCACATACAGTATCCTGGGGTTCAACACAGTCACATACAGTATCCTGGGGTTCACTACAGTCACATACAGTATCCTGGGGTTCACTACAGTCACATACAGTATCCTGGGGTTCACTACAGTCACATACAGTATCCTGGGGTTCAACTACAGTCACATACAGTATCCTGGGGTTCACTACAGTCACATACAGTATCCTGGGGTTCAACACAGTCACATACAGTATCCTGGGGTTCACTACAGTCACATACAGTATCCTGGGGTTCACTACAGTCACATACAGTATCCTGGGGTTCACTACAGTCACATACAGTATCCTGGGGTTCAACACAGTCACATACAGTATCCTGGGGTTCACTACAGTCACATACAGTATCCTGGGGTTCACTACAGTCACATACAGTATCCTGGGGTTCACTACAGTCACATACAGTATCCTGGGGTTCAACACAGTCACATACAGTATCCTGGGGTTCACTACAGTCACATACAGTATCCTGGGGTTCACTACAGTCACATACAGTATCCTGGGGTTCAACTACAGTCACATACAGTATCCTGGGGTTCACTACAGTCACATACAGTATCCTGGGGTTCAACTACAGTCACATACAGTATCCTGGGGTTCACTACAGTCACATACAGTATCCTGGGGTTCACTACAGTCACATACAGTATCCTGGGGTTCACTACAGTCACATACAGTATCCTGGGGTTCACTACAGTCACATACAGTATCCTGGGGTTCAACTACAGTCACATACAGTATCCTGGGGTTCAACTACAGTCACATACAGTATCCTGGGGTTCACTACAGTCACATACAGTATCCTGGGGTTCACTACAGTCACATACAGTATCCTGGGGTTCAACACAGTCACATACAGTATCCTGGGGTTCACTACAGTCACATACAGTATCCTGGGGTTCACTACAGTCACATACAGTATCCTGGGGTTCACTACAGTCACATACAGTATCCTGGGGTTCAACACAGTCACATACAGTATCCTGGGGTTCAACACAGTCACATACAGTATCCTGGGGTTCACTACAGTCACATACAGTATCCTGGGGTTCACTACAGTCACATACAGTATCCTGGGGTTCAACACAGTCACATACAGTATCCTGGGGTTCAACTACAGTCACATACAGTATCCTGGGGTTCACTACAGTCACATACAGTATCCTGGGGTTCAACACAGTCACATACAGTATCCTGGGGTTCAACACAGTCACATACAGTATCCTGGGGTTCACTACAGTCACATACAGTATCCTGGGGTTCACTACAGTCACATACAGTATCCTGGGGTTCAACACAGTCACATACAGTATCCTGGGGTTCACACACAGTCACATACAGTATCCTGGGGTTCACTACAGTCACATACAGTATCCTGGGGTTCACTACAGTCACATACAGTATCCTGGGGTTCACTACAGTCACATACAGTATCCTGGGGTTCAACTACAGTCACATACAGTATCCTGGGGTTCACTACAGTCACATACAGTATCCTGGGGTTCACTACAGTCACATACAGTATCCTGGGGTTCACTACAGTCACATACAGTATCCTGGGGTTCAACTACAGTCACATACAGTATCCTGGGGTTCACTACAGTCACATACAGTATCCTGGGGTTCACTACAGTCACATACAGTATCCTGGGGTTCACTACAGTCACATACAGTATCCTGGGGTTCACTACAGTCACATACAGTATCCTGGGGTTCAACACAGTCACATACAGTATCCTGGGGTTCACTACAGTCACATACAGTATCCTGGGGTTCAACTACAGTCTGCGACATCACAGTATCCTGGGGTTCACTACAGTCACATACAGTATCCTGGGGTTCACTACAGTCACATACAGTATCCTGGGGTTCACTACAGTCACATACAGTATCCTGGGGTTCACTACAGTCACATACAGTATCCTGGGGTTCACTACAGTCACATACAGTATCCTGGGGTTCACTACAGTCACATACAGTATCCTGGGGTTCACTACAGTCACATACAGTATCCTGGGGTTCACTACAGTCACATACAGTATCCTGGGGTTCACTACAGTCACATACAGTATCCTGGGGTTCACTACAGTCACATACAGTATCCTGGGGTTCACTACAGTCACATACAGTATCCTGGGGTTCACTACAGTCACATACAGTATCCTGGGGTTCAACTACAGTCACATACAGTATCCTGGGGTTCACTACAGTCACATACAGTATCCTGGGGTTCACTACAGTCACATACAGTATCCTGGGGTTCACTACAGTCACATACAGTATCCTGGGGTTCACTACAGTCACATACAGTATCCTGGGGTTCACTACAGTCACATACAGTATCCTGGGGTTCACTACAGTCACATACAGTATCCTGGGGTTCACTACAGTCACATACAGTATCCTGGGGTTCACTACAGTCACATACAGTATCCTGGGGTTCACTACAGTCACATACAGTATCCTGGGGTTCACTACAGTCACATACAGTATCCTGGGGTTCACTACAGTCACATACAGTATCCTGGGGTTCAACACAGTCACATACAGTATCCTGGGGTTCACTACAGTCACATACAGTATCCTGGGGTTCACTACAGTCACATACAGTATCCTGGGGTTCAACTACAGTCACATACAGTATCCTGGGGTTCACTACAGTCACATACAGTATCCTCGGGTTCACTACAGTCACATACAGTATCCTGGGGTTCACTACAGTCACATACAGTATCCTGGGGTTCACTACAGTCACATACAGTATCCTGGGGTTCACTACAGTCACATACAGTATCCTGGGGTTCAACTACAGTCACATACAGTATCCTGGGGTTCACTACAGTCACATACAGTATCCTGGGGTTCAACTACAGTCACATACAGTATCCTGGGGTTCACTACAGTCACATACAGTATCCTGGGGTTCAACTACAGTCACATACAGTATCCTGGGGTTCACTACAGTCACATACAGTATCCTGGGGTTCACTACAGTCACATACAGTATCCTGGGGTTCACTACAGTCACATACAGTATCCTGGGGTTCACTACAGTCACATACAGTATCCTGGGGTTCACTACAGTCACATA
>NC_138310.1:82389983-82464983 GCF_965601325.2 Salmo salar
TGTAAGTAAACTTCTGACCCACTGGAATTGTGATACAGTGAATTATAAGTGAAATAATCTGTCTGTAAACAATTGTTGGAAAAATGACTTGTGTCATGCACAAAGTAGATGTCCTAACCGACTTGCCAAAACTATAGTTTGTTAACAAGAAATTTGTGGAGTGTTTGAAAAACGAGATTTAATGACTCCAACTTAAGTGTATGTAAACTTCAACTGTATGTTTCCCATGATAATAAAGCCCATTGAATTGAATTGAAACAGAGACAGAGAGAGATGGACAGAGAGACAGAGACAGAGCGAGCGAGGAGACAGAGCGAGCGAGAGACGGAGAGCGAGCGAGAGACGGAGAGCGAGCAAGAGACGGAGAGCGAGCAAGAGACGGAGAGCGAGAGACGGAGAGCGAGAGACGGAGAGCGAGCGGAGCGAGAGACAGAGAGCGAGCGAGAGACAGAGAGCGAGCGAGAGACAGAGAGCGAGAGCGAGAGACAGAGAGCGAGCGAGAGACAGAGAGCGAGCGAGAGACAGAGAGCGAGCGAGAGACAGAGAGCGAGCGAGAGACAGAGAGCGTGCGAGAGACAGAGAGCGAGAGACAGAGAGCGAGCGAGAGACAGAGAGCGAGCGAGAGACAGAGAGCGAGCGAGAGACAAAGAGCGAGCGAGAGACAGAGAGCGAGCGAGAGACAGAGAGCGAGCGAGAGACAGAGAGCGAGCGAGAGAGAGAGCGAGAGAGCGAGAGAGCGAGCAAGAGACAGAGAGCGAGCGAGAGAGAGACAGAGAGCGAGCGAGAGAGAGACAGAGAGAGAGAGAGACAGAGAGAGGGAGAGAGAGAGACAGAGAGAGGGAGAGAGAGAGACAGAGAGAGGGAGAGAGTCAGAGAGCGAGCGAGAGTCAGAGAGACAGCGAGCGAGAGTCAGAGAGACAGAGAGCGAGCGTCAGAGAGACAGAGAGCGAGCGAGAGTCAGAGAGCGAGCGAGCGAGAGTCAGAGAGCGAGCGAGCGAGAGTCAGAGAGCGAGCGAGCGAGAGTCAGAGAGCGAGCGAGAGTCAGAGAGCGAGCGAGCGAGAGTCAGAGAGCGAGCGAGCGAGAGTCAGAGAGCGAGCGAGCGAGAGTCAGAGAGCGAGCGAGCGAGAGTCAGAGAGCGAGAGTCAGAGAGCGAGCGAGCGAGCGTCAGAGAGCGAGCGAGCGAGAGTCAGAGAGCGAGCGAGCGAGAGTCAGAGAGCGAGCGAGCGAGCGAGAGTCAGAGAGCGAGCGAGAGTCAGAGAGCGAGCGAGGTCTGAGTGGTAGGTCTGAGGTGGTGGGTTGGGTTGAGGGGTCTGAGTGGTAGGTCTGAGTGTGGTTGGGTTAGGGTTGAGTGGTAGGTCTGAGTGGTAGGTCTGAGTGTGGTTGGGTTAGGGTTGAGTGGTAGGTCTGAGTGGTAGGTCTGAGTGTCGTTGGGTTAGGGTTGAGAGGAAGGTCTGAGTGGTAGGTCTGAGAGGTAGGTCTGGGTTGTGGTTGGGTTAGGGTTGAGAGGTAGGTCTGAGTGGTAGGTCTGAGTGTGGTTGGGTTAGGGTTGAGTGGTAGGTCTGAGTGGTAGGTCTGAGTGTGGTTGGGTTAGGGTTGAGTGGTAGGTCTGAGTGGTAGGTCTGAGTGTGGTTGGGTTAGGGTTGAGTGGTAGGTCTGAGTGGTAGGTCTGAGTGTGGTTGGGTTAGGGTTGAGAGGTAGGTCTGAGTGGTAGGTCTGAGTGTGGTTGGGTTAGGGTTGAGTGGTAGGTCTGAGTGGTAGGTCTGAGTGTCGTTGGGTTAGGGTTGAGAGGAAGGTCTGAGTGGTAGGTCTGAGAGGTAGGTCTGGGTTGTGGTTGGGTTAGGGTTGAGAGGTAGGTCTGAGAGGTAGGTCTGAGTGTGGTTGGGTTAGGGTTGAGAGGAAGGTCTGAGTGGTAGGTCTGAGAGGTAGGTCTGGGTTGTGGTTGGGTTAGGGTTGAGAGGTAGGTCTGAGTGGTAGGTCTGAGTGTGGTTGGGTTAGGGTTGAGTGGTAGGTCTGAGTGGTAGGTCTGGGTTGTGGTTGGGTTAGGGTTGAGAGGTAGGTCTGAGTGGTAGGTCTGAGTGTGGTTGGGTTAGGGTTGAGTGGTAGGTCTGAGTGGTAGGTCTGTCCACCTACTTGGCCTCGATGTCAGCCTTCTCTCGAACGGCCTGAGCCACCTGTTCTGAGTCGAAGTATTTCTTCTTGGCTTTGGCCAGGTCTTTCACAGAGTCCTGCAGCTCCACCTGGATACGATTCAACTGTTCTATACTCTACACACAGCACAGAGAGACAGCAGTCACACACACACTATAGTTTCTACATCTGCATTGCTTGCTGTTTGGGGTTTTAGCCTGGGTTTCTGTACAGCACTTTGTGACATCAGCTGATGTAAGAAGGGCTTTATAAATACATTTGATTGATATAATCTACACACAGAGGGACAGCGGTTACACATAGAAATAGTATACTAGATTAGGACACACACACACACACACACACCTTGTTGAGCTGCTGTTCCTTGTATAGCCGTACAGTTTTAGCAGGATCTGAGATCTCATTCTTGTAGTTGTCACACACGTTGATGCGAGACTGGGTAACCTGTACTGTCCCCTTCAGATAGGACCGCCACACAGCATACACATTCCTACACACAGTTTACGCAAGATGAAGACTGCTAGCCAATCAAGAACAGTGTCATGTTGTGGTGGAAGCTGATAGCAGGGGCCTGTCCTCTACTCACCTGTAGTCTGTGATTTGTCCGTCTGGTTTGATACCTGGCCAATCCCTCTTCAGGTACTGACTGGCCAGCTTCTGCAGAGCCTGAATAGAACAACAGAGAGAGACGAGAGGAGAGAGAGTGCAGACTAGTTAGATGACTGTTCTCCTGTATAGTGTCAGTGTGAAATAGGTTACTGTTCCCCTGTATAGTGTCACTGTGATATAGGTTACTGTTCTCCTGTATAGTGTCAGTGTGAAATAGGTTACTGTTCCCCTGTATAGTGTCTACTGTGATATAGGTTACTGTTCTCCTGTATAGTGTCAGTGTGAAATAGGTTACTGTTCCCCTGTATAGTGTCACTGTGATATAGGTTACTGTTCTCCTGTATAGTGTCTACTGTGATATAGGTTACTGTTCTCCTGTATAGTGTCAGTGTGAAATAGGTTACTGTTCCCCTGTATAGTGTCACTGTGATATAGGTTACTGTTCTCCTGTATAGTGTCTACTGTGATATAGGTTACTGTTCCCCTGTATAGTGTCTACTGTGATATAGGTTACTGTTCTCCTGTATAGTGTCTACTGTGATATAGGTTACTGTTCCCCTGTATAGTGTCTACTGTGATATAGGTTACTGTTCCCCTGTATAGTGTGTCATGTGATATAGGTTACTGTTCCCCTGTATAGTGTATACTGTGATATAGGTTACTGTTCCCCTGCATAGTGTCAGTGTGATATAGGTTACTGTCCCCCTGTATAGTGTGTAATGTGATATAGGTTACTGTTCTCCTGTATAGTGTCAGTGTGATATAGGTTACTGTTCTCCTGTATAGTGTCTGTGATATAGGTTACTGTTCTCCTGTATAGTGTCAGTGTGATATAGGTTACTGTTCCCCTGTATACTGTCAGTGTGATATAGGTTACTGTTCTCCTGTATACTGTCAGTGTCATATAGGTTACTGTTCCCCTGTATAGTGTCAGTGTGATATAGGTTACTGTTCCCCTGTATAGTGTCAGTGTGATATAGGTTACTGTTCTCCTGTATAGTGTCAGTGATATAGGTTACTGTTCCCCTGTATAGTGTCTACTGTGATATAGGTTACTGTTCTCCTGTATAGTGTCAGTGTGATATAGGTTACTGTTCCTCTGTATAGTGTCTACTGTGATATAGGTTACTGTTCCTCTGTATTGTGTCAGTGTGATATAGGTTACTGTTCCCCTGTATAGTGTCAGTGTGATATAGGTTACTGTTCTCCTGTATAGTGTCAGTGTGATATAGGTTACTGTTCCTCTGTATAGTGTCTACTGTGATATAGGTTACTGTTCCCCTGTATAGTGTCTACTGTGATATAGATTACTGTTCCCCTGTATAGTGTATACTGTGATATAGGTTACTGTTCTCCTGTATAGTGTATACTGTGATATAGGTTACTGTTCCCCTGTATACTGTCAGTGTGATATAGGTTACTGTTCCCATGTATAGTGTATACTGTGATATAGGTTACTGTTTCCCCGTATAGTGTCAGTGTGATATAGGTTACTGTTCCCTGTAGAGTGTCAGTGTGATATAGGTTACTGTTCCCCTGTATAGTGTGTAATGTGATATAGGTTACTGTTCCCCTGTATAGTGTCAGTGTGAAATAGGTTACTGTTCTCCTGTATAGTGTCAGTGTGATATAGGTTACTGTTCTCCTGTATACTGTCAGTGTGATATAGGTTACTGTTCTCCTGTATAGTGTCAGTGTGATATAGGTTACTGTTCCCCTGTATAGTGTATACTGTGATATAGGTTACTGTTCCCCTGTACAGTGTCAGTGTGATATAGGTTACTGTTCCCCTGTATAGTGTCAGTGTGATATAGGTTACTGTTCCCCTGTATAGTGTCTGTGATATAGGTTACTGTTCCCCTGTATAGTGTCTGTGATATAGGTTACTGTTCCCCTGTATAGTGTCTGTGATATAGGTTACTGTTCCCCTGTATAGTGTCTGTGATATAGGTTACTGTTCCTCTGTATAGTGTCTGTGATATAGGTTACTGTTCCCGTGTATAGTGTCTGTGATATAGGTTACTGTTCCTCTGTATAGTGTCTGTGATATAGGTTACTGTTCCTCTGTATAGTGTCTGTGATATAGGTTACTGTTCCTCTGTATAGTGTCTGTGATATAGGTTACTGTTCCCGTGTATAGTGTCTGTGATATAGGTTACTGTTCCCGTGTATAGTGTCTGTGATATAGGTTACTGTTCCCGTGTATAGTGTCTGTTGGAGATAGAGTGCTCTCCTGACCTCAACAGAGAACACTCATTAATAAAACAGCAACAACAACAAAGCGCTGGTTCCAATCAGGACAACTAGAGCTTTAAGGCACATTGATGATGTCCTCCCCTCCATCAAGCCCCTCTCTCCCTCAAGCCCCTCTCTCTCTCAAGCCCCTCTCTCTCTCAAGCCCCTCTCTCCCTCAAGCCCCTCTCTTCCTCATGCCTCTGTCCCCCTCCTCTCTCTCAAGCCCCTCTCCCTCAAGCCCCTCTCTCCCTCAAGCCCCTCTCTCCCTCAAGCCCCTCTCTCCCTCCTCTCTCTCAAGCCCCTCTCTTCCTCATGCCTCTGTCTCCCTCCTCTCTCTCAAACCCCTCTACCTCTCCCCTTCTCCCATTTCTCAATTTCTCTATCGCACAGATGGCCAATGAGGCCACAAACATGGATCCACTATCCTCATGTGATTGCTTCAAACCACCAGCACTGCCCGTGGTGTTAGGGGAGTGCTGGCCTGGGGAGAAAGCTCCATCCTGGGGGACCGCTGACCCCTCGAACTCCCCACCGTGGGAAACACATGGCACAGACATGACAAATGACAGCATCACAGCTGTAATAGAAAAACAATACAATACTGTAGGCACTGCACACACACACACACACACACACACACACACACACACACACACACACACACACACACACACACACACACACACACACACACACACACACACACACACACACACACACACCACCAGCTAACCAGAACAGTCAGAGCAGAGTGGGTGGTGCTGAAGGAAAGGGTTGAGAGGTAAAACTGACACAGTAGAGTGGCCTCTCCTCTCTCTGCCTCTGACATCATTAGAGGGTGGGGGGGGGCTGCAACAGAGAGCTAGAGAGGCATTCAACAGCTCTTAATGGTGCAGTGATCTTCTATTTACCTACCTCCACCTCCCCGCTACCTCTCCCTCTTCCTCCACCCCCTCTTCCTCCACCTCCACTTCCTCCCCCTCTTCTGCCACCTCCACCACCTCCTCCTCCCCCTCTTCTTCCACCTCCCCCTCTTCCTCCACCTCCCCCTCTCCCTCCACCTCCCCCTCTTCCTCCACCTCAAAGTAGAGGCTCAAAATAACTCAGCACCCTGTCACCTCCGGCCTGCACGCAAACATGCACATGCACAGAAAGAGAGATAAAAACAACGCAGGGGAAGAGAAACGCCCATATCCCACAGGAATGCAGCCTCTCTTCTACTCTTTCTCTGCTCATACTCTCAATCTCTCTCTCAGGATGGCTTGAAACACACAGAGAGAAGAGGAGAGAAAGGAGAGAGGAGAGGAGAGAGAGAGGAAGCAAGGAGAGAGAGAGAAGAGGAGAGAGAGGGAGTGCTGACAGGTCAGATTACTAGTGACTGGTTGGCATGACCCTGCTCCCAAAACGAAAACACCTTCTCTTCAACTCCCCATCCTTCTCACCATCCCTCCCTCCCTCAAGGGCTATTTAATGCAATGCTATAAGCCTAACCTGTGAAATTTGACCTTAAAACCTCTTACATCTAGACGTTCCGCTAGCGGAACACCGCTCCAATATCCAATGATAGGGCGTGGCGCGAAATACAAACTCCTCGAAAATCCGAAAACTTCCATTTTTCAAACATATGACTATTTTACACCATTTTAAAGACAAGACTCTCCTTTATCTAACCACACTGTCCGATTTCAAAAAGGCTTTACAACGAAAACAAAACATTAGATTATGTCAGGAGAGTACCCAGCCAGAAATAATCAGACACCCATTTTTCAAGCTAGCATATAATGTCACAAAAAACAAAACCACAGCTAAATGCAGCACTAACCTTTGACGATCTTCATCAGATGACACTCCTAGGACATTATGTTATACAATACATGCATGTTTTGTTCAATCAAGTTCATATTTATATCAAAAACCAGCTTTTTACATTAGCATGTGACGTTCAGAACTAGCATTCCCACCGAACACTTCCGGTGAATTTACTAAATTACTCACGATAAACGTTCACAAAAAACATAACAATTATTTTAAGAATTATAGATACAGAACTCCTTTATGCAATCGCGGTGTCCGATTTTAAAATAGCTTTTCGGTGAAAGCACATTTTGCAATATTCTGAGTAGATAGCCCGGCCATCACAGGCTAGCTATTTTGACACCCACCAAGTTTGGTACTCACCAAACTCAGATTTACTATAAGAAAAATTTGATTACCTTTGCTGTTCTTCGTCAGAATGCACTCCCAGGACTTCTACTTCAATAACAAATGTTGGTTTGGTTCCAAATAATCCATAGTTATATCCAAATAGCGGCGTTTTGTTCGTGCGTTCAAGACACTATCCGAAGGGTAACGAAGGGTGACGTGCCGGCGCTTTTCGTGACTAAAAAATTTCAAAATATTCCATTACCGTACTTCGAAGCATGTCAAACGCTGTTTAAAATCAATTTTTATGCGATTTTTCTCGTAAAATAGCGATAATATTCCGACCGGGAGTCGTTGTTTTCGTTCAAAGACTGAAAATGTCAAATGGACCCTTCACATGCACGCGCGCTCCCGTGTCATTGTTCTCAGATCGACCACTATCCAAATGCGCTACTGTTTTTCAGCCAGAGACTGCAGAGTCATCATTCAACGTTCTGGCGCCTTCTGAGAGCCTATGGGAGCCTTAGAAAGTGTCACGTTACAGCAGAGATCCACTGTTTTGGATAGAGATGACAAAGAAGGCCAAGAAATGGTCAGACAGGGTACTTCCTGTTTGGAATCTTCTCAGGTTTTGGCCTGCCATTTGAGTTCTGTTATACTCACAGACACCATTCAAACAGTTTTAGAAACTTTGGAGTGTTTTCTATCCAAAGCTACTAATTATATGCATATTCTAGTTTCTGGGCAGGAGTAATAACCAGATTAAATCGGGTACGTTTTTTATCCGGCAGTGAAAATACTGCCCCCTATCCATAACAAGTTAACCATTGGAGAGGTTACTGAAGCTGAACCTCGGCAAGACGGAGCTGCTCTTCCTCCCGGGGAAGGACTGCCCGTTCCATGATCTCGCCATCACGGTTGACAACTCCCTTGTGTCCTCCTCCCAGAGTGCTAAGAGCCTCGGCGTGACCCTGGACAACACCCTGTCGTTCTCCGCTAACATCAAGGCGGTGACCCGATCCTGTAGGTTCATGCTCTACAACATTCGCAGAGTACGACCCTGCCTCACACAGGAAGCGGCGCAGGTCCTAATCCAGGCACTTGTCATCTCCCGTCTGGATTACTGCAACTCGCTGTTGGCTGGGCTCCCTGCCTGTGCCATTAAACCCCTACAACTCATCCAGAACGCCGCAGCCCGTCTGGTGTTCAACCTTCCCAAGTTCTCTCACGTCACCCCACTCCTCCGCTCTCTCCACTGGCTTCCAGTTGAAGCTCGCATCCGCTACAAGACCATGGTGCTTGCCTACGGAGCTGTGAGGGGAACGGCACCTCCGTACCTTCAGGCTCTGATCAGGCCCTACACCCAAACAAGGGCACTGCGTTCATCCACCTCTGGCCTGCTCGCCTCCCTACCTCTGAGGAAGCACAGTTCCCGCTCAGCCCAGTCAAAACTGTTCGCTGCTCTGGCACCCCAATGGTGAAACAAGCTCCCTCACGACGCCAGGACAGCGGAGTCAATCACCACCTTCCGGAGACACCTGAAACCCCACCTCTTTAAGGAATACCTGGGATAGGATAAAGTAATCCTTCTACCCCCCCCCCCCCCCTTAAAAGATTTAGATGCACTATTGTAAAGTGGTTGTTCCACTGGATATTATAAGGTGAATGCACCAATTTGTAAGTCGCTCTGAATAAGAGCGTCTGCTAAATGACTTAAATGTGAATGTAAATGTTACTAAGTGATGGATGGTGGTGACAGGCCGTCCCACAGGCAGAGGCGGGTCTAGTATGCCCACTCCTGCTGATTGGTTGACTAAACCACAAATGTGGTCTTGTCTCGCTTCTCGTTGGTTCTGTCTTCTCCGTACCAGACTTGGACAGCATCTTCTCAGTACCAGACCAGGACCATGTCTTGTCAGTACAGCACCAGACCAGGACAGTGTCTTGTCAGTACAGTACCAGGACAGTGTCTTGTCAGTACAGCACCAGACCAGGACAGTGTCTTGTCAGTACAGCACCAGACCAGGACCATGTCTTGTCAGTACAGTACCAGACCAGGACAGTGTCTTGTCAGTACAGTACCAGACCAGGACAGTGTCTTGTCAGTACAGTACCAGACCAGGACCGTATCTTGTCAGTACAGTACCAGGACAGTGTCTTGTCAGTACAGCACCAGACCAGGACCGTATCTTGTCAGTACAGCACCAGACCAGGACCGCGTCTTCTCAGTACTGCGCAAGACCAGGACCGTGTCTTGTCAGTACAGTACCAGGACCGCGTCTTCTCAGTACTGCGCAAGACCAGGACCGTGTCTTGTCAGTACAGCACCAGACCAGGACCGTGTCTTGTCAGTACAGCACCAGACCAGGACCGTGTCTTGTCAGTACAGTACCAGGACCGTGTCTTGTCAGTACAGTACCAGACCAGGACCGTGTCTTGTCAGTACAGTACCAGGACCGTGTCTTGTCAGTACAGTACCAGGACCGCGTCTTCTCAGTACTGCGCAAGACCAGGACCGTGTCTTGTCAGTACAGTACCAGGACCGTGTCTTGTCAGTACAGCACCAGACCTGGACCGTGTCTTGTCAGTACAGCACCAGACCTGGACCGTGTCTTGTCAGTACAGCACCAGACCAGGACCGTGTCTTGTCAGTACAGCACCAGACCTGGACCGTGTCTTGTCAGTACAGTACCAGACCAGGACCGTGTCTTGTCAGTACAGTACCAGACCTGGACCGTGTCTTGTCAGTACAGTACCAGACCAGGACCGTGTCTTGTCAGTACAGTACTAGACCAGGACCGTGTCTTGTCAGTACAGCACCAGACCTGGACCGTGTCTTGTCAGTACAGTACCAGACCTGGACCGTGTCTTCTAGTGGTTAACTCTACATTAGGACCAGGCCCTGACTTAGACATGGGAGACCAGTACTAGGTGACAGGACTGGTCCAGAACCAGAGCGAACCAGACACACCAGCAAACAATGTAGCACACCAGCACTAGAACAGCAAACACACACACACACACACACACCAAAGTGAGGTAGGCTGGAGGATGTGGTCACCTTCAGCCTCGGAACATGGACAGCCACTGGCATGGGACTGGCACATGGGACTGGCACAAGCACACACACATCTCTCCCCTGTTCTCTCATTCCTTCTCTTGGCTTTTCAAGTCTATCAGTGACAACCTACCATTTTACTGCAACCCTGATGAGAAGAGTGTGTGGTGTTAGACTGCATATCGTCTGGACCTCTGCAATATGCAGTCAGCCAAAGGAGGAGAGAAAAAACACGAGGATAAGAGCACATTTTCTCTCTCCCTACTCTCGCTCTCTCTTACACACACACACACACACACCTTTGTGTTGCACCATAACATTGAGAGTTTAGTTGCTGAACCCCATCAGGGGAGAGGGTGACAGGCTGACATGTGAATGTGAAAAGTATGTATGGTATATTCATGTGTGTGATTGAGATGTGAATGTGAAAAGTATGTATGGTATATTCATGTGTGTGATTGAGGTGTGAATGTGAAAAGTATGTATGGTATATTCATGTGTGTGATTGAGGTGTCACTTGCGTCATCTGCTCAAAGACACACACAGCAATTATGCAAATGAGCCGGACTTTCCCCTTCATTTTCCCAGGAACAGAGGAGGAGAGGTGGAGGAGAGAGGGATCAGAGAATGAGAGAGGGAGAGGAGGGAGGGATGAGAAGAGGGTAAAAGAGGAGGGGGGCGGGCAGAGGAGCTGCAGTGCGGACTCCAGAAAGACAATTGTTCTCTAGACAAGCAAGAGAGATGCTGCAACACACACACACACTACACACACTAATACAGACACAAACAGAAACACACACACACACACACACACACACACACACACACACACACACACACACTACTACTACTTGTAATGATAATTGATTTAGAATTGATGATGCCAAGAGTGTGCAAAGCTGTCATCAAGGCAAAGGGTGGCTACTTTGAAGAATCTCAAATATAAATTATATTTTGATTTGTTTAACACTTTTTTGGTTACTACATGATTCCATATGTGTTATTTCATAGTGTTGATGTCTTCACTATTATTCTGCAATGTAGAAAATAGTCAATATAAAGAATAACCCTTGAATGAGTAGGTGTCCAAACTTTCTGGTAATCCATTTTAAATATTTTTATTTTGTCAATCTACACACAATACCCCATAATGCCAAAGCGAACAGTTAAAGATTTCTAGCAAATGTATTAAAAATAAAAAACAAAAATACCTTATTTACATAAGTATTCAGACCCTTTGCTATGACACTCACAATTGAGCTCAGGTGCATCCTGTTTCCATTGATCATCCTTGAGATGTTTCTACAACTTGATTGGAGTCCACCTGTGGTAAATTCAATTGATTGGACATTGATTTGGAAAGGCACACACCTGTCTATATAAGGTCGAGCATGTTGACAGAGAATGTCAGAGCAAAAACAAGCCATGAGGTCGAAGGAATTGTTCGTAGAGCTGCGAGACAGGGTTGTCTAGGCACAGATCTGGGAAGGGTATGAAAACATTTTTACAGCATTGAAGGTTCCCAAGAACATAATGCCTCCATCATTCCGTTCTTAAATGGAAGAAGTTTGGAACCACCAAGACTCTTCCTTGAACTGGCCGCCCGGCCAAACTGAGCAAACGGGGGAGAAGGGCCTTGGTCAGGGAGGTGACCAAGAACCCGATGGTCACTCTGACAGAGCTCCAGAGGTCCTCTGTGGAGATGGGAGAACCTTCCAGAAGGACAACTATCTCTGCAGCACTCCACCAATCAGGCCTTTATGGTAGTGGCCAGACGGAAGCCACTACTCAGTAAAATGCACATGACCGCCTGTTTGGAGTTTGCCAAAAGGCACCTAAAGGACTCTCAGACCATGAGAAAAAAACATTCTCTGGTCTGATGAGACCAAGATTAACCTCTTTGGCCTGAATGCCAACTGTCACATCTGGAGGAAACCTGGTACCATCCCTACAGTGAAGCATGGTGGTGGCAGCATTCTTTAAAGAAGGCAAATTTGGCAACGATTGGGCGCCAGTATCGCTGTCCAAAATGGTGTACACATTGGAGTTTGATTTTGTCTACAGCAGGCAGGCAGGCACAATTCTAAATACAACCCATATTTATGTTTATTTATATTCCCTTTTGTACTTTAACTATTTGCACATTGTTACAACACTGTATATAGACACAATATGACATGCCTTTATTATTTTGAAACTTGTGAGTGTAATGTTAACTGTTAATTTTTTATTGATTATTTCACTTGAGTTTATTATTTATTTAATTTGCTTTGGCAATGAAAACATATGTTTCCCATGCCAATAAAGCCCATTGAGTGAGAGAGAGTGAGAGTGGAGAGAGTGTGAGAGTGTGAGAGTGTGTGAGAGAGAGAGAAAAAGACTAGCAGGCTCACAACAATCCTTTGGAGTAAATATCAATCGCTCTATCCATCCATTCATTAGTATATTCATTTATTGTCTTAAAAAGGGATATTCATTTATTGTCTTTAAAAGGGATATTCATTTATTGTCTTTAAAAGGGATAGTTTGGGATTTTGGCAATGAAGCCCTTCATCTACTTCCCCAGAGTAAGATGAACTTGTGGATATCATTGTTATGTCTCTGTGTCCAGTAAGAAGGAAGTTAGAGGTAGTTTCATGAGCAAATGCAAACTATCATTAGCACAATGACTGGAAGTCTATGGGTATCTTAGCAATTACGCTAGCGCTAGTTAGCAACTTCCATCAACCTGCATGCAGAAACATAGAAATCCCCAAGTATCCCTTTAATGTAATGACCAAACTGAGAGGAAAGCCACTAGCCAGTAGTCTCTCTCTCTCTCCCCCCCCCCCCCCCCCCCCCACACACACACACACACACACACACACACACACACACACACACACACACACACACACACACACACACACACACACACACACACACACACACACACACACACACACACACACGTCAAGACTTTTACAATCAAGAGAAAAATCCATTAACCTAGGGGGGATTGCTGCTAGGCAACCCAGCTTGCAGGAGTGAGGGAAAGAAAGAGAGAAAGAAGAAAGAAAAGACTGTTGATAATGTGCAGCCAGAAGTCACAAGTAGACAGATTCTACACACACTCTCTCTTTCAATTCAAAGGGGATCTTTCTCTCTCTCATACAATACCGGATTGTTTGTATGTTTCTGACTCGCTCTCCCTCCCAGTCTCTCTCCTCTGTGTTCAGCGGGCTGAAGCCGATGAGACCAGAAAACAATGTTTATTTGTGTGGACAGCTGCTCAGAGAGAGGAGAGAGAGTGCATGTGTAGTAGTGTCCTCAAGTGTGTGTGAAGGCCTAGCCCAATATGTACACACGTGTGTTGCAGTTGCTCAAGTATGTGTGTGTAGTGAGCTTATGCTCAGCATCATGCCAAGTCTGATAGAAGATACTGAGAGCCAATGACCAGCCAGGCTAGAAGCCCCTCCACTACCCCTAAGGACAGATATTGATAGTTAAGGACCAGCCAGGCTAGAAGCCCCTCCACTACTCCTAGAGACAGATATTGATAGTTAAGGACCAGCCAGGCTAGAAGCCCCTCCACTACTCCTAGGGACAGATATTGATAGTTAAGGACCAGCCAGGCTAGAAGCCCCTCCACTACTCCTAGAGACAGATATTGATAGTTAAGGACCAGCCAGGCTAGAAGCCCCTCCACTACTCCTAGGGACAGATATTGATAGTTAAGGACCAGCCAGGCTAGAAGCCCCTCCACTACTCCTAGAGACAGATATTGATAGTTAAGGACCAGCCAGGCTAGAAGCCCCTCCACTACTCCTAGGGACAGATATTGATAGTTAAGGACCAGCCAGGCTAGAAGCCCCTCCACTACTCCTAGAGACAGATATTGATAGTTAAGGACCAGCCAGGCTAGAAGCCCCTCCACTACTCCTAGAGACAGATATTGATAGTTAAGGACCAGCCAGGCTAGAAGCCCCTCCACTACTCCTAGGGACAGATATTGATAGTTAAGGACCAGCCAGGCTAGAAGCCCCTCCACTACTCCTAGGGACAGATATTGATAGTTAAGGGCCGGCCTGGCTAGAAGCCCCTCCACTACTCCTAGGGACAGATATTGATAGTTAAGGGCCGGCCTGGCTAGAAGCCCCTCCACTACTCCTAGGGACAGATATTGATAGTTAAGGACCAGCCAGGCTAGAAGCCCCTCCACTACTCCTAGAGACAGATATTGATAGTTAAGGACCAGCCAGGCTAGAAGCCCCTCCACTACTCCTAGGGACAGATATTGATAGTTAAGGACCAGCCAGGCTAGAAGCCCCTCCACTACTCCTAGAGACAGATATTGATAGTTAAGGACCAGCCAGGCTAGAAGCCCCTCCACTACTCCTAGGGACAGATATTGATAGTTAAGGGCTGGCCTGGCTAGAAGCCCCTCCACTACTCCTAGAGACAGATATTGATAGTTAAGGGCTGGCCTGGCTAGAAGCCCCTCCACTACTCCTAGGGACAGATATTGATAGTTAAGGGCTGGCCTGGCTAGAAGCCCCTGCTCCAGGGACAGATATTGATAGTTAAGGGCCGGCCTGGCTAGAAGCCCCTGCTCCAGGGACAGATATTGATAGTTAAGGGCTGGCCTGGCTAGAAGCCCCTGCTCCAGGGACAGATATTGATAGTTAAGGGCCGGCCTGGCTAGAAGCCCCTGCTCCAGGGACAGATATTGATAGTTAAGGGCTGGCCTGGCTAGAAGCCCCTGCTCCAGGGACAGATATTGATAGTTAAGGGCCGGCCTGGCTAGAAGCCCCTGCTCCAGGGACATGGTTCTCTGGCTTCTGACAGAGGAGACAGATACTCAGGTTGTACTACACAGGCTCTTACCTGGACATAGTCCCTCTCCAACTGGCCCTTCTTCAGACTGTATGCCCTAGAGAGAGAGAGAAAGATAGGAGAAAGAGAATAGAGAGAGACGAGGAGATAGAGAGGGGAGAGAGAATAGTACTTTAACTATTTGCATATTGTTACAACTGTATATAGACATACAACATTTGTAATGTCTTTATTCTTTTGGACCCGTTGTGAGTGTAATGTTACTGTTCATTTTTATTGTTAATTTCACTTTTGTTTATTATCTACTTCAGTTGCTTTGGCAATGTTAACATATGTTTACCATGCCAATAATGCCCTTAAATTGAATAGAGAAGGAGAGGGAGAATAGAACGAGAGAGAGAGAGATGTTACAGTTGATAGAGAAAAGGAGATCAATCATTGTGCTGCAGATGAAGTAGTGTAACAGTAGTCACCCAGACTAGACCACACCTCCTAGTGAGACACCACCAGACTAGACACACCTCCTAGTGAGACACCACCAGACTAGACACACCTCCTAGTGAGACACCACCAGACTAGACACACCTCCTAGTGAGACACCACCAGACTAGAACACACCTCCTAGTGAGACACCACCAGACTAGACACACCTCCTAGTGAGACACCACCAGACACACCTCCTAGTGAGACACCACCAGACACACCTCCTAGTGAGACACCACCAGACTAGACACACCTCCTAGTGAGACACCACCAGACTAGACACACCTCCTAGTGAGACACCACCAGACTAGAACACACCTCCTAGTGAGACACCACCAGACTAGACACACCTCCTAGTGAGACACCACCAGACTAGACACACCTCCTAGTGAGACACCACCAGACTAGAACACACCTCCTAGTGAGACACCACCAGACTAGACACACCTCCTAGTGAGACACCACCAGACTAGACACACCTCCTAGTGAGACACCACCAGACTAGACACACCTCCTAGTGAGACACCACCAGACTAGACACACCTCCTAGTGAGACACCACCAGACTAGAACACACCTCCTAGTGAGACACCACCAGACTAGACACACCTCCTAGTGAGACACCACCAGACTAGAACACACCTCCTAGTGAGACACCACCAGACTAGACACACCTCCTAGTGAGACACCACCAGACTAGACACACCTCCTAGTGAGACACCACCAGACTAGACACACCTCCTAGTGAGACACCACCAGACTAGACACACCTCCTAGTGAGACACCACCAGACTAGACACACCTCCTAGTGAGACACCACCAGACTAGACACACCTCCTAGTGAGACACCACCAGACTAGACACACCTCCTAGTGAGACACCACCAGACTAGACACACCTCCTAGTGAGACACCACCAGACTAGACACACCTCCTAGTGAGACACCACCAGACTAGACACACCTCCTAGTGAGACACCACCAGACTAGACACACCTCCTAGTGAGACACCACCAGACACACCTCCTAGTGAGACACCACCAGACTAGACACACCTCCTAGTGAGACACCACCAGACTAGACACACCTCCTAGTGAGACACCACCAGACTAGACACACCTCCTAGTGAGACACCACCAGACTAGAACACACCTCCTAGTGAGACACCACCAGACTAGACACACCTCCTAGTGAGACACCACCAGACTAGACACACCTCCTAGTGAGACACCACCAGACTAGAACACACCTCCTAGTGAGACACCACCAGACTAGAACACACCTCCTAGTGAGACACCACCAGACTAGAACACACCTCCTAGTGAGACACCACCAGACTAGACACACCTCCTAGTGAGACACCACCAGACTAGACACACCTCCTAGTGAGACACCACCAGACTAGACACACCTCCTAGTGAGACACCACCAGACTAGACACACCTCCTAGTGAGACACCACCAGACTAGACACACCTCCTAGTGAGACACCACCAGACTAGACACACCTCCTAGTGAGACACCACCAGACTAGACACACCTCCTAGTGAGACACCACCAGACTAGACACACCTCCTAGTGAGACACCACCAGACTAGAACACACCTCCTAGTGAGACACCACCAGACTAGAACACACCTCCTAGTGAGACACCACCAGACTAGACACACCTCCTAGTGAGACACCACCAGACTAGACACACCTCCTAGTGAGACACCACCAGACTAGAACACACCTCCTAGTGAGACACCACCAGACTAGACACACCTCCTAGTGAGACACCACCAGACTAGACACACCTCCTAGTGAGACACCACCAGACTAGACACACCTCCTAGTGAGACACCACCAGACTAGACACACCTCCTAGTGAGACACCACCAGACTAGACACACTTCCTAGTGAGACACCACCAGACTAGACACACCTCCTAGTGAGACACCACCAGACTAGACACACCTCCTAGTGAGACACCACCAGACTAGAACACACCTCCTAGTGAGACACCACCAGACTAGACACACCTCCTAGTGAGACACCACCAGACTAGAACACACCTCCTAGTGAGACACCACCAGACTAGACACACCTCCTAGTGAGACACCACCAGACTAGACACACCTCCTAGTGAGACACCACCAGACTAGACACACCTCCTAGTGAGACACCACCAGACTAGACACACCTCCTAGTGAGACACCACCAGACTAGACACACCTCCTAGTGAGACACCACCGGACTAGAACACACCTCCTAGTGAGACACCACCAGACTAGACCACACCTCCTAGTGAGACACCACCAGACTAGACACACCTCCTAGTGAGACACCACCAGACACACCTCCTAGTGAGACACCACCAGACTAGACACACCTCCTAGTGAGACACCACCAGACTAGACACACCTCCTAGTGAGACACCACCAGACACACCTCCTAGTGAGACACCACCAGACTAGACACACCTCCTAGTGAGACACCACCAGACTAGACACACCTCCTAGTGAGACACCACCAGAGTAGACACACCTCCTAGTGAGACACCACCAGACTAGAACACTGATTTATGAAGAATTTAAATCAATTTCAAAAACACTCAATGAAAATCTTTAAACAAGGACAACCAAAGCAATGTTTTCAGCTCAACATCCTTTGTGTGTCATGTGTGTTCTCTTTTAAGCCATGTGGACCTCCATGCTGTCATGTTCCTGGCGGAGCAGGAAGAAGTACATTCTACTATAATTTAATGTGTTGGAGGGGATATCTGTTTGTTTGGTCCATTGCCGAGAGAGAAAGAGAGAGAGAAAGAGAGAGAGAAAGAGAGAAAGAGAGAAAGAGAGAGAGAGAGAGAGAGAGAGAGAGGGAGAGGGAGAGGGAGAGAGAGAGAGAGAGGGAGAAAGGGAGAGTGAACTCAGCGACCACACGGTTATGCAAGGCAGGAATTTCTGTCCCTCTCGCTCTCCCCCTCGTCCCTCACATCCCCTACCACATCCCCTACCTCAGCCCCTTTCTATCGAAGAGTGTGCAAAGCTGTCATCAAGGCAAAGGGTGGCTACTTTGAAGAATCTAAAATATATTTTGATTTGTTAACACTTTATTGGTTTCTACACGACTCCATATGTGTTACTTCATAGTTTTGATGTCTTCACTATTATTCTACAATGTAGAAAATAGTTAAAATAAAGAAAACCCCTTGAATGAGTAGGTGTGTCCAAATTTCACTGCTACTGTACATATCTTTTTTTACTGTAATGAAAATCAGGCTGTTGATTGTGGCCTGTGGAGTGTTGTCCCACTCCTATTCAATGGCTGTGCGAAGTTTCTGGATATTGCCGGGAACTGGAACACGCTGTCATACACGTCGATCCAGAGCATCCCAAACATGCTCAATGGGTGACATGTCTGTTGAGTATGTAGGCAATGAAAGAACTGGGACATTTTCAGCTTCCAGGAAATGTGCACAGATCCTTGCAACATGGGGCTGTGCATTATCATGCTGAAACATGAGGTGATGGCGGCGGATGAATGGCACGACAATGGGCCTCAGGATCTCTTCACGGTATCTCTGTGCATTCAAATTGCCATCAATAAAATGAAATTGTGTTCGTTGTCCGTAGCTTATGCCTGCCCATACCATAACCCCACTCTGTTCACAATGTTGACATCCGCAAACCACTCGTCCACACGACGCCATACACATGGTCTGCGGTTGTGAGGCCGGTTGGACGTACTGCAAAATTCTCTAAAATGACTTTGGAGGCGGCTTATGGTAGAGAAATGTAAATTAAATTCTCTGGCAACAGCTCTGGAGGACATTCCTGCAGTCTGCAAGCCAATTGCATGCTCCCTCAAAACTTGAGACACTGGCATTGTGCTGTGTGACAAACCTGCACATTTTAGAGTGGCCAATTATTGTCCCCAGCACAAGGTGCACCTGTACAATGATCATGCTGTTTCATCAGCATCTTGATATCAGGTGGTGTGATTAAACCACAATTGAACTCTTTTGGCCTGAATGCCAAGCATCACATCTGGAGGAAATCTGGCACCATCCCTAAGGTGAAGCATTGTGGTGGCAGCATCATTCTGTGGGGATGTTTTTCAGCGGCAGGGACTGGGAGACTAGTCAGGATCGAGGGTAAGATGAACGGAGCAAAGTACAGAGAGATCCTTGATGAAAACCTGTTCCAGAGTGCTCAGGACCTCCGACTGGGGCGAAGGTTCACCTTCCAACAGGACAACGACCCTAAGCACACAGCCAAGGCAACACAGGAGTGGCATCGGGACAAGTCACTGAATGTGCTAGAGTGGCCCAGCCAGAGCCCAGACTTGAACCTGATCGAACATCTCTGGAGAGACCTGAAAATAGCTGTGCAGCAATGCTCCACATCCAACCTGACAAGAGCTTGAAAGGATCTGCAGAGAAGAATGGAAGAAACTCCCCAAATACAGGTGTACCAATTTAGCTTGTAGCGTCATATCTAAGACTCGATGCTGTAATCGCTGCCAAAGGTGCTTCAACAAAATACTGAGTAAAGGGTCTGAATACTTGTGTGCATGTGTTATTTCAGTTTATTTTGAATAAATAAGCAAACATTTCCAAAAAACAGTTTTTGCTTTGTCATTATGGGGTATTGTGTGTAGATTGATGAGGGGAAAAACGATTTAATCAATTTTAGAATAAGTCTGTAACGTAACAAAATGTGGAAAAAGTCATGTGGTTTGAATACTTTTTGAAGGCACTGTATATAATGTATTTTTTTCACACTGTTTGGTGTATTATGTATGTGTGTACATTTTTGTCATGCCATGAGAACAACTAACTAACATCCATACATGGTGTGTTCTTCCTCTGGGCAGTGAAAGCTGATCTGGTTCTGAGTCCGGTCCCTTGGGCCAGCTTGCGCGCACACTTTCCCAGGATAGGTTAAACCAGCACAGTCATGTTACAAGCTCAGCTTCCGCCTCAAACTCTCCGTTTGAAAAAACAGAACCGCCCACCCTTCCCCCTCTAAACTTGAACCACTACTAGGGCTGTGACGGTCATGGGATTTTGGACCACCCACCCACCCACACACACACGAATAATTCCTGTTTCAGGTCTCAAACAGAAGGACGGAAAGACAGACAGACACAGTGATTGGATTCAGAGGTGTCTGCAGACAGAGGGAGGGGTAGATGGATGGGGAAAGTGGAGAGGAAGGTGATACTTAAAGAGCATAATTACCCACAATCCCATTTAACACGAATTACAGCCCAGACAGGAAGAGACCTCATCAAGCTCTTCAGTGTGTGTGTGTGTGTGTGTGTGTGTGTGTGTGTGTGTGTGTGTGTGTGTGTGTGTGTGTGTGTGTGTGTGTGTGTGTGTGTGTGTGGTGTGTGTGTGTGTGTGTGTGTGTGTGTGTGTGTGTGTGTGTGTGTGTGTGAGAAACTGAGCCATAGACATTCTGGGTTTTCATCTCAATCAAATACTTCTAAAGCCACAGGTCCCTAGTCACTGTTTAGACAGTACCAAACACCCCCTATAAAACACACTCTCCTTTCTCTGTCCAGAAAAGGACTGCTTCACAAACACACAAAACACTTTGTCCTCTCTCTCCTTACTGCACCAGTGTGCCTTCTTTACAGAGACAGACAGACAGACAGACAGACAGACAGACAGACAGACAGACAGACAGACCAAGAGATAGATAGACAAGAGATAGATAGACATCTCTGCTCTGAACCAGCACCTCTGGTTGAAGTATATGCATGCCCCACTAATACCATCAGCCAGTCAGGGATCAGCGTTTAACTCCACCCCTAAAAACCAGACACCATGAAACAGACACATGCTTCTAACTTCATGCTTCTAACGTCCTCCAGGCCTCTTCTGTGCAGTAGGCAGCGTGTCAGCCTTCTAATCTGAAGGTCGTGAGTTCAGAGGGAAGACTGTTTTACTACGACAAACTTAAAATTAACTCAACCAAAAAACCTTAGAATTGCATTGAAACTTACCAAAAAAAGACAAAGCTCAATACTTTAATCTTAAAGCACCACTGAATCAGAGCTCAACAAGAAACTTTACAAAAACATTATATAAAAAAGTATACAAATTAAATTAAACTTTAACAATAAAAACTAGTTTTTAGGCTAGTTTGAGTTTCTAAGTGCTCAGACTTGTTCCCACCTCTCCACGTTGAATATCCTGTTTAGGAGGAGTATGCTAAACTTTAGCCCGGAGATTGCTTTACATAGAACTGAGTCACTCGTCAACGGGAACTCTGAACCATTAACAAATACCTCCAGAGCAGCATGGGTAGACACCTGGTGCTGTGGCTTAGTTGGTTAAAGCGCCTGTCTAGTAAACAGGAGATCCTGAGTTCGAATCTCAGCAGTGCCTTTTTACAACGGCGGGGAGTGTTTTATTACACAGCAAGGCACTCATCCATGCCCCATGAATAAAACACTCCCAAAAGCCCAGAGGCACCATTAGGTGCTGTGGCTTAGTTGGTTAAAGCGCCTGTCTAGTAAACAGGAGATCCTGAGTTCGAATCTCAGCAGTGCCTTTTTACAACAGCAGGGAGTGTTTTATTACACAGCAAGGCACTCATCCATGCCCCATGAATAAAACACTCCCAAAAGCCCAGAGGCACCATTAGGTGCTGTGGCTTAGTTGGTTAAAGTGTCGGTCTAGTAAACAGAAGATTCAGAATTTGAATCTTAGTAGTGCCTTAACAATGGCAGGGAGTGTTTTCAGCAAAGATCAAGGCTCTCAACCATAGCACCTACGAACTAGGAATGTGACTAACTGACAACTTTTGTTAATGTTTAAACTGCAATTTTTTTATCGGTTTTTCCCCAAAATGTATAATATAATCATACATTTCCACGTAAATTCACAATGCAGCTGTGAGGCTGCCAGCAACGGTTTGGGTCTCACGGTGCGTCCCTTTCAGATGGTTAAGAATTACACCTGCACTGCCATTACTGTACCTCAATTACACTTGGCAAAGTTTGCATTCCCTTCTCATTTAAAAGCTGCAATGTGTAACTTTTTAGGTGACCCAAACAAATTCACATAGAAATGAGAGTTATAGATCTGTCATTCACTGAAAGCAAGTCTAAGAAGCTGTAGATCTGTTCTATGTTCTCTATTTCTATGCTTCCCGTTTTGAAGTTTCATTTTTGCATCTTTTACTTTCGGCTTTGTACACCAGCTTCAAACAGATGAAAATACACTCTTTTGGGATATGGAAAAGATATGTCACTGCGGTTTAGATGGTACAATGATTCTCTACACACTATACTTGCTTGTTTTGTCACAAACTGAAATTCCTTTTTTGCAAAAGGAAATGGCGGAGTGATTTCTGCATAGTGCATCTTTAAATACCAATTTCACTGATGTAACTATGAAGTCCTCAGTAGAAAAGGGAATGACAAGATTTGTTTCCCTTTCTGTTAGTTATTCTGCCTGGTCTGGTTTAGCCAATACATCTAACAGAATGTAACGGACATAAAATAATAAGAATGTGTGATTACAGTTCAAAAAAAGACATGTAATGAACAGGCTTTCATTGTGTGTGTGTCACGGTGTTGGGAATACCAGATCATTAGGCATTGACAGATGTGTTACATAAAAGGTCACACACACATATTAGTGGGTCATAAAGAGGACACTAGGGGGTCATAAAGAGGACACACTGGTCATTCCTCCAAGGACTCAGAGAAACCCACATCCAGACTAGACTAAACATACTGCCACTGGCAAAACAACAACAGACTCCACCCCAGAGCTCACCTTGTCACCACGACAACAAATAAGAGGGCAGTAGGATGAGAGAGAGAGGGGTGGCGACCAGAGAGAGGGGGGGTGGCGACCAGAGAGAGGGGGGTGGCGACCAGAGAGAGGGGGGTGGCGACCAGAGAGAGGGGGGGTGGCGACCAGAGAGAGGGGGGTGGCGACCAGAGAGAGGGGGGTGGCGACCAGAGAGAGGGGGGGTGGCGACCAGAGAGAGGGGGGTGGCGACCAGAGAGAGAGGGGTGGCGACCAGAGAGAGAGGGGTGGCGACCAGAGAGAGAGGGGTGGCGACCAGAGAGAGCGGTGGCGACCAGAGAGAGGGGTGGCGACCAGAGAGAGGGGGGTGGCGACCAGAGAGAGGGGTGGCGACCAGAGAGAGGGGTGGCGACCAGAGAGAGGGGGGTGGCGACCAGAGAGAGCGGTGGCGACCAGAGAGAGGGGTGGCGACCAGAGAGAGGGGGGTGGCGACCAGAGAGAGGGGTGGCGACCAGAGAGAGGGGTGGCGACCAGAGAGAGGGGGGTGGCGACCAGAGAGAGGGGGGGTGGCGACCAGAGAGAGGGGGGTGGCGACCAGAGAGAGGGGTGGCGACCAGAGAGAGGGGTGGCGACCAGAGAGAGGGGTGGCGACCAGAGAGAGGGGTGGCGACCAGAGAGAGAGGGGTGGCGACCAGAGAGAGGGGTGGCGACCAGAGAGAGGGTGGCGACCAGAGAGAGGGGGGTGGCGACCAGAGAGAGAGGGGTGGCGACCAGAGAGAGGGCTGGCGACCAGAGAGAGGAGTGGCGACCAGAGAGACGGTGGCGACCAGAGAGACGGTGGCGACCAGAGAGAGAGAGGCAGCACTGTGAAACCCCTTCACACATATTCACTGACATCAATCTAATTTTCCTTGCCCTCTTCCTTCTCGCTCTCCTTTTCTCCCTCCCCTCCCCCCTCACTTCCCTTTCCCTCACTTCCCTCTCCCTCCCTCCCTCCCTCCCTCCCTCCCCCCCCTCCCTCCCTCCCCTACTCCCTCTCCCCTCTGTTCCCTATCCTCCTCCAGTCCTCTTTTCCTCCCTCCCTCCCTCCCTCCCTTTGTCTACCTACCTTCCCCTCTCCCTCCCTCCCTACCTCCCTCCAGCATATTACATGCTTTCAGGCTCCAAGACATCCATATGAGTTCACACTCCAAATATGCTCTCTCTCTCTCACACACACACACACACACACACGTCAGCAAGCTCTCGTTCTCTCAGCTCTCTTTGACACACAGAGACAGGGAAAAAAATAGGCCTACATGTGGTATGCACGCACACACACACACACACAATATCTTTGGACATGTCTTGGCCTCTCATGCCTCTATGGCTAGCTCTGCTGTAGGTAAACAAGCAACCAATGATCAGATCTCTCTCACACTCACATACACACACACACACACACACACACACACACACACCACACACACATTCCCCAAAGGCTCATTTACACCTGGTTAAATATTATTTAATGACTGGTATCACTGAGGACAGAATGTGACAGTTTGAATCCTGCAGACAAGCTCACATAACTAGCATTCACAGGCTTTCTGATAGGTGTGCTGGTGTTATTTAATGACCTGTGGCTGTATAGTCGACCGTGTTTGCTGTGTTTGTTCATAAGTAATGTGTTTTGACAAAGGCATGAAAACTAAATGTCCTCAAGAGAGAGGACGATAAATTAAATCTGAATTAGAAAGGCATGTGATCATACCAGCTTCCTCCCATCTGTGCTCAGCAGCCTGGATTCATAAACAAATAAATGAATAAAGTAGATTCTTCCAAACAACCCTTTCTTCCTCTCCTCTCTTTTCCTCCCTACCGCCTCCTCTCTGTCTCTCTCTTCGTGGAGAAACAAAAACTTTCCTTTCATCTCTGTGGCCAGAGAGAGATCAACCATTACCCACAATCCTCTGGTCCTTCCCACCTCTTCCTGTCATTCCTGAGTGTGTGAAGGTTATTATAGTAAACTAAATATGAAACTAATACGAAAACTAATCATGAAATAACAATTTAGTAACTGAAATAAAATACTTAACAAATTCATCTGAAAAACTCAAACTACTTGTGGAATCGATAACAGCTGGAAAACAGTTTTAACCAAATGAGCATCCAGGATTAGAGACCCACCCCTTGTATAACATAAAATAAAAACAATCACGAATTATGTTAAGTTTTAGTTTGGGCAAAAATAGAATGGGGTTTTAAAGCTACTGAATCTGGAGGGTAAATAAAATACATTTCTAAACAAACGTTATTCGTCACATGATTCATAAACAAAAGGTGTAGACTTACTTACGGGCCCTTCCCAACGCAGAGAGAAAGAAACAAGAGAAACAATAGAAAAGTCAAACAAATAACAACGAGTAATGATAACTTGGCTGTATACATGGCCTTCCATTTCCTGTAGTCCACCATCAGCTCCTTTGTCTTGCTCACATTGAGGGAGATGGTTGTTGTCCTGGCACCACACTGCCAGGTCTCTTTATTTTACTAGGCAAGTCAGTTAAGAACAAATTATTATTTACAATGACGGCCTAGGAACAATGGGTTAACTGCCTTGTTCAGGGGCAGAACGACAGATTTGTACCTTGTCAGCTCGGGGATTCAAACTTGCAACCTTTCGGTTACTAGTCCAATGCTCTAACCACTAGGCTACACTCTGACCTCCCTATAGGCGGGCTCATCGTTGTCGGTGATACGGCCTACCACCGTCGTGTCGTCGGTAAACTCAATGAGGATGTTGGAGTCAGGCGCGACAACCCAGTTGTGGGTGAACAGGGGGTACAGAAGGGGCCCCTGTCTTAAGGGTCAGCGTGGCATAGGTGTTGTTGCCTACCCTCACCACCTGGGGGCGGCCTGTCAGGAAGTCCAGGATCCAGTTGCAGGGGGAGGTGTTCAGTCCCAGTGTCCTTAGCTTAGTGATGAGCTTTGAGGGAACTATGGTGTTGAACGCTGAGCTGTAGTCAATGAACAGCATTCGTCACGTAGGTGTTCCTTTTGTCCAGGTGGGGAAAGCCAGTGTGGAGTACAATAGAGATTGCGTCATCTGTGGATCTGTTGGGGTGGTATGCAAATTGTTGTGGGTCCAGGATGTCTGTGATCATGGTGTTGATGTGAGCCATGACCTGGCTCACATGCGAGTAGCATGTGAGCGCTACGGGTCGATAGTCATTTAGACAGGTTACTTTGGCGTTCTTGGGGCACAGGGTCTATGTATTACAGACTGGGTCAAGATTGAACATGTCAGTGAGACACTTGCCAGTTGGTCAGCACATGCTCCGAGTACACGTCCTGGTAATCCGTCTGGCCCTGTGACCTTGTGAATGTTAACCTGTTATGGATAGGGGGCAGTATTTTCACGGCCGGATAAAAAAACGTACCAGATTTAATCTGATTATTACTCCTGCCCAGAAACTAGAAAATGCATATAATTATTAGCTTTGGATAGAAAACACTCCAAAGTTTCTAAAACTGTTTGAATGGTGTCCGTGAGTATAACAGAACTCATTTGGCAGGCCAAAACCTGAGAAGATTCCTTACAGGAAGTGCCCTGTCTGACCATTCCTTGGCCTTCTACACTCTCTTTATTGAAAACTGAGGATCTCTGCTTTAACGTGACACTTCCTCCGGCTCCCATAGGCTCTCAGAAGGCGGCAAAACGTTGAATGATGCCTTTGCAGGCCCAGGCTGAAAAACAGTAGCGCATTTGGTAAGTGGTCGATCAGAGAACAATGAGACTGGAGGCGCGTGCACGAGGAGACTCCATGTTTTTATTTTCAGTCTTTGACGAAAACAACGACTCCCGGTCGGAATATTATCGCTTTTTTACGAGAAAAATCGCATAAAAATTGATTTTAAACAGCGTTTGACATGCTTCGAAGTACGGTAATGGAATATTTTGAATTTTTTTGTCACGAAACGCGCCGGGCGCGTCACCCTTCGTCACACTTCGGATAGTGTCTTGAACGCACAACAAAATGCCGCTATTTGGATATAACTATGGATTATTTGGAACCAAACCAACATTTGTTATTGAAGTAGAAGTCCTGGGAGTGCATTCTGACGAAGAACAGCAAAGGTAATCCAATTTTTATTATAGTAAATCGGAGTTTGGTGAGGGCTAAACTTGGTGGGTGTCAAAATAGCTAGCCATGATGGCCAGGCTATCTACTCAGAATATTGCAAAATGTGCTTTCACCGAAAAGCTATTTTAAAATCGGACATAGTGATTGCATAAAGGAGTTCTGTATCTATAATTCTTTAAATAATTGTTATGTTTTTTGTGAACGTTTATCGTGAGTAATTTAGTAAATTCACCGGAAGTGTTCGGTGGGAATGCTAGTTCTGAACGTCACATGCTAATGTAAAAAGCTGGTTTTTGATATAAATATGAACTTGATTGAACAAAACATGCATGTATTGTATAACATAATGTCCTAGGAGTGTCATCTGATGAAGATCATCAAAGGTTAGTGCTGCATTTAGCTGTGGTTTGGGTTTTTGTGACATATATGCTTGCTTTGAAAATGGCTGTGTGATTATTTTTGGCAGGGTACTCTCCTGACATAATCTAATGTTTTGCTTTCGTTGTAAAGCCTTTTTGAAATCGGACAACGTGGTTGGATTAACGAGAGTCTTATCTTTCAAATGGTGTAAAATAGTCATATTTTTCAGAAATGTAAGTTATAGCATTTTTGAGGTATTTGTATTTCGCGCCACGCAATTCCACTGGCTGTTGACTAGGGTGGGACGCTAACGTCCCACTGGCCCAGAGAGGTTAATATTAGAGGTGTGCACCAGCTGATGCACAGAAAACCATAGAAAACCCAGCTAACTGTATATTATCCATGTCCTTGATCAACCATGACTCAGAGAAGCATAGTATATTGCAGTTCTTCTGGTCCCGTTGATAGGATAGTCTGCAACGGAGCTCGTCCAGTTTATTCTCCAGTGATTGCACATTCGCCAATAGAACAGAGGGTAGGGGCGGTTTATTTCATAACTTCATCATTGGTGGTGGTTAAGTGCATGGTGATGAGCTTCATGCAAATTTCCAACACATCTCAAATCAAAATGATCTTTCTAAAATCAGAGGGCGAGGGGGATACAGAGAGAGGGAGAGAGGGATACAGAGAGAGTGAGAGAGGGATACAGAGAGAGTGAGAGAGAGAGAGGGTGAGGGGGATACAGAGAGAGGGAGAGAGGGATACAGAGAGAGGGAGAGAGGGAGAGAGGGATACAGAGAGAGAGAGAGAGAGAGAGAGAGAGAGAGAGAGGATACAGAGAGGGATACAAAGGGAGAGAGAGGGATACAGAGGGAGAGGGATACAGAGAAAGAGAGAGAAAGAGGGGGAGAGAGGGATACAGAGAGGGATACAGAGAGGCGGATACAGAGAAAGAGAGTGATACAGAGAGAGAGAGAGAGAGAGAGAGGGATACAGAGAGAGTGAGAGAGAAGGATAGAGAGAGGGAGAGGGATACAGAGAGAGGGATACAGAGAGAGGGATACAGAGGGTGAGAGAAAGGATACCGAGCGAGGGAGAGAGAGAGGGATACAGAGAGAGGGAGAGAAAGAGGGAGAGAGAAAGAGGGAGAGGGGGATACAGAGAGAGGGATACAGAGAGGGAGGATACAGAGGGAGGGAGAGAAGGATACAGAGGGAGGGATACAGAGAGATGGAGAGAGAGAGGTACTCAGAGTGAGGGAGAGAGAAAGAGAGGGATACAGAGCGAGGGAGAGAGGGATACAGAGAGAGGGATACAGAGGGAAAGAGGGATATGGAGAGAGGGATACAGAGAAGGGAGAGAGGGATACAGAGTGGGAGAGAGGGATACAGAGTGGGAGAGAGGGATACAGAGTGGGAGAGAGGGATACAGAGTGGGAGAGAGGGATATGGAGAGAGGGATACAGAGTGGGAGAGAGGGATACAGAGGGGGAGAGAGGGATACAGAGAGGGATACAGAGAGAGGGAGAGAGGGATACAGAGAGAGGGATACAGAGGGAAAGAGGGATATGGAGAGAGGGATACAGAGAGGGATACAGAGAGGGATACAGAGTGGGAGAGAGGGATACAGAGTGGGAGAGAGGGATACAGAAAGGGAGAGGGGGATACAGAGAGAGGGAGAGGGGGATACAGAGAGAGGGAGAGGGGGATATGGAGAGAGGGATGCAGAGACAGGGAGCGAGAGAAGGATACAGAGAGAACGAGACATCAGACGATAGAGCAACTCCTCAAAATAAGTTTCTCTCTCTCTCCTCTTTAGTTTGTGTCAGCGTACGTGTGTCTAGCTACATGTGTCTAGCTACATGTGTCTAGCTAGAGTTGAAGTCGGAAGTTTACATACACCTTAGCCAAATACATTTAAACTCAGTTTTTTACAATTCCTGACATTTAATCCTAGTAAAAATTCCCTGTCTTAGGTCAGTTAGGATCACCACTTCATTTTAAGAATGTGAAATGTCAGAATAATAGTAGAGAGAATGATTTATTTCAGCTTTTATTTCTTTCATTACATTCCCAGTGGGTCAGAAGTTTACACTCAATTAGTATTTGGTAGCATTGCCTATAAATTGTTTAACCTGTCAAGGTATAGGGGGCAGTATTTTCGATTTCGGATGAAAAACGTGCCCAGAGTAAACTGCCTAATACTCGGGCCCAGAGTCAAATATTTGCATATTACTAGTAGATTTGGATAGAAGACACTCTAAACTTTCTAAAACTGTTTGAATGATGTCTGTGAGTATAACAGAACTCATATGGCAGGCAAAAACCTGAGAAAAATCCAACCAGGAAGTGGGAAATCTGATGCTTGTAGTCTTCAAGTCATTGCCTATCTAACACACAGTGACTTAGGGTTCATTTTGCACTTCCTAAGGCTTCCACTAGATGTCAACAGTCTTTAGAACCTAGTTTCAGGCTTTTGCGGTGAACACAGAGCGAACAAGAAGGCCGGGAAGTTGGTGACTCAGAAAATGACATGACTTCTGTGGCGCGCAATCACGTGATGAGGTAGCTGTGTTCCATAACGTTTTTCAAGACATTGGAATCGTCCGGTTGGAATATTATTGAAGTTTTATGTTAAAAAGGACCTAAAGATTGATGCTATACAAAGTTTGACATGTTTCAACGAACGTAAATATAACTTTTTTAGACTTTTCGTTGTGAAATTTTGGGCGCGCTTCCTACATTTGGAGTAGCTTACTGAACGCGCTAACAACAAGGAGGTATTTGGACATAAATTATGGACTTTATCGAACAAAACAACATTTATTGTGGACCTGGCATTCCTGGAAGTGCCTTCTGATGAAGATCATCAAAGGTAAGTGAATATTTATAATGCTATTTATTATTTTAGATGACTCCAAAATGGCGGGTATCTGTATTGCCTGTTGTATTTTTCTGAGCGCCGTACTCAGATTATTGCAAAGTGTGCTTTCCCCGTGAAGCTTTTTTGAAATCTGTCAAAGCGGTTGCATTCAGGAGATGTTTATCTATAATTCTTTGAATAACAGTTTAATATTTTATCAACATTTATGATGAGTATTTTTGTAAATTGTTGTGCTGATTCACCGGGGGTTTTGGAGGAAAAATATTTTCTGAATATCACACGCCAATGTAAAATGTTTTTTTTTTATATAAATATGAACTTTATCGAACAAAACATACATGTATTGTGTAACATTGAGTCCTAGGAGTGTCATCTGATGAAGATCGTCAAAGGTTCGTGCTTAATCTTAGCTGTATTTATGGTTTTTGTGACCGCTCTCCTGCTTGGAAAATGGCTGTGTGGTTTTTCTTGTGTTGGCACTGTCCTAACATAATCTAACTTTATGCTTTATGCTTTATGCAACCAATGTGGTTGGATTAAGGAGAGGTTTATCTTTAAAATGGTGTAAAATAGTTGCATGTTTGAGAACTTTGAATTATGACATTTTGTTGTTTTGAATTTGGCGCTCTGATTTTTCACTGGCTGTTGAATAGTGTGAACCGTGGGTGGGACAGTAGGGTCCCACGTAGCCCCGAGAAGTTAACTTGGGTCAAACTTTTCAGGTAGCCTTCCACAAGCTTCCCACAATAAGTTGGTTGAATTTTGGCCCATTCCTCCTGACAGAGCTGGTGTAACGGACTTAGGATTGTAGGCCTCCTTGCTCGCACACGCTTTTTCAGTTCTGCCCACACATTTTCTATAGGATTGAGGTCGGGGCTTTGTGATGGCCACTCCAAATACCTTGTCTTTGTTGTCCTTAAGCCATTTTGCCACAACTTTGGAAGTATGCTTGGGGTCATTGTCCATTTGGAAGACCCATTTGCGACCAAGCTTTAACTCCTGACTGATGTCTTGAGATGTCCACATAATTTTCCTCCTCATGATGCCATCTATTCTGTGAAGTGCACCAGTCCCTCCTGCAGCAAAGCACCCCCACAACATGATGCTGCCACCCCCGTGCTTCACGGTTGGGATGGTGTTCTTCGGGCTTGCAAGCCTCCCCATTTTTCCTCCAAACATAACGATGGTCATTATGGCCAAACAGTTCTATTTTTGTTTCATCAGACCAGAGGACATTTCTCCAAAAAGTACGATCTTTGTCCCCATGTGCAGTTGCAAACCGTAGTCTGGCTTTTTTTATGGCGGTTTTGGAGCAGGGGCTTCTTCCTTGATGAGCGGCCTTTCAGGTTATGTCAATATAGGACTTGTTTTATTGTGGATATAGATACTTTTGTACCGGTTTCCTCCAGCATCTTCACAAGGTCCTTTGCTGTTGTTCTGGGATTGATTTGCATTTTTCGCACCAAAGTACGTTCATCTCTAGGATACAGAACGCGTCTCCTTCCTGAGCGGTATGATTGCTGCGTGGGCCCATGGTGTTTATCCTTGCGTACTATTGTTTGTACAGATGAACGTGGTACCTTCAGGCATTTGGAAATTGCTCCCAAGGATGAACCAGATTTGTGGAGGTCCACAATTTTTTTTCTGAGGTCTTGACTGATTTCTTTTGATTTCCCCATGATGTCAAGCAAAGAGGCACTGAGTTTGAAGGTAGGACTTGAAATACATCCACAGGTACACATCCAATTGACTCAAATTATGTCAATTAGCCTATCAGAAGCTTCTAAAGCTAAGACATTATTTTCTGGAATTTTCCAAGTTGTTTAAAGACACAATCAACTTAGTGTATGTAAGCTTCTGACCCACTGGAATTGTGATACAGTGAATTATAAGTGAAATAATCTGTCTGTAAACAATTGTTGGAAAAATTACTTGTGTCATGCACAAAGTAGATGTCCTAACCGACTTGCCAAAACTATAGTTTATTAACAAGAAATATGCTATATGCGTATCAAGCTATGTCCGTGTCACGCTATGTCCGTGTCTAGCTATGTCCGTGTCTAGCTATGTCCGTGTCTAGCTATGTCCGTGTCTAGCTATGTCCGTGTCTAGCTATGTCCGTGTCTAGCTATGTCCGTGTCTAGCTCTGTGCGTGTCTAGCTCTGTGCGTGTCTAGCTATGTCCGTGTCTAGCTAGCCGGCTGCGTCCGTGTCTAGCTATGTGCGTGTCACGCTATGTCCGTGTCACGCTATGTCCGTGTCTAGCTATGTCCGTGTCTAGCTATGTCCGTGTCTAGCCATGTGCGTGTCTAGCCATGTCCGTGTCTAGCTCTGTGCGTGTCTAGCTCTGTGCGTGTCTAGCTATGTGCGTGTCTAGCTATGTGCGTGTCTAGCTATGTCCGTGTCTAGCTATGTCCGTGTCTAGCTCTGTGCGTGTCTAGCTATGTCCGTGTCTAGCTCTGTGCGTGTCTAGCTCTGTGCGTGTCTAGCTCTGTGCGTGTCTAGCTCTGTGCGTGTCTAGCTCTGTGCGTGTCTAGCTCTGTGCGTGTCTAGCTATGTCCGTGTCTAGCTCTGTGCGGGTCTAGCTATGTCCGTGTCTAGCTCTGTGCGTGTCTAGCTCTGTGCGTGTCTAGCTCTGTGCGTGTCTAGCTCTGTGCGTGTCTAGCTCTGTGCGTGTCTAGCTCTGTGCGTGTCTAGCTCTGTGCGTGTCTAGCTATGTCCGTGTCTAGCTCTGTGCGTGTCTAGCTATGTCCGTGTCTAGCTCTGTGCGTGTCTAGCTATGTCCGTGTCTAGCTCTGTGCGTGTCTAGCTCTGTGCGTGTCTAGCTATGTCCGTGTCTAGCTATGTCCGGTCTAGCTATGTCCGTGTCTAGCTATGTCCGTGTCTAGCTATGTCCGTGTCTAGCTCTGTGCGTGTCTAGCTCTGTGCGTGTCTAGCTCTGTGCGTGTCTAGCTATGTCCGTGTCTAGCTATGTCCGTGTCTAGCTATGTCCGTGTCTAGCTATGTCCGTGTCTAGCTCTGTGCGTGTCTAGCTATGTGCGTGTCTAGCTATGTGCGTGTCTAGCTATGTGCGTGTCTAGCTATGTGCGTGTCTAGCTCTGTGCGTGTCTAGCTCTGTGCGTGTCTAGCTATGTCCGTGTCTAGCTATGTCCGTGTCTAGCTATGAGTGTCGAGGTGTTTTTGCCCTCTCCGATTAAACAAGCCCCAGGATTAATTAGGGTTAATGAACTCAGCGCAGCTTTGGGGACTAAAGAGTTAATATCTCAGATTTGCAGAGGAAAGTGTTTGTGTGTGTCTGTGTGTGTTTCTACTCTCTGTGTCTGTGTGCATCAGCAAGCACATATTAGCTAACTAGATTTCCTAACGCTAGCCACAGAAAACAGAGGCTGCAGATACAAGTGAACACAGGAAGCGCTAAGCAGCCTCCCTAACAGTTGCTAGCAGAGACTGAGGAGAAGTTACCACATCTGTTTCCTCAAACAAAAGCAACAGCAACGCTGCAGAGAGGCGATCTGTCCTCGAACAGACGCGAGTGTGTATGTTGTCATAAAACATGTATGCATTGAGTACACAGATACGAGAGCTTGAGAGAGCAGGCAGGGGGGGGTTTCTTCTGTTGTCAAGCTGGGAAGGGGGCAGTGTGCCATTACTGCTGCTGTACTCTGAACACACACGGACTAGATCCCTTTGCTATTTCCCTTCTGCGACCAACTTCTTCCTGACTCCATGACTCAGAACAGACCAGGCCTCTCCACTTTATGAAAAAGGGAAACGCCAAACCCAGCGAAAGGAGATAAGGGCAGAAAAGAGAGAGAGAAACATTTGTGCTGCGCTGGTTTCCCGTGTTGACTTCCAGCTGTGGGAGGGTCGGGAGAGAGAAACAGAGAGAGCGAGAAAAAGAGAGCGAGAGAGAACAGCAGGAAATTCCTTCGTCATATCCCAGATCTGTGTGTTCTTCCAATAAATAAGCATACTGGAATACTCCTCCTCTGTCGCTCTTCTCAGTTGTTTTTTTGTAATACGATTTCAGTCGGGGGGTGTGTGTGTGTGTGTGTGTGTGTGTGTGTGTGTGTGTGTGTGTGTGTGTGTGTGTGTGTTTGTCCTACTGGGTTCGAACCCGGGTCTCTTGTGCACCACAAGACTGTGTTAGCCCGCTCGGGGAGAGGAAAGGGAATTTGGTCGACCAAATCACCACCGTTATGTGTGTGTGTAGTATGTAGTGTGTGTGTGTGTGTGTGTGTGTGTGTGTGTGTGTGTGTGTGTGTGTAGTGTGTGTAGTGTGTGTAGTGTGTGGTATGTAGTGTGGTATGTAGTGTAGTATGTAGTGTGGTATGTAGTGTGTGTGTGTGTGTGTGTGTATGTGTGTGTGTGTGTGTGTGTGTGTGTGTGTGTGTGTGTGTGTGTGTGTGTAGTGTGTGTAGTGTGTGTAGTGTGTGGTATGTAGGTGTGGTATGTAGTGTGGTATGTAGTGTGGTATGTAGTGTGTGTGTGTGTGTGTGTGTGTTGTGTAGTGTGTGTAGTGTGTGTAGTGTGTGGTATGTAGTGTGGTATGTAGTGTGGTATGTAGTGTGTGTGTGTGTGTGTGTGTAGTGTGTGTAGTGTGTGTAGTGTGTGGTATGTAGTGTGGTATGTAGTGTGGTATGTAGGTGTGTGTGTGTGTATATGTAGTGGTGTGTGTGTGTGTGTGTGTGTGTGTGTGTAGTGTGTGTAGTGTGTGGTATGTAGTGTGGTATGTAGTGTAGTATGTAGTGTGGTATGTAGTGTGTGTGTGTATATGTAGTGTGTGTAGTGTGTGGTATGTAGTGTGGTATGTAGTGTGGTATGTAGTGTGGTATGTAGTGTGTGTGTGTGTATATGTAGTGTGTGTAGTGTGTGTAGTGTGTGTAGTGTGTGTAGTGTGTGGTATGTAGTGTGGTATGTAGTGTGGTATGTAGTGTGTGTGTGTGTAGTAGGTGTGTAGTGTGTGTAGTGTGTGGTATGTAGTGTGGTATGTAGTGTGGTATGTAGTGTGTGTGTGTGTATATGTAGTGTGTGTAGTGTGTGTAGTGTGTGTAGTGTGTGTAGTGTGTGGTATGTAGTGTGGTATGTAGTGTGGTATGTAGTGTGTGTATGTGTATATGTAGTTTGTGTAGTGTGTGTAGTGTGTGTAGTGTGTGTAGTGTGTGGTATGTAGTGTGGTATGTAGTGTGTGTGTGTGTATATGTAGTGTGTGGTATGTAGTGTGGTATGTAGTGTGGTATGTAGTGTGGTATGTAGTGTAGTATGTAGTGTGGTATGTAGTGTGTGTGTGTGTATATGTAGTGTGTGTGTATGTAGTGTGGTATGTAGTGTGTGTAGTGTGTGTAGTGTGGTATGTAGTGTGGTATGTAGTGTGGTATGTAGTGTGTGTGTGTGTATATGTAGTGTGTGTGTATGTAGTGTGGTATGTAGTGTGTGTAGTGTGTGTAGTGTGGTATGTAGTGTGGTATGTAGTGTGGTATGTAGTGTAGTATGTAGTGTGGTATGTAGTGTGTGTGTGTGTATATGTAGTGTGTGTGTATGTAGTGTGGTATGTAGTGTGTGTAGTGTGTGTAGTGTGGTATGTAGTGTGGTATGTAGTGTGGTATGTAGTGTGGTGTAGTGTGTGGTATGTAGTGTGGTATGTAGTGTGGTATGTAGTGTGTGTGTGTGTGTGTGTGTATATGTAGTGTGTGTAGTGTGTGGTATGTAGTGTGGTATGTAGTGTGGTATGTAGTGTGGTATGTAGTGTGTGTGTGTGTGTATATGTAGTGTGTGTAGTGTGTGGTATGTAGTGTGGTATGTAGTGTGGTATGTAGTGTGGTATGTAGTGTGGTATGTAGTGTGGTATGTAGTGTGTGTGTGTGTATATGTAGTGTGTGTACCTCATGTCCTCCAACAGGTCACACTCTGTCTGATGTTTGAGGTGCAGTCTGGTCATCTGCTCTATGTGACAATTCTTCAGCTCCTGAGTTACTTTGACCTGCAGGGAGGGACACAGTCACACTGTCAATCAGTCCATCAAAAGGTACATTCAGCTATTTATTTATTTTATTTTATTTTTTATTTCACCTTTATTTAACCAGGTAGGCAAGTTGAGAACAAGTTCTCATTTACAATTGCGACCTGGCCAAGATAAAGCAAAGCAGTTCGACAACATACAAAAACACAGAGTTACACATGGAGTAAAACAACATACAATCAATGATGCAGTAGAAGAAAAAAAATTAAAAAATAAGACTATATACAATGTGAGCAAATGATGTGAGATAAGGGAGGTAAAGGCAAAAAAATGCCATGGTGGCAAAATAAATAAAGTATAGCAAGAAAAACACTGGAATGGTAGATTTGTAGTTTGAAGAAAGTTCAGAGATAAAATATAAATAATATGGTGCAAAGGAGCAAAATAAATAAAATAAATAAATACAGTAGGGGAAGAGGTAGTAGTTTGGGCTAAATTATAGATGGGCTATGTACAGGTGCAGTGATCTGTGAGCTGCTCTGACAGCTGGTGCTTAAAGCTAGTGAGGGAGATAAGTGTTTCCAGTTTCAGAGATTTTTGTAGTTCGTTCCAGTCATTGGCAGCAGAGAACTGGAAGGAGAGACGACCAAAGGAGGAGTTGGCTTTAGGGGTGACCAGAGAGATATACCTGCTGGAGCGCGTGCTACAGGTGGGTGCTGCTATGGTGACCAGTGAGCGGAGATAAGGGGGGACTTTACCTAGCAGGGTCTTGTAGATGACCTGGAGCCAATGTGTTTGGCGACGATTATGAAGCGAAGGCCAGCCAACGAGAGCGTACAGGTCGCAGTGGTGGGTAGTATATGGGGCTTTGGTGACAAAACGGATGGCACTGTGATAGACTGCATCCAGCTTGTTGAGTAGGGTATTGGAAGCTATTTTGTAAATGACATCGCCGAAGTCGAGGATTGGTAGGATGGTCAGTTTTACGAGGGTATGTTTGGCAGCATGAGTGAAGGATGCTTTGTTGCGAAATAGGAAGCCAATTCGAGATTTCACTTTGGATTGGAGATGATTGATGTGAGTCTGGAAGGAGAGTTTACAGTCTAACCAGACACCTAGGTATTTGTAGTTGTCCACAAATTCTAAGTTAGAACCGTCCAGAGAAGTGATGCTGGACAGGCGGGCAGCTATATGAAGTTACCATAAGTAACGGGGTGACTTCGAAGCAAGAGCCTAGTAATCTCATTAGCATTAGTCCACCCTGCTACCAACATTCACTGGAGAGGCGCCAACTGCACAGACACACCCACTGGTGTAGCGGAGGGTAATCAAAGGTAAACTGGTGTAGCAGAGGGTAATCAAAGGTAAACACCGTTTGCGGTAAAATGCATCGAAAGTATAGGGAGTATTACTTTACTCACCGCGAACCGCGATCAGCGTTTACTCAGCGCAACGACCAACTCACCCACCCACGGAAGCACACTCACAGTCATTATCAGCCATTGAGTATGTTTACATGCACACTAATAATTACATATTAAATTGATTATGGCAGTATGGCTTTAGTCATGTAAACACCAGAAGGCATCCCCATGTTTCCCAGCCGAAACAGTTAGGAAGATTTTGTACTGTGGGTTTTTTTTCGGCTGTTCAGGTACACAAAAAATGTTCTGGAGGCAAGCCGAAGTTCGGAGCCAAAGTCTACGCCCCTTCGTTGGCGAAAGGTCAATGGTAGGGATTTGTCAATAAACTCTGTTGTCATTCAACGGGAGACGACTTGTTTTCATGCACATTTTTTCCATAAAAAAAATACTGTACTAAACATCTTAGTTAGGCGTAAAATTGACCGACTAAGATCTCTTCATCAAAAAACGTCAAAGTTAATTACAGATTTCTTGAGGTATATTCAATTAATTATGTCTAGGAGGAAGTAAGTGTATACTGGCTATGGCGTCACAAAATAGACAAACAGTACTATCACCACTTTTTTTTTTTTTTCAAGCAAATGTCTTAAGGGAGTATGCGAGCACACTCGGTTTGGCTGGCCAGTTCGGCTAGGGGCCAGCGGAACTGAAGTATGCTGACACCTTTGCTTATCTTAAATCGGCGTAAAGTTACGAAGTAAGCATACGCCGATTAAAGCACCTGGTTTTCTGAGCAATCTTGAATCTCAAATTGTTAGGGCATGTCAAATACTTAATCGGCGTTCCAGCGGTGTATTTGATCTGCGCATGTACCAGCACAAGTGGTGCAAGCCTCCCTCTTATGTGTGGCGCAAGCCTCCCTCTTATGTGTGGCGCAAGCCTCCCTCTTATGTGTGGCGCAAGCCTCCCTCTTATGTGTGGCGCAAGCCTCCCTCTTATGTGTGGCGCAAGCCTCCCTCTTATGTGTGGCGCAAGCCTCCCTCTTATGTGTGGCGCAAGCCTCCCTCTTATTGCGAGTGAAGATAGTTTGGAAATAAACTGAAAGTATGCATGTTAGCAGTGGCGGTTCTAGATTGTATGGCTCCCTGGGCGAACCCCCCCCCAAACAAAATAACTCATTTTTATTCCAAAATTTGGAACAACAAATAAATAATCATAACATTTAAAACTATAAGAATATATATAAAAATAAGACACATAAATATCAAAAAGAAGTAACAAAGACAAATAAGCAAAAAAAGAAACGTCCCTTTTTCAGGACCGTCTTTCAAAGATAATTCGTAAAAATATAAATAACTTCACAGATCTTCATTGTAAAGGGTTTAAACACTGTTTCCCATGCTTGTTCAATGAACTATAAACAATTAATGAACATGCACCAGTGGAACGGTCGTTAAGACACAAACAGCTTACAGACGGTAGGCAATTAAGGTCACAGTTATGAAAACTTAGGACACTAAAGAAGCCTTTCTACTGACTCTGAAAAAAATCAAAAGAAAGATGCCCAGGGTCCCTGCTCATCTGTGTGAACGTGCCTTAGGCATGATGCAAGGAGGCAAGAGGATTGCAGATGTGGCCAGGGCAATAAATTGCTATGTCCATATTGCGAGACGCCCAAGACAGCGCTACAGGGAGACAGGACGGAAAACTGATTGTCCTCGCAGTGGCAGACCACATGTAACAACACCTGCACAGGATCAGTACATCCGAACATCACACCTGCGGGACAGGTACAGGATGGCAACAACAACTGCCCGAGTTACACCAAGAACGCACAATCCCTCCATCAGTGCTCAGACTGTCCGCAATAGACTGAGAGAGGCTGGACTGAGGGCTTGTAGGCTTGTAAGGCAGGTCAACCTACATTTACATTTTACATTTACATAGGTCCTCACCAGACATCACTGGCAACAACGTCACCTATGGGCACAAACCGATCGTTGCTGGACCAGACAGGACTGGCAAAAAGTGCTCTTCACTGACGAGTTGCGGTTTTGTCTCACCCTGGGTGATGGTCGGATTTGCGTTTATCGTCGAAGGAATGAGCGTTACACCGAAGCCTGTACTCTGGAGCGGGATCGATTTGGAGGTGGAGGGTCCGTCATGGTCTGGGGCGGTGTGTCACAGCATCATCGGACTGAGCTTGTTGTCATTGCAGGCAATCTCAACACTGTGCGTTACAGGGAAGACATCCTCCTCCCTCATGTGGTACCCTTCCTGCAGGCTCATCCTGACATGACCCTCCAGCATGACAATGCCACCAACCATACTGCTCGTTCTGTGCGTGATTTCCTGCAAGACAGGAATGTCAGTGTTCTGCCATGGCCAGCGAAGAGCCCAGATCTCAAGCCCATTGAGCACGTCTGGGACCTGTTAGATCGGAGGGTGAGGGCTAGGGCCATTCCCCCCCAGAAATGTCCGGGAACCTGCAGGTGCCTTGGTGGAAGAGTGGGGTAACATCTCACAGCAAGAACTGGCAAATCTGGTGCAGTCCATGAGGAGGAAATGCACTGCAGTACTTAATGCAGCTGGTGGCCACACCACATACTCACTGTTACTTTTGATTTTGACCCCCCCTTTGTTCAGGGACACATTATTCAATTTCTGTTAGTCACATGTCTGTGGAACTTGTTCAGTTTATGTCTCAGTTGTTGAATCTTATGTTCATACAAATATTTACATGTTAAGTTTACTGAAAATAAACGCAGTTGACAGTGAGAGGACGTTTCTTTTTTTGCTGAGTTTAGAAACAAATTGTAGTATATAAATACAAATTGAATTATTACACTATTACCCTATTGCTAACAAAAACAAATAAAACTAAATTGCACAAATCCTATATCACACAAATACACAAATAGAATAAAGTAATAAAGTAATCCTTCTACCCCCCCCCTTAAAAGATATAGATGTACTATTGTAAAGTGGTTGTTCCACTGGATATCATAAGGTGAATCCACCAATTTGTAAGTCGCTCTGGATAAGAGCGTCTGCTAAATTACTTAAATGTAAATGTAAATAAAGAAGACATCCTGATTATTACACTATTGCACTTCAAACAAGAAACACACAAACTAAATTGCACAACTAATTGCATTAGTACTGTACACAGTTAGAGGTGCGCTATTTGATAGGTTCCCCCACTCTCCCTACCTCGGGCTTCCTGTGGGGAGACCTGAGGTCAACCTACCCCCTCCCCATCTCGTACTTCTGAGTGGGAGACCTTCCCAGGCAATAGCCTGCCTAGCTCACAAACTAGAATCAGGGAGCCCACTCCGACAAGGTTAATTGACCCACAGTCCCACACGGTGACATATCATTGACGTGACGTGCAAATGAGCGATAGAAAACCGATCGCGCAAATGTCACCATTCGGAATATTTAATATTTTTTTGTGCGGGCGCCCCGTGCCGCCCCGGGCGGCTGCCCATGCCGCCTATGCCTAAATCCACCACTGCATCTGAGAAATAGTTTCACATGCAAACATTATATGTCTGAACTCCGAATCAAATAGGCTTCGTAAAAATAACATGGTCGAAAGTTTATTTTGATTAGCGATTCTCCCATCAGTTCGCCCAATTTCAGATGTGTCATGTAAACAGGATTATTAGGGAAATTGTTCTTCTTGCAAAGCATGTCAATGTTTTAAATGACCTATTAGTCTGACTATCCATAATACAATCTTACTATTGTGTGCATGCAACAGTACTCATTGTCTCTTGGGGGGATTATGCAGTCGGAGATTCATGACTGTTCTAGACAAAACAACAACACAGAGCACAATCAGTGTGTGCTGAAGCTGTCATGTTGCCTGCCTTTGAAGATGGGGGGGAGTGGTCCACGGTGGGGCTTTTCAGAGATAGAGGAGGTCCACGGTGGGGCTTTTCAGAGATAGAGGAGGTCCACGGTGGGGCTTTTCAGAGATAGAGAAGGAGAGGTCCACGGTGGGGCTTATCAGAGATAGAGAAGGAGAGGTCCACGGTGGGGCTTATCAGAGATAGAGAAGGAGAGGTCCACGGTGGGGCTTATCAGAGATAGAGAAGGAGAGGTCCACGGTGGGGCTTATCAGAGATAGAGAAGGAGAGGTCCACGGTGGGGCTTATCAGAGATAGAGAAGGAGAGGTCCATGGTGGGGCTTATCAGAGATAGAGAAGGAGAGGTCCATGGTGGGGCTTATCAGAGATAGAGAAGGAGAGGTCCATGGTGGGGCTTATCAGAGATAGAGAAGGAGAGGTCCATGGTGGGGCTTATCAGAGATAGAGAAGGAGAGGTCCATGGTGGGGCTTATCAGAGATAGAGAAGGAGAGGTCCATGGTGGGGCTTATTAGGGGAAAATGACTTCACTCCATCTCTCCTTTCAGTCAGTCACATATGAGACAGTAAAAAATGAGAGAGAGGGCAGGGAGAGAGAGGAAAGCTAGATGAGGGACAAAGAGGGAGAGAGATGGGGAGGGAGAGAGAGAAAGAGAGAGATGGGAGGGAGGGAGGGAGGGAGAGAGAGAGATGGGAGGGAGAGAGAGAAAGAGAGAGATGGGAGGGAGAGAGAGAAAGAGAGAGATGGGGAGGGAGGGAGAGAGAGAGATGTGGAGGGAGAGGGAGAGAGAGCGAGAGATGGGGAGAGAGAGAGATGGGAGGAAGAGAGAGAGAGAGAGAGAGAGAGCGAGAGAGATATGGGGAGAGAGAGAGATGGGAGGAAGAGAGAGAGAGAGTGAGAGAGATATGGAGGGAGAGAGAGAGATGGGGAGGAAGAGATGTACTCTCTATCTGACCCATAAAGGGGAGGACATGATGTGACATGTTCAGTCTGCCTACAATGTGTCTGACAGACTCAGTGGAGCAGCAACAGCACCCGGGAATAACCGATAATTAACTGAAAGCTGTGCCGAGGTACTGCAAGCCAGTAATTGGTTCTCAGACACCTCTTCTAGAATAACTAAGATCATGAAAGAGAAACACAGACTCTCTCTCACATACACACACAACATGTGAATGGCAGACAGGAAGAACAAAGGGACACTATGCCTTGTTACAGTATATTCTACATTGTACCAGAGAGGTGTCACAAAACACACGCACAAAGGGAAGACGTGTGCACTGTAAACAATGGCCCCTGGACACACTGCATACTGTACAACCCGCAGAGCCCACGTCGTTAATTATCGGTGATGCAAACTAAGGCTCGAGACCTGATGACTGACTACTTGTCTCTATAGTATGGAAACGAAATGCACCGTGTCAGTAATAACCAGACAGCTGTGATGAGCTAGCGAACAACGTTATTAACCGTTCACTGACTAACAGCGGAACAATCCTCAAATCTCCGTCTATTGACTTAACCGCGCGATTAAAATAGTTAGCTAGCTACGTTTTGTCCAAATACACTAAAAGTCAAGGCAAGGGTGTGTTAAAATCACACAATGGAACATTATTGTGGCCACCAAATGCATCCTATCTTCTGGTTAACAATGTTTTAGGAGGGGAAGAATCCGTCACTACTCTCCAGATGAGAGGACAACATCTGAGCTGTCATGCATGTTTGTGTCCCGTTTATAGTTCATCAGCGTAACGTTACTTCAAATGTGTTTCGAAACATTATCAACTAGCTAGCTAAGTCCCGAATGCTCCTTAAAAAACTACAGCTTGGCCTACAGCTACATGTTTGTGGAAGACTAACGTTAGCCAAAGATACGGAGCCCTTCTATGTTTGGTTAGCTAGCAAGCAGATAGCGGTTCCTCACGACCTCCACCAGACCTATCTGCTAGCTAGCTAACCAAACATAGCTGCTTGGCATGACTACAACCTGGGTTGAAATTGACAACCGAATACAAATACTATAGTTACAATATTTGCAACACCACATTTGGCTTATAATACTAGCAAGCTAGCTAAGTAGCTAATGTTAAACATCATTGTTATTAGCAAGTCAACATCCCACTGTTTGCTATTAGTTAGCCAGCTATCTATCATAGAGAAATAGATAACCAAGTAAAGGGAAAAACTCACCTTTCTCGGTGGGGGCTGCATGTTGAAGCATTGACATGAATAGTGTATTCCTTAAGAAATGTTTATTCCAAAGAAATCCAAGGTGGGCTGGATAATTCGTCAAGCCTCCACGGAGGGAAGATATGAAAATTACAGTCAGATTTGGACTCCGGCGAACGCTGGCTAAACCAACTCTATACTAACAGACTGGGTCGGGACAACACTGCGGGCGGGTTGCAGAGAGGACAGGGAAATGATGGGGATACCAACTCTATACTAACAGACTGGGTCGGGACAACACTGCGGGCGGGTTGCAGAGAGGACAGGGAAATGATGGCTAAACCAACTCTATACTAACAGACTGGGTCGGGACAACACTGCGGGCGGGTTGCAGAGAGGACAGGGAAATGATGGGGATACCAACTCTATACTAACAGACTGGGTCGGGACAACACTGCGGGCGGGTTGCAGAGAGGACAGGGAAATGATGGCTAAACCAACTCTATACTAACAGACTGGGTCGGGACAACACTGCGGGCGGGTTGCAGAGAGGACAGGGAAATGATGGGGATACCAACTCTATACTAACAGACTGGGTCGGGACAACACTGCGGGCGGGTTGCAGAGAGGACAGGGAAATGATGGCTAAACCAACTCTATACTAACAGACTGGGTCGGGACAACACTGCGGGCGGGTTGCAGAGAGGACAGGGAAATGATGGCTAAACCAACTCTATACTAACAGACTGGGTCGGGACAACACTGCGGGCGGGTTGCAGAGAGGACAGGGAAATGATGGCTAAACCAACTCTATACTAACAGACTGGGTCGGGACAACACTGCGGGCGGGTTGCAGAGAGGACAGGGAAATGATGGGGATACCAACTCTATACTAACAGACTGGGTCGGGACAACACTGCGGGCGGGTTGCAGAGAGGACAGGGAAATGATGGCTAAACCAACTCTATACTAACAGACTGGGTCGGGACAACACTGCGGGCGGGTTGCAGAGAGGACAGGGAAATGATGGGGATACCAACTCTATACTAACAGACTGGGTCGGGACAACACTGCGGGCGGGTTGCAGAGAGGACAGGGAAATGATGGCTAAACCAACTCTATACTAACAGACTGGGTCGGGACAACACTGCGGGCGGGTTGCAGAGAGGACAGGGAAATGATGGGGATACCAACTCTATACTAACAGACTGGGTCGGGACAACACTGCGGGCGGGTTGCAGAGAGGACAGGGAAATGATGGGGATACCAACTCTATACTAACAGACTGGGTCGGGACAACACTGCGGACGGGTTGCAGAGAGGACAGGGAAATGATGGCTAAACCAACTCTATACTAACAGACTGGGTCGGGACAACACTGCGGGCGGGTTGCAGAGAGGACAGGGAAATGATGGGGGAACCAACTCTATACTAACAGACTGGGTCGGGACAACACTGCGGGCGGGTTGCAGAGAGGACAGGGAAATGATGGCTAAACCAACTCTATACTAACAGACTGGGTCGGGACAACACTGCGGGCGGGTTGCTGAGAGGACAGGGACATGATGGCTAAACCAACTCTATACTAACAGACTGGGTCGGGACAACACTGCGGGCGGGTTGCAGAGAGGACAGGGAAATGATGGCTAAACCAACTCTATACTAACAGACTGGGTCGGGACAACACTGCGGGCGGGTTGCAGAGAGGACAGGGAAATGATGGCTAAACCAACTCTATACTAACAGACTGGGTCGGGACAACACTGCGGACGGGTTGCAGAGAGGACAGGGAAATGATGGGGATACCAACTCTATACTAACAGACTGGGTCGGGACAACACTGCGGGCGGGTTGCAGAGAGGACAGGGAAATGATGGCTAAACCAACTCTATACTAACAGACTGGGTCGGGACAACACTGCGGGCGGGTTGCAGAGAGGACAGGGACATGATGGCTAAACCAACTCTATACTAACAGACTGGGTCGGGACAACACTGCGGGCGGGTTGCAGAGAGGACAGGGAAATGATGGCTAAACCAACTCTATACTAACAGACTGGGTCGGGACAACACTGCGGGCGGGTTGCAGAGAGGACAGGGAAATGATGGGGATACCAACTCTATACTAACAGACTGGGTCGGGACAACACTGCGGGCGGGTTGCAGAGAGGACAGGGAAATGATGGGGATACCAACTCTATACTAACAGACTGGGTCGGGACAACACTGCGGGCGGGTTGCAGAGAGGACAGGGAAATGATGGCTAAACCAACTCTATACTAACAGACTGGGTCGGGACAACACTGCGGGCGGGTTGCAGAGAGGACAGGGAAATGATGGGGATACCAACTCTATACTAACAGACTGGGTCGGGACAACACTGCGGGCGGGTTGCAGAGAGGACAGGGAAATGATGGGGATACCAACTCTATACTAACAGACTGGGTCGGGACAACACTGCGGGCGGGTTGCAGAGAGGACAGGGAAATGATGGGGATACCAACTCTATACTAACAGACTGGGTCGGGACAACACTGCGGGCGGGTTGCAGAGAGGACAGGGAAATGATGGGGATACCAACTCTATACTAACAGACTGGGTCGGGACAACACTGCGGGCGGGTTGCAGAGAGGACAGGGAAATGATGGGGATACCAACTCTATACTAACAGACTGGGTCGGGACAACACTGCGGGCGGGTTGCAGAGAGGACAGGGAAATGATGGGGATACCAACTCTATACTAACAGACTGGGTCGGGACAACACTGCGGGCGGGTTGCAGAGAGGACAGGGAAATGATGGCTAAACCAACTCTATACTAACAGACTGGGTCGGGACAACACTGCGGGCGGGTTGCAGAGAGGACAGGGAAATGATGGGGATACCAACTCTATACTAACAGACTGGGTCGGGACAACACTGCGGGCGGGTTGCAGAGAGGACAGGGAAATGATGGGGATACCAACTCTATACTAACAGACTGGGTCGGGACAACACTGCGGGCGGGTTGCAGAGAGGACAGGGAAATGATGGGGATACCAACTCTATACTAACAGACTGGGTCGGGACAACACTGCGGGCGGGTTGCAGAGAGGACAGGGAAATGATGGGGGAACCAACTCTATACTAACAGACTGGGTCGGGACAACACTGCGGGCGGGTTGCAGAGAGGACAGGGAAATGATGGCTAAACCAACTCTATACTAACAGACTGGGTCGGGACAACACTGCGGGCGGGTTGCAGAGAGGACAGGGAAATGATGGGGATACCAACTCTATACTAACAGACTGGGTCGGGACAACACTGCGGGCGGGTTGCAGAGAGGACAGGGAAATGATGGCGAAACCAACTCTATACTAACAGACTGGGTCGGGACAACACTGCGGGCGGGTTGCAGAGAGGACAGGGAAATGATGGCTAAACCAACTCTATACTAACAGACTGGGTCGGGACAACACTGCGGGCGGGTTGCAGAGAGGACAGGGAAATGATGGGGATACCAACTCTATACTAACAGACTGGGTCGGGACAACACTGCGGGCGGGTTGCAGAGAGGACAGGGAAATGATGGGGATACCAACTCTATACTAACAGACTGGGTCGGGACAACACTGCGGGCGGGTTGCAGAGAGGACAGGGAAATGATGGGGATACCAACTCTATACTAACAGACTGGGTCGGGACAACACTGCGGGCGGGTTGCAGAGAGGACAGGGAAATGATGGCTAAACCAACTCTATACTAACAGACTGGGTCGGGACAACACTGCGGGCGGGTTGCAGAGAGGACAGGGAAATGATGGGGATACCAACTCTATACTAACAGACTGGGTCGGGACAACACTGCGGGCGGGTTGCAGAGAGGACAGGGAAATGATGGGGATACCAACTCTATACTAACAGACTGGGTCGGGACAACACTGCGGGCGGGTTGCAGAGAGGACAGGGAAATGATGGCTAAACCAACTCTATACTAACAGACTGGGTCGGGACAACACTGCGGGCGGGTTGCAGAGAGGACAGGGAAATGATGGCTAAACCAACTCTATACTAACAGACTGGGTCGGGACAACACTGCGGGCGGGTTGCAGAGAGGACAGGGAAATGATGGCTAAACCAACTTTATACTAACAGACTGGGTCGGGACAACACTGCGGGCGGGTTGCAGAGAGGACAGGGAAATGATGGGGATACCAACTCTATACTAACAGACTGGGTCGGGACAACACTGCGGGCGGGTTGCAGAGAGGACAGGGAAATGATGGGGATACCAACTCTATACTAACAGACTGGGTCGGGACAACACTGCGGGCGGGTTGCAGAGAGGACAGGGAAATGATGGGGATACCAACTCTATACTAACAGACTGGGTCGGGACAACACTGCGGGCGGGTTGCAGAGAGGACAAGGAAATGATGGCTAAACCAACTCTATACTAACAGACTGGGTCGGGACAACACTGCGGGCGGGTTGCAGAGAGGACAGGGAAATGATGGGGATACCAACTCTATACTAACAGACTGGGTCGGGACAACACTGCGGGCGGGTTGCAGAGAGGACAGGGAAATGATGGCTAAACCAACTCTATACTAACAGACTGGGTCGGGACAACACTGCGGGCGGGTTGCAGAGAGGACAGGGAAATGATGGGGGAACCAACTGAGGCCAGAGGTGTGGAGGTTTCCCTGCGTAATGACTCACAACTACACCACCCTGTGTTGATGGGGGTAAAGGCACATCAAACAGCGCCAGAAACATTCCTTTATTTATATTTTACATAGCTCTATAACAGTCCTTTCTTGTTTTAAACCACTAGCATCAAAATCTGAATATATAGCTCTTGTAATAGGGGGGGAAAAAAACAGAAACTAATGGTGGTTTTACGTGAAACTAACTATACTAACAGACGTGGTCGGGACAGACAATACGCCGTTGCTGCTTCGCAAGGAGACTGGCTGCGTCTCTGGACCTGCATAGCAACAAGAAAGTGGAGTCGATCGAGGAAACATCGATTGAAAAGCCAGATATTTATTTTACCTTTATTTAACTAGGCAAGTCAGTTAAGAACAAATTCTTATTTTCAATGAGGGTTTACTGCTTTGTATAGGGGCAGAACGAAAGATTTGTTCTTTGTCAGCTCGGGGATTTGATCTTGCAACCTTTTGGTTATCAGTCCCATGCTCTAACCACTAGGCTACACATGCCAATCCCAGATATATAGATTTTCGCCCTTCATGAATTTACGCTCTTTATTTCACTCCAAGTCAAACACACACAGACACACATCTATGCCATACTTTACTTGTGAGGAATTTTTGGGAACCAACAATTGATTCCCATTCTAAATGATATTTTCCCTTACCCCTAACCCTAATGCTAGCCATAACCTGAACCCTAACCCTAATTCTAACGCTAACCCTAACCTAACCCTATACCTACCCCCTAAGCCTAAAATAGCCTTTTTATAAATTAGGACCAGCACATTGTTCTCACTTCTCTGAATTTTAGTTGGTTTACTGTTCTTGTGAGGACTTCTGGTACTCACAGGTATAGGAAACCATGTACCACACACACATACAATCCCAGTCCCAGTGGTTTAGTAGGGCACTACACTCCAATGAGCCAACAGTTAAAGGAACGCATTACAATTGAGATTGTTTGAAGTCCATGTAATGAAGTCCTGTATCGATCTCCAACGTGAAAGATATGGTACAGTTGAGAGGACAGCATTTTTTACATTTTTTTTTACATTTTAGTCATTTAGCAGACGCTCTTATCCAGAGCGACTTACAGTAGTGAATACATACATTTCATTTCATTTCATGCATTTTGTTTTTGTACTGGCCCCCCGTGGGAATCGAACCCACAACCCTGGCGTTGCACACACCTTGCTGGCGTTGATATGAATTGATATGAATTGTCAATTTCCCAGTGTTTGGTTTTTACAGGGCATAATGTGACCCATGTCGTCCAAAGAGTTATACTTTTGAATCATTTGTGCATAGAATATTCTTCCAAGAGTCTTGATGATCATCCAGGTGCTTCCAGTTGTTTTTTGACAAACTTGAGTCAACTTTTTGGATGACATGGGTCCCATTATGTCTGGCGAAAACCAAACACTGCATTTCACAGTAAGAACCCTATACCAACGGTCAAGAATGGTGGTGGTAGTGTGATGGTTTGGGGATGCTTTGCTGCTTCAGGACCTGGATGACTTGTCTTAATAGAAGGAACCATGAATTCTGCTCTGTATCAGAGAATTCTACAGGAGAATGTCAGGCCATCTGTCTGTGAGCTGAAGCTGAAGCGCAGCTGGGTCATGCAGCAATACAATGATCCAAATCACAATCAAGTCTACATGAAAATGGCTTAAAAGCAAACATTTGAAGTTTTGGAATAGCCTACTCAAAGTCCAGACCTAATCCCAATTGAGATGTTGTGACAGGACTTGAAATGAGAAGTTCATGCTTGAAAACCCACAAATGTCGCTGAGATAAAGCAGTTTTGCATGCAAGAGTGAGCCAAAATTCCAACACAGCAATGTGAGAGACTGATCAACAACTACAGAAAGCATTTGGTTGCATCCTTGCAGCTATAGGTGGAACAACCAGTTATTGAGTGTAAGAGGGCAATTACTTTTTTCACACAGGGGAATTGGGTGTTATTTAACTCTGTTAATTAAATAAACAAAATAAGTATCCTTTTTTTGGTTATCTGTAAACTCAGGTTCACTTCATCAATTTTTTTGATTTTGTTTGAATATCTGATAACATTCAGCATAAAAAAATATGCAAAAATAGAGAAAATCAGAAAGGGGGAAAATACTTTTCACAGCCCTGTACATCCTTAAAGCTGGGTTCCTACAGACATTAGCAAGGCAAATTCAAGGACATTCAGGGACTTTTTCAAGCACTTAATTGTAATTTTTAAGGAACTCAGTCTTATACAATTGTATAATTTATATAATTATACATATAGGTCCTAATGTACACCCCCCCCTCCCCTCCCCCAAAGTATGCAAAAAGTGTAAAAAATAAATACATTAAAGTAGGTCATTACCATTTTAAGAATAATGTGCTTTTTTAGGACTTGACAAAGAATTGATATTCAAATTATTATTACATTCTAAAATATGTGAGAATAATTTGGACATTGCCAGGCTAAATATATTGGATGTATGGCGAATTTTCTGTATGCTTTGAGGCCAACGCAAATACACATAAGAAAGCCATGAATAGCATTAATCTCACCATTTGAATCTTACCATGGCTGTTTTTATAATGAGAAAGTTACCAAAAAACAGGTTCCTTTTTTAATGGAAGGATTTTTTTGAAAGCCAAGTTGAAGCCAACATTAGACGTTATAATCGTTATAGTAACCGCACGTGGTTTTGCCGAAACAGAGAAGCGCCACACCCTTCACTTGAAGCAGCAAGAAAAAAACGAAAGTGGCTCCATCTCTCACAAAAACTGATAAAAATTGAAACCACGGATAATTATAAGGGAGCAAGAGACCTTAGAAACAGGCTACAATAATTACAAGGACCTTTAAAGCACCAAATTGAGGAAATGTCTGATTTTCAATATAGCCTATTACAGTACTTGAATTTCTGAGCTCCAAATGTAAGTTCAAGTAGGCTACTTCAAGCCCCTTGTATTGTTTAAAACTGCAGGTGTAACATGGAAAACAACATTTATTTTTTATTTAAGTACCAGATTATATTGTCAATAAGCCCAATATTCTTTGTAATTTAGTGTCATTATATCCAGAATCAACCAGGTCTCATAGACTTGACCTAACATAGTAAATGTAAATCCAGGACACTCAGATTAGTATGACATGTTATGTTTGATATGGTATAATGTGAATGTCTAGCAACTCAAAGGTTCTGAGTGCGAATCTCATCAAGGACAAAGATTGTTTAGCTAATTAGCAACTTTGAAACTACTTACTACTTTTTAACTACTTTGAAACTACTTAGCATGTTCGAAAACCCTTCCCCTAACCTTTACCCTTTTAGCTAACCCTTCCCCTAACCCTAACTTCAACTCTTTAACCTAACTACTGAACTTAACCCTAACCTTCACCGAAACCCCTAAACCATAGCCTAGCTAATGTTAGCCAGCTAGCCACCTAGCTAGAATTCGTAACATGTTGTAATGAAACAGCAGGGAACAATATCATATGTTTTGCAAATTCTTACAATATTGTACATTTAGCAAATTCGTAATATATTGTACATTTTGCAAATTTGTAACATACTGTGTGATATGGATTGTAATTCGTAACATATAATACGAAATGGGTGATGGACATGCACAAATTAATACATACCATACAAAACGTTACATATCATACTAAATGGAGTGTCTCGGATTTACATATATAATAATACAAAATGCTCTGAGACTAGGTTGGCAGAATAATTAATAGGAATGGCATTGGGTGTTGTGCAATAGTCTATCCTACACAATAGTCTATCCTACACAATTGTGCACAGTAGACAATTGTGCACAGTATCCAATCAGAGGCACAAAAACATATGAAAACATTAACTCATTATGGGGGCTTCAGGTAGCCTAGTGGTTGCTGGATCAAATCCCTGAGCTGACAAGGTAAAAATCTGTCGTTCTGCCCCTGAGCAAGGTAGTTAACCCACTGTTCCCCGGGCACCGAAGACGTGAATGTCGATTAAGGCAGCCCCCCGCACCTCTCTGATTCAGAGGAGTTGGGTTAAATGTGGAAGACACATTTCAGTTGAATTCATTCAGTTGTACAACTGGCTAGGTATCCCCCCTTTCCCCCTTGATGCTTTCTCTGTTAATCTAACAAGACCCTGTCTTCACCAGCGTAATGAATGAGACACAAAAATATTCTGAACACCTTTCTTCCGGCATTTGGGCTGTTGTTGCATTGCATGCGCTATCACAACAGCTGTTGGTCACTTGACTGTCATTCTGAAAATTCCTTCCTAAATCAGATGATAATGTGAAAATATCATAGTGTAACTAGTCAGCTGGACACCAAATGTGCATTGAATAAGTATTATGCATAATTATTGAACAACCACATTAATGACAGTATGGATTTAGGTTTTAAGTATCAAGGTAATTAGGGGACTCTTTTGGTTGGATGCATTTTATTTGCAATCGCATTTATTCTTTTGGATTTGTGTGCCCATGAAAACTATTTTCATCAAGTAACAAAAGAAGCCATGTCTGAGATCTCTATACAAAAAACTGTCTGACAGCTAGAGTAAGGATTCTTACAGGGTTCAATGTCTAATTTAACTGATTAAAGCTTAATATATGATATAACGACAACTTACACTGCCATAAATGCAAGGACAGAAAAGTAATGTTTTATGTCACACGATTTTGGACAATTCCGTCAAGACACCAACTATGATAAAGGATTAAACATAGGTTTTAAATCGACTCAGGAAAATGCTCATCCAGAGGCGGTGCTCCTAGTGGCCAGAGACTTTAATGCAGGGAAACTTAAATCCGTTTGACCAAATTTCTATCAGCATGTTAAATGTGCAACCAGAGGTAAAAAAAACTCTAGACCACCTTTACTCCACACACAGAGATGCGTACAATGCTCTCCCTCGCCCTCCATTTGGCAAATCTGACCATAATTCTATCCTCCTGATTCCTGCTTACAAGAAAAAATTAAAGCAGGAAGCACCAGTGACTCGGTCAATAAGAAAGTGGTCAGATGAAGCAGATGCTAAACTACAGGACTGTTTTGATAGCACAGACTGGAATATGTTCCGGGATTCTTCCGATGGCATTGAGGAGTACACCACATCTGTCATTGGCTTCATCAATAAGTACATTGATGATGTCGCCCCAACAGTGACCGTACGTACATACCCCAACCAGAAGCCATGGATTACAGGTACCATCCGCACTGAGCTAAAGGCTAGAGCTTCCGCTTTCAAGGAGCGGGACTCTAATCTGGTAGTTTATAAGAAATCCCGCTATGCCCTTCGACGAACCATCACACAGGCAAAGCGTCAATACAGGACTAAGATCGAATCATATTACACCGGATCCAATGCGCTTCCCTACAAAGGGAAGCACAGCCGAGAGCTGACCAGTGACACGAGCCTACCAGACGATCTAAACCACTTCTATGCTCGATTCGAGGCAAATAACACTGAAACATGCATGAGAGCACCAGCTGTTCTGGACGACTGTGTGACCTTAAACAGGTCAACATTCACAAGGCTGCAGGGCCAGACGGATTACCAGGATGTGTACTAATGCACATGTGCTGACCAACTGGCAAGTGTCTTCACTGACATTTTCAACCTCCCCTTGTCTTGAGTCTGGAATATCAACATGTTTTAAGCAGACCACCATAGTCCCTGTGCCCAAGAACACTAAGGTAACCTGCATAAATGACTACCGACCCATAGCACTCTCGTCTGTAGCCATAAAGTGCTTTGAAAGGCTGGTCATGGCTCACATCAACACCATTATCCCAGAAATCCTAGACCCACTCCAATTTGCATACCGCCCCAACAGATCCACAGATGATGCAATATCTATTGCACTCCACACTGCCCTTTCCCACCTGGACAAAAGGAACACCTATCTGAGAATGCTATTCGTTGACTACAGCTCAACGTTAAACACCATAGTGCCCTCAAAGCTCATCAATAAGCTAAGGACCCTGGGACTAAATACCTCCCTCTGCAACTGAATCCTGGACTTCCTGACGGGCCACCCCCAGGTTGTAAGGGTAGGTAACAACACAGCCGCCACGCTGTTCCTCAACACGGGGGCCCCTCAGGGGTGCGTGCTCAGTCCCATCCTGTACTCCCTATTCACTCATGACTGCACAGCCAGGCACGACTCCAACACCATCATTAAGTTTGCCGATGACACAACACTGATAGGTCTGATCACAGACAACGACGAGACAGCCTATAGGGATGGAGGTCAGAGACCTGGCCGTGTGGTGCCAGGACAACAACCTCTCCCTCAACGTGATCAAGACAAAGGAGATGATTGTGGACAACAGGAAAAGGAGGACCGAGCACTCCCCCATTCTCATCAGCGGTAGTGGAGCAGGTTGAGAGCTTCAAATTTGTTTGTGTCCACATCACCAACAAACTAACATGGTCCAAGCACACCATTACAGTCATGAAGAGGGCTCGACAAACCTATTCCCCATCAGGAGACTGAAAAGATTTGGCATGGGTCCTCAGATCCTCAAAAGATTCTACAGCTGCACCATCGAGAGCATCCTGACTGGTTGCATCACTGCCTGGTATGGCAACTGCTCGGTCTCCGACCACAAGGCACTACAGAGGGTAGTGCATACGGCCCAGTACATCACTGGGGACAAGCTTCCTGACATCCAGGACCTATATACTAGGCGGTGTCAGAGGAAGATCCTAAAAATTGTCAAAGACTCCAGCAACCCTAGTCATAGACTGTTCTCTCTGCTACCGCACCGCAATTGGTACCCGAGCGCCAAGTCTAGGTCCAAGAAGCTTCTAAACAGCTTCTACCCTTAAGCCATAAGACTCCTGAACATCTAATCAAATGGCTACCCAGACTATTTGCACCCCCCCCCCACTCTTTTACATCGCTGATACTCTTTGTTATTATCTATGCATAGTCATTTTAATAACTCTACCTACATGTACATATTACCTCAATTACCTCAACTAACCGGTGCCCCCTCAAATTGACTCTGTACTGGTACCCCCTGTATATAGTCTCGCTATTGTTATTTTACTGCTGCTCTTTAATTATTTGTTACTTTTATTTCTTATTCTTATTCATATTTTTAAACTGCATTGTTGGTTAGGGGCTTGTAAGTAAGCATTTCACTGTAAGGTCTACACCTGTTGTATTCGTAGCATGTGACTAATACAATTTGATTTGACTCGTGAATTTCATTGAATATAGCTATGATCCCCTTATACATTTCATAATGTAATGACATGAAAAACATTGTCAGGTTACTATCAATGACTTCTCAACAGCTATATAAAGTTGTCCAGTGTAGGATATCCTCACTGGTACCCTAGTGTATTGAAAGACCCGTCCGCATGTGCGTTTGTAAAGGTGTTCAGATGTCTCATGTGCTCCTTACTGCAAAACCAATTGCCTTCTGGGACAAATAAAGTTGAAAGTTGAACTTGAACAGGTGAGAGGCTCTCACTCACACCTCTAGCCGTGACAGCTGGTTAACCATCCAGGTGGACCAGTGTGTTGACAGAGCTAGCCCCAGAGCAGAGAGCAGGCCTGGGGTTATGGTTAACTTCAAGGCAATCATTAATACACTGTGTTTTTGGAGCAGGTAAGACATTAATCCCACTTTCTCACCTCTCTCACCACCCACACAAACCTCTATTCCACAGAGAGGGGGGGGGGGAAATGGCTGCCATCTGTACAACTGTACCTCTTTAAGATCTCCTTAATCATCTGTTCATTCAGGTTTTATGTGTGGTTTGGTTATATGATTTACCCAGGAGGGTCTGCGTTTCGCCGGTCAGTCAGGTGAGTCCAGCGTTGATGTTGTATCACAATTATAGAATATTCTATTTGTTTATACAAAATGCATAATATGCCTATAAAAAGCACTTATGATAGCTTGGTTCTCGTAACTAATCGTTTTTTTTTGTTACAGGTTACAGTAATGTTTGTGTGTATTGGGGGGTTGTAGTGTAGGTTACAGTAATGTTTGTGTGTATTGGGGGGTTGTAGTGTAGGTTACAGTAATGTTTGTGTGTATTGGGGGGTTGTAGTGTAGGTTACAGTAATGTTTGTGTGTATTGGGGGGTTGTAGTGTAGGTTACAGTAATGTTTGTGTGTATTGGGGGGGTTGTAGTGTAGGTTACAGTAATGTTTGTGTGTATTGGGGGGTTGTAGTCTAGGTTACAGTAATGTTTGTGTGTATTGGGGGGTTGTAGTGTAGGTTACAGTAATGTTTGTGTGTATTGGGGGGTTGTAGTGTAGGTTACAGTAATGTTTGTGTGTATTGGGGGGGTTGTAGTGTAGGTTACAGTAATGTTTGTGTGTATTGGGGGGTTGTAGTGTAGGTTACAGTAATGTTTGTGTGTATTGGGGGGTTGTAGTGTAGGTTACAGTAATGTTTGTGTGTATTGGGGGGTTGTAGTGTAGGTTACAGTAATGTTTGTGTGTATTGGGGGGTTATAGTGTAGGTTACAGTAATGTTTGTGTGTATTGGGGGGTTGTGATGGATTGGGGAAGGGGGAAGGGGGGGTGAAAAAGGTTGAACGGTGCAACATTTGGGTCATTGTACATTTGTCAGTTTACTTCCACATAAAAGCCTGAAGAGATTTGTGATCTGTCCTGTCCCTGTTCCTGCCCCTGTTCCTGTCCCTGTTCCTGTCCCTGTCCCTACCCCTTCCCCTGCCCCTGTCCCTGCCCCTGTTCCTGTCCCTTCCCCTGTCCCTGCCCCTGTCCCTGTCCCTGTCCCTACCCCTGTCCATACCCCTCCCCCGCCCTGTCCCTGCCCCTGTTCCTGTCCCTGCCCCTGTCCCTGTCCCTACCCCTGTCCCTACCCCTTCCCCTGCCCCTGCCCCGCCTGTCCCTGTCCCTGTCCCTACCCCTGTCCATACCCCTTCCCCTGTTCCTGTCCCTGTCTCTGCCCCTGTTCCTGTCCCTGTCCCTTCCCCTGTCCATACCCCTTCCCCTGTTCCTGTCCCTGTTCCTGTCCCTGCCCCTGTTCCTGTCCCTGCCCCTGTCCCTGTCCCTACCCCTGTCCCTACCCCTTCCCCTGCCCCTGTCCCTGCCCCTGTCCTTGTTCCTGTCCCTGTCCCTGTGTCAGATGTGGAGAATAGTTGTGATATGGAGCAGTGTTTTCCAAATGGTGGGTTGGGACTCCCTCCTGGTTTGAGTTGATTCCTTGTGGGTCGCAGTCTACTGTAGGTTGTGATTGATTTCTGATGGGTCTGGCTTGAAACTCGGTCCTGGTTATAAACTTTGGTTTTATTTACTTGATGTGTCACAATAACTAAAAAAAAGCTTCAGGTAGGTTATCGCTGACATAGTGAGAAGGCATCCCTCCCCTCACACACACACACACACACACACACACACACCGTCATTCAAGATCCACTGCTACAGATTTTACCCCAGTGAAATTCCACTCATTCCTTTATTATTCATATTTCTCTGTCTGTTGAGCTGTCTGTCGAACTGTCTGTCTGTTGAACTGTCTGAACTGTCTGTCTGTTGAACTGTCTGAACTGTCTGTCTGTTGAACTGTCTGAGCTGTCTGTCTGTTGAGCTGTCTGTCTGTTGAGCTGTCTGTCTGTTGAGCTGTCTGAGCTGTCTGTCTGTTGAGCTGTCTGTGGAGCTGTCTGTCTGTGGAGCTGTCTGTCTGTGGAGCTGTCTGTCTGTCTGTGGAGCTGTCTGTCTGTCTGTGGAGCTGCTGCTGTCTGTCTGTGGAGCTGCTGCTGTCTGTCTGTGGAGCTGTCTGCCTGTGGAGCTGTCTGCCTGTGGAGCTGTCTGCCTGTGGAGCTGTCTGCCTGTGGAGCTGTCTGCCTGTTGAGCTGTGGACAGACAGACAGACAGACAGACAGACAGACAGACAGACAGACAGACAGACAGACATTTGAGATCTGTGAGAGAGGTTTATTTTGAATTGACTTTAGACAAAAACAACTTGTATGAGTTATAGATGTACAGGTACCGTACACATCTAGCAGATTCAGGGTGTGGGTAGTTAATATAATATTGTGAATATTAGGGATTACTAACAAATGATAGTTAACAAAGCGTAGCATATAAAACAATATAATTACCATAATTGATACGTTCACATGGATCATTAACCAAACAAAGTGCATAATGAGTTATTGAATCCGAAGGGGCAACTTGTACTTTCCAGAAGACCGAGCGGGCCATAGCTAAAGACCGAGCGGGCCATAGCTAAAGACCGAGCGGGCCATAGCTAAAGACCGAGCGGGCCATAGCTAAAGACGAGCGGGCCATAGCTAAAGACCGAGTGGGCCATAGCTAAACTGTTGCATACAGTAGGTACATCTTGATCACGAGTTCCTCCCTGTCTGTGTGTGTACAGGCTGCAGCTTGCCAAACATGTTCACGCCTACTCAAGTTCAGCACCAAGCCAAATAACTTGACTGTCACACACGCTCACACACGAGCATGGAGACATATTGTGTAAAGCATTCTGTGCTGAGAGGAAGAAGCATTCAGAGAATTACAGTAAATAGGCCTAACCAGCAGATAGTGACAGGGCAGGTACAAGCTCTGCTAGCTGGAGTAGGGCATCAGTAATCCATTTTTAGAGTCTAGTACAGAAGTTGGACATAGTTGCGGAACATAACCGGAGTGTGTTCCTTCAAGACATCGTTTCTCACTGTGAGTAACTAGTACTGGTATAATGTGTAGGACAGGAGAAGCTCTGACGTGTTCCTTCTGCTGTAGAAGCCTTTAAAAAATGCATTCCTCTCTCTTCTGTAGAGAGTGAGAGAGAGAGAGAGAGAGAGAGAGAGAGAGAGAGAGAGAGAGAGGGTGAAAGCTAACTTTAAAAAAAAATACATTTTATGCAGGTTTTCATTGAGATAACATCTCTTTTCCAAGACAGACCTGGTCCAACAGCAGACTCCAACTTGCTTATCTGTTAAAACTTATGGTGTAATGTACACTCTTAGAAGAAAGGGTGCTATCTATAACACACCTGTATTAACAGGCCTTTACTAGTCCTGTGTTAACAGACCTATATAGACATCTGTAACACTGGGCCTTTACTAGTCCTGTGTTAACAGACCTTTACTAGTCCTGTGTTAACAGACCTATATAGACGTCTGTAACACTGGGCCTTTACTAGTCCTGTGTTAACAGACCTTTACCAGTCCTGTGTTAACAGACCTATATAGAAGTCTGTAACACTGGGCCTTTACCAGTCCTGTATTCACGGACCTTTACCAGTCCTGTATTCACGGACCTTTACCAGTCCTGTATTCACGGACCTTTACCAGTCCTGTATTCACGGACCTTTACCAGTCCTGTATTCACGGACCTTTACCAGTCCTGTATTCACGGACCTTTACCAGTCCTGTATTCACGGACCTTTACCAGTCCTGTATTCACGGACCTTTACCAGTCCTGTATTCACGGACCTTTACCAGTCCTGTATTAACGGACCTTTACCAGTCCTGTATTAACGGACCTTTACCAGTCCTGTATTAACGGACCTTTACTAGTCCTGTATTAACAGACCTTTACTAGTCCTGTATTACTAGTCCTGTATTAACACCCCCGATCTATGTGTGTGTGTGTCTGTGTTATATAACTGTTACGCACGCCTCTTGGAGGGAACGCAACACCCTGCTACGATGAACTTTCTGTGTAGGTAAAGAGCTATGCGACTGTAGGTGGCGGTGTAGAGCTGTGCGACTGTAGGTGGCGGTGTAGAGCTGTGCGACTGTAGGTGGCGGTGTAGAGCTGTGCGACTGTAGGTGGCGGTGTAGAGCTGTGCGACTGTAGGTGGCGGTATAGAGCTGTGCGACTGTAGGTGGCGGTATAGAGCTGTGCGACTGTAGGTGGCGGTATAGAGCTGTGCGACTGTAGGTGGCGGTGTAGAGCTGTGCGACTGTAGGTGGCGGTATAGAGCTGTGCGACTGTAGGTGGCGGTATAGAGCTGTGCGACTGTAGGTGGCGGTATAGAGCTGTGCGACTGTAGGTGGCGGTATAGAGCTGTGCGACTGTAGGTGGCGGTATAGAGCTGTGCGACTGTAGGTGGCGGTATAGAGCTGTGCGACTGTAGGTGGCGGTATAGAGCTGTGCGACTGTAGGTGGCGGTATAGAGCTGTGCGACTGTAGGTGGCGGTATAGAGCTGTGCGACTGTAGGTGGCGGTATAGAGCTGTGCGACTGTAGGTGGCGGTATAGAGCTGTGCGACTGTAGGTGGCGGTATAGAGCTGTGCGACTGTAGGTGGCGGTATAGAGCTGTGCGACTGTAGGTGGCGGTATAGAGCTGTGCGACTGTAGGTGGCGGTATAGAGCTGTGCGACTGTAGGTGGCGGTATAGAGCTGTGCGACTGTAGGTGGCGGTATAGAGCTGTGCGACTGTAGGTGGCGGTATAGAGCTGTGCGACTGTAGGTGGCGGTATAGAGCTGTGCGACTGTAGGTGGCGGTATAGAGCTGTGCGACTGTAGGTGGCGGTATAGAGCTGTGCGACTGTAGGTGGCGGTATAGAGCTGTGCGACTGTAGGTGGCGGTATAGAGCTGTGCGACTGTAGGTGGCGGTATAGAGCTGTGCGACTGTAGGTGGCGGTATAGAGCTGTGCGACTGTAGGTGGCGGTATAGAGCTGTGCGACTGTAGGTGGCGGTATAGAGCTGTGCGACTGTAGGTGGCGGTATAGAGCTGTGCGACTGTAGGTGGCGGTATAGAGCTGTGCGACTGTAGGTGGCGGTATAGAGCTGTGCGACTGTAGGTGGCGGTATAGAGCTGTGCGACTGTAGGTGGCGGTATAGAGCTGTGCGACTGTAGGTGGCGGTATAGAGCTGTGCGACTGTAGGTGGCGGTATAGAGCTGTGCGACTGTAGGTGGCGGTATAGAGCTGTGCGACTGTAGGTGGCGGTATAGAGCTGTGCGACTGTAGGTGGCGGTATAGAGCTGTGCGACTGTAGGTGGCGGTATAGAGCTGTGCGACTGTAGGTGGCGGTATAGAGCTGTGCGACTGTAGGTGGCGGTATAGAGCTGTGCGACTGTAGGTGGAGGTATAGAGCTGTGCGACTGTAGGTGGAGGTATAGAGCTGTGCGACTGTAGGTGGAGGTATAGAGCTGTGCGACTGTAGGTGGAGGTATAGAGCTGTGCGACTGTAGGTGGAGGTATAGAGCTGTGCGACTGTAGGTGGAGGTATAGAGCTGTGCGACTGTAGGTGGAGGTATAGAGCTGTGCGACTGTAGGTGGAGGTATAGAGCTGTGCGACTGTAGGTGGAGGTATAGAGCTGTGCGACTGTAGGTGGAGGTATAGAGCTGTGCGACGTGGTGGAGGTATAGAGCTGTGCGACTGTAGGTGGAGGTATAGAGCTGTGCGACTGTAGGTGGAGGTATAGAGCTGTGTGACTGTAGGTGGAGGTATAGAGCTGTGTGACTGTAGGTGGAGGTATAGAGCTTGTGACTGTAGGTGGAGGTATAGAGCTATGTGACTGTAGGTGGAGGTATAGAGCTATGTGACTGTAGGTGGAGGTATAGAGCTATGTGACTGTAGGTGGAGGTATAGAGCTATGTGACTGTAGGTGGAGGTATAGAGCTATGTGACTGTAGGTGGAGGTATAGAGCTATGTGACTGTAGGTGGAGGTATAGAGCTATGTGACTGTAGGTGGAGGTATAGAGCTATGTGACTGTAGGTGGAGGTATAGAGCTATGTGACTGTAGGTGGAGGTATAGAGCTATGTGACTGTAGGTGGAGGTATAGAGCTATGTGACTGTAGGAGGAGGTATAGAGCTATGTGACTGTAGGAGGAGGTATAGAGCTATGTGACTGTAGGTGGAGGTATAGAGCTATGTGACTGTAGGTGGAGGTATAGAGCTATGTGACTGTAGGTGGAGGTATAGAGCTATGTGACTGTAGGTGGAGGTATAGAGCTATGTGACTGTAGGTGGAGGTATAGAGCTATGTGACTGTAGGTGGAGGTATAGAGCTATGTGACTGTAGGAGGAGGTATAGAGCTATGTGACTGTAGGTGGAGGTATAGAGCTATGTGACTGTAGGTGGAGGTATAGAGCTATGTGACTGTAGGTGGAGGTATAGAGCTATGTGACTGTAGGAGGAGGTATAGAGCTATGTGACTGTAGGTGGAGGTATAGAGCTATGTGACTGTAGGAGGAGGTATAGAGCTATGTGACTGTAGGTGGAGGTATAGAGCTATGTGACTGTAGGTGGAGGTATAGAGCTATGTGACTGTAGGAGGAGGTATAGAGCTATGTGACTGTAGGTGGAGGTATAGAGCTATGTGACTGTAGGTGGAGGTATAGAGCTATGTGACTGTAGGAGGAGGTATAGAGCTATGTGACTGTAGGAGGAGGTATAGAGCTATGTGACTGTAGGTGGAGGTATAGAGCTATGTGACTGTAGGAGGAGGTATAGAGCTATGTGACTGTAGGTGGAGGTATAGAGCTATGTGACTGTAGGTGGAGGTATAGAGCTATGTGACTGTAGGTGGAGGTATAGAGCTATGTGACTGTAGGTGGAGGTATAGAGCTATGTGACTGTAGGTGGAGGTATAGAGCTATGTGACTGTAGGAGGAGGTATAGAGCTATGTGACTGTAGGAGGAGCTATAGAGCTATGTGACTGTAGGTGGAGGTATAGAGCTATGTGACTGTAGGTGGAGGTATAGAGCTATGTGACTGTAGGAGGAGGTAAGGATGACAGAGAGAGAATAATACCTTTTACAGGGAATTTATTCTTCCTTCACACGGTAATGTGGGGAAAAGGGGCTGGACGGAACCAAAGCAAAGAAAGTTAAAGTTAAAGAGTCGGCTCTCCTACCTTACCTACCCACTACTTACTTATTCTTAACGCCACCTGGCGCGCTAACCAAAATACAGAGGGTGGTCCGCCCAGGTCTTACCTAGTGTGCATAGACAGAGTACATACTACGGGTTACATATGCCTGCAGGCCTCTTGCCTAAACACTCCCAAGGTGCCTTCCCCTTCCTCCCTGGGAACAAAAACAGAATAATTACTAACGTAAAGTGAACCATTTCAATAATCAAAAACACTGAGTCCTATTGGCACACACATACCTCAGAAGTAGCGGCTACAAAATACTTTCCACAAAACTGTCTCTGAGCGACAACCAACTCAGGACATCCTAGAAGCTCTCTCTCCTAACAAAGGAACTCTGGCTTTTCAAGCTGCTGCAGGAGTCGGTAATTACAGACAGCTGTATCCCCTAACGAGCGGGCGGGATCAAAGCTCCAATCTGCAATGGGGCCGACCAATCAGCTGCTTGGGGGAATCCAGGAAGCCATTTCCTGAAATACACACATACATATACACAAACCCACAACACAGAAACTGTGGAACATAACACAACAGTCATGCTGATGTGTTTCTGTGCCATGTATTGTGTATTTCTCTGTGTTATCATTAGGGTTGCAAAACTACCATATTTACCAGAATCTTCAGTAATTGTGGTAATTAACAGAAAATCTATAGTAATCTATCGTAACTTTGGTATTTTATACTTGAATAACTTAAGAAAATGTATTAATATATAGTATTAATGTATTATATCTGTGTCCATATTGTCCATGAGTTTCTAGTAGACAGACCATATGGTTCAAGAGAAAACAGCCTAATTCATGACAAAAGCATCTAATCAACAATGGCATTATTTTTTATTAACTCTGCAGCTCTATCAACTATTGACTTTATTCACAACTACCACCAGTTTGACGCCAAAACTTTGACAACAAATACATACTTACAGTCAAATAAATCAGTTTGTCCAAAATAAATATAAAGGATATTTCATGCTGAAACCCTAATGTTAAACAGCAGTGGTATTCACTAAGTTGATGGTTTATATTTAGGATGTTTTACAGTTTTGTCATTCTCTTTCTTATTTTAAAATCATCTTATTTATTTATTTCATATATTTTACATGTGATAAAAATCCTTGAAAGATATCAAAATTCTGGGAGTTTACTGGTAAACTTTGAAAGTTTCCAGTAATATACCTTCCTTTTGCAACCTTAGTTATCATATCCTGTCACCATGCTCGGAACCTGTGAAAATAGGACAATAACTTCCCAATGAATCATTAACTTAAATGTTCAAAGTGCTCTCTGGGGGATCCAAACCTGTTGGAACAGCCATAACATCTATCACTATCTAAGGACAAAACAGCCATCTTCCTCCACTCCATCCCTCTCTTAATTTGGACTCGTAAGGGGATTTAGGAAAGATCCAAATGAAGGAATTATGGGTATTATGTCAAAATGAGCTTCCACTTCGTTCATGCATGCGTAGTTGTTGTGAATTTGTTAGATTACTTGTTAGATATTACTGCATTGTCGGGAACTAGAAGCACAAGCATTTCGCTACACTCACATTAACATCTGCTTAGCATGTGTATGTGACCAATACAATTTGATTTGAAGTAAACAGATACATTGATACTCCTTTAGCTTTACTGTGGAGTGTTATACAAGTGGCTAGTACAGTTGATATTTACTATCACACTTTGGCTTCTCTCTCTCATTCTGTATGTGGGTGTGTGGGTGCATATTAGTAAACATCTGTATCCTCCTCAGATCTGTTTATGAACAAAAATGGCTACCTTCGCAAACCACTCAACAAATGAGAGCAGCGGGCACAGCTGGCGCTGTCAATTCAAGGAGGACTTCAAGTACATCCTGCTTCCTGTCAGCTACACCCTGGTCTTCGTGATTGGCCTAGCACTGAACTTCACGGCCATGTACGTGATCCTGTTCCGTACGAAACGCTGGAAGCCCTCGACGGTGTACATGTTCAACCTGACAGTATGCGACACCCTCTACATCCTCACCCTACCCTTCCTAATCTACTACTACGCCGACGAGAATGACTGGCCCTTCAGCGAGCCGTTCTGCAAACTCATCCGCTTCCTGTTCTACGCTAACCTCTACGGTTCCATCCTGTTCCTGTGCTGCATCAGCCTGCACCGCTTCCTGGGTGTGTGCTACCCGATGAGGTCACTGAGCTGGGTCAGCTCCCGGAGAGCCCGGCTGGTGTCTGTGGCGGTGTGGGCGTGTGTGTTGATGTGCCAGGCTCCCGTGCTCTACTTCTCACGCACCAGGGACGAGGGGACAGAGAGGGTGTGTTTCGACACGTCCAGTCCAGAGTTATTTCATGACTTCCTGGTGTACAGCTCGGTGGTGTCTATGCTGATGTTTGCCTTCCCTTTCATGGTGGTGATGGTGTGCTATGGACTGATGGTGAGGAAGCTTCTGGAGCCCACCTGGGGGGCGGGAGGGAGCCAGTCGAGGGGAGTCGGGGGACTCGCTGCTCATCGCTCCAAACAGAAGTCTGTGAAGATGATAATCATTGTGTTAGCAGCGTTCATGCTGTGTTTCCTACCTTTCCACCTGACCAGAAGTCTGTACTACTCCCTCAGATACCTGGAGCAGATAGACCCCTCCCAGGTACAGTACCACAACCACTGGAATACTACGCGTTTAAAGGCTCTGCCTGGCTCTCCCTTTCACCCAATGTGCAGGAGTCTGGCTCCAGATAGCTCTCCCTTTCACCCAAGGTGCAGGAGTCTGGCTCCAGGTAGCTCTCCCTTTCACCCAAGGTGCAGGAGTCTGGCTCCAGATAGCTCTCCCTTTCACCCAAGGTGTAGGAATCTGGCTCCAGATAGCTCTCCCTTTCACCCAAGGTGCAGGAATCTGGCTCCAGATAGCTCTCCCTTTCACCCAAGGTGTAGGAGCCTGGCTCCCTATAGCTCTCCCTTTCACCCAAGGTGCAGGAATCTGGCTCCAGATAGCTCTCCCTTTCACCCAAGGTGTAGGAGCCTGGCTCCCTATAGCTCTCCCTTTCACCCAAGGTGCAGGAGTCTGGCTCCAGGTAGCTCTCCCTTTCACCCAAAGTGCAGGAGTCTGGCTCCAGATAGCTCTCCCTTTCACCCAAGGTGCAGGAGTCTGGCTCCAGGTAGCTCTCCCTTTCACCCAAGGTGCAGGAGTCTGGCTCCAGATAGCTCTCCCTTTCACCCAAGGTGCAGGAGTCTGGCTCCAGATAGCTCTCCCTTTCACCCAAGGTGCAGGAGTCTGGCTCCAGGTAGCTCTCCCTTTCACCCAAGGTGCAGGAGCCTGGCTCCCTATAGCTCTCCCTTTCACCCAAGGTGTAGGAGCCTGGCTCCCTATAGCTCTCCCTTTCACCCAAGGTGCAGGAATCTGGCTCCCTATAGCTCTCCCTTTCACCCAAGGTGCAGGAATCTGGCTCCAGATAGCTCTCCCTTTCACCCAAGGTGTAGGAGCCTGGCTCCCTATAGCTCTCCCTTTCACCCAAGGGGCAGGAGTCTGGCTCCAGATAGCTCTCCCTTTCACCCAAGGTGTAGGAGTCTGGCTCCAGATAGCTCTCCCTTTCACCCAAGGTGCAGGAATCTGGCTCCAGATAGCTCAGGCTCAATTTAACCACTGCTATTATGATTGCTGTTGTTGATATTGTCATTATCCTTGTATAGGCTGGGATTCAAGGTAATTGACATTTAAATGTAATTTCCACTACGGATACGACATCTGCAGCATTTAACTTAAATATGATCTCTGCGAGTGCGGTAACATTGCCTTTAAAGAGCCACTGAACATGCCGATTGGCACTTGAAGGAAAGATAATTCAAGAAATCTGTCATCGATACCACATAGGTCGTTTTCAAAGGGATACCACATAGGTCGTTTTCAAAGGGATACCACATAGGTCGTTTTCAAAGGGATACCACATAGGTCGCTTTCAAAGGGATGCCACATAGGTCGTTTTCAAAGGGATGCCACATATGTCGTTTTCAAATGGATACCACATAGGTCATTTTCAAAGGGATACCACATAGGTCGTTTTCAAAGGGATACCACATAGGTCGTTTTCAAAGGGATGCCACATATGTCGTTTTCAAAGGGATACCACATAGGTCATTTTCAAAGGGATACCACATAGGTCGTTTTCAAAGGGATACCACATAGGTCGTTTTCAAAGGGATACCACATAGGTCGTTTTCAAAGGGATACCACATAGGTCGTTTTCAAAGGGATACCACATAGGTCGTTTTCAAAGGGATACCACATAGGTCGTTTTCAAATGGATACCACATAGGTCGTTTTCAAATGGATACCACATAGGTCGTTTTCAAATGGATACCACATAGGTCATTTTCAAAGGGATACCACATAGGTCGTTTTCAAAGGGATACCACATAGGTCGTTTTCAAAGGGATACCACATAGGTCGTTTTCAAAGGGATACCACATAGGTCGTTTTCAAAGGGATTTGCTGCTTTTTAAAGGCAGTTGCTCTTTAAAAGGGACATTATCAACAGAATTATACAGATTGAATCCCGGCCTTAATGTTTAAATCATTAGAGTTTGTATTCATCCCCAGGTGAGCTGTGAGCTGCTGAAGGTGTCCAGCATGGCCTATAAGGTGACACGCCCCCTGGCCAGCGCCAATAGCTGTGTGGATCCCATCCTCTACTTCATGGCTGGACAGGGTTTCCGTAGGAACTTCACTAACAGAAGCAGGGCATCACCAATGAAATCAGGAAGCGTGACGGCAGCACTCTCGACGCAGCTCTGACCGACAGGAAGATCAATCTATGTACTGAATAGCTATGGAACACAGTGTGTATTCCATTGGAATGGAGAGAACACCGTTGGACAAAGACACTGGATGGATGACGGGCTCCTTTGAACTGAATATAATTTCCCGATATGGTTCGGATGACCCATAGAGATCCTACTATTCCTAATTCTATGGGATGACCCATAGAGATCCTACTATTCCTAATTCTATGGGATGACCCATAGAGATCCTACTATTCCTAATTCTATGGGATGACCCATAGAGATCCTACTATTCCTAATTCTATGGGATGACCCATAGAGATCCTACTATTCCTAATTCTATGGGATGACCCATAGAGATCCTACTATTCCTAATTCTATGGGATGACCCATAGAGATCCTACTATTCCTAATTCTATGGGATGACCCATAGAGATCCTACTATTCCTAATTCTATGGGATGACCCATAGAGATCCTACTATTCCTAATTCTATGGGATGACCCATAGAGATCCTACTATTCCTAATTCTATGGGATGACCCATAGAGATCCTACTATTCCTAATTCTATGGGATGACCCATAGAGATCCTACTATTCCTAATTCTATGGGATGACCCATAGAGATCCTACTATTCCTAATTCTATGGGATGACGACTGTTTGAAAGAGAATGAACGGTGTCAAACAAAGTGGCCATATTTTATTGAATGTTTTATCCCTAACTGGTAAATAATGGGAGATTGCACATACAGTACAAATACCAAACTTCTTACTTGAAAGTGAGAGGGGTATACAGTAAGTCATTGATTGAAATCTGGCTTAGCTAAGGAAGCTAACGGCAGAGAAAAGTACACTGGTTGATGCTGACAGTGTAGAGAGAATATATGCTGTAATAACATGATAGTGATGTTAGTGATATTCTAATCACTATTGGAATCACAATAAACAGTTATTATATCTTTAGGAGCCACTGATCGTAGTGTATCTAACAAACGTATCTTCAGAAATGCATACACCACACACAGACTGTAAGTCAGTCTGAAGAGGACCTCCTCTTGAGGGCTGTCAGAGAAAGAGGTTCAGGCCCAGGCATGACTTGGACAGGTTCTAGGGCGCGTCTGGAAAATCATTAATTAACATCCCAAAGACTCACAGATGGTGCTGGATATAATCCAGACAGATACTTTTATAGAAGCAACACAGGCTCACTGCTGGCACGACAACAAATTACAGAGAAAGAACTAATGCTTAAACAAAGCTACCGGTAATTTACCAAAGTTACCAGAATCTTCATGAATTTTGGTAATTGACAAAAAATCTATAGCAATCTATCATAACTTTGGTAATTTATACTTGAATAACTTACATTTTTTTTATTCATATATAGTATTCTTTTTTATATACAGTACCAGTCAAACGTTTGGACACACCTACTCATTCAAGGGTTTTTCTTTATTTGTACTGTTTTCTACATTGTATAATAATAGTGAAGACATTAACACTATGAAATAACACATATGGAATCATGTAGTAACCAAAAAAGTGTTTAACAAATTTAAAAAATCAAACAAATCATGGCTGCTTTTCCTTCACTCTGCAGTCCAACTCATCCCAAACCATTACAAATGGGTTAAGGTCAGGTGATTGTGGAGGCCAGGTCATCTGACGCAGCACTCCATCACCCTCCTTCTTGGTCAAATAGCCCTTACACAGCCTGGAGGTGTGTTGGATCATTGTCCTGTTGAAAAACAAATGATAGACCCACTAAGCGCAAACCAGATGGGATGGCATATCGCTGCAGAATGCTGTGGTACCCATGCTGGTTAAGTGTGCCTTGAATTCTAAATAAATCACAGTGTCACCAGCAAAGGACCCCCACACCATCACACCTCCTCCTCCATGCTTCATGGTGAGAACCACACATGCGGAGATCATCCATTCACCTACTCTGCGTCTCACAAAGACACGGCGGTTGGAACCAAAAATCTCAAATTTGGACTCATCAGACCAAAGGACAGATTTCCACCGGTCTAATGTCCATTGCTCGTGTTTCCTGGCCCAAGCAAGTCTCTTCTTCTTATTGGTGTCCTTTAGTAGTGGTTTCTTTGCAGCAATTCGACAATGAAGGCCTGATTGATGCAGTCTCCTCTGAACAGTTGATGTTGAGATGTGTCTGTTACTTGAACTCTCTGAAGCATTTATTTGGGCTGCAATCTGAGGCTGGTAACTCTAATGCACTTATCCTCTGCAGCAGAGGTAACTCTGGGTCTTCCTTTCCTGTGGCGGTCCTCATGAGAGCCAGTTTCATCATTGATGTTTTTTTTGTCTGCAATTGAAGAAACTTTCAAAAGTTCTTGATATTTTCCAGATTGACTGACCTTCATGTCTTAAAGTAATGATGGACTGTTGTTTCTCTTTGCTTATTTGAGCTGGTCTTGCCATAATATGGACTTGGTCTTTTACCAAATAGGGCTATCTTCTGTATTCCACCCCTACCTTGTCACAACACAACGGATTGGCTCAAACGCATTAAGAAGGAAAGAAATTCCACAAATGTACTTTTAACAAGGCACACCTCTTAATTGAAATGCATTCAAGGTGACTACCTCATGAAGCTGGTTGAGAGAACGCCAAGAGTGTGCAAAGCTGTCATCAAGGCAAAGGGTGGCTACTTTGAAGAATCTAAAATCTAAAATAGATTTTGATTTGTTTAACACTTTTTTTGGTTACTACATGATTCCATATGTGGTATTTCATAGTTTTGATGTCTTCACTATTATTCTACAATGTAGAAAATAGTAAAAATAAAGAAAAACCCTTGAATGAGTAGGTGTGTCCAAACTTTTGATAACACGTGGTCTGTGGTTTGAGGCCGGTTGGACGTACTGCCATATTCTCTAAAACGACGTTGGAGAAATTATCATTAAATTCTATTGCAACAGCTCTGGTGGACATTCATGCAGTCAGCCTGCCAACTGCACGCTCCCTCAAAACTTGAGACATCAATGGCATTGTGTTGTGTGACAAAACTGCACATTTTAGAGTGGCCTTTTATTGTCCCCAGTACAAGGTGCATCTGTGTAATGATCATGATGTTTAATCAGCTTCTTGGTATGCCACACCTGTCAGGTGGATGGATTATTTTAGCAAAGGATAAATGCTCATTAACAGGGATGTAAACAAATTTGTGCAGAACATTTGAGAGAAAAAAGCTTTTTGTGTGTATGGAACATTTCTGGGATCTTTTTATTTCAGCTCATGAAACATGGGACCAACACTTTACATGTTGTGTTTATATTTTTGTTCAGTGTATTTATTTGTGCGAAGATTTCCCGTACTGCACTAGAGGGCACCAAAGGCTCACTTAACATCCTGTCAACGCATTTAACATCCTGTCAATTTACTGTGCTGATAGTGGATCAATGTTTGTGGACATCATCCATGTTTGATCAATGTTTGTCGACAGCCTTTATTTTTTGGGCCCTCATATAGACTCACACGTGTGAAGAGTTCATGCATTATAACACCAACCACACGCGTGTTTACAGTGGAGAGTTCATGCATTATAACACCAACCACACACAGACGAGTCAAAATAAACTGATCATTTATTTCAAGAGTAGAAATATCATAGAGAAAAATGCAATATCATAATAAATACAAATCTACAATGTAGAGAAGATGAGTTGATTTCCTTTCTTGTCTGCAACACTACAGTTTATAACATGTTATAATAAATCACATAAAAACATGGAAATGTTCAACCAATAAAAATGAGCAAATCCAGACAATGGTTCTAAACTGCAAAAACAGCAACATACAGAATATAAAAAATAGTTGAACTGGATCATGACATCATCCACCCTTTATCAAATGTAAACTGCAAAACCCAAACGGTGAAGCAGCTACGTCCGCCACTACTCAGAAATCTATTTAAATAACAAACAAACAAAAAAACGGAAGTAAAAACACTTGAAATGCAGCTGAGGGAATGACATTGAGATGGTCAAAGTCAAAATATTCCTATGATAATGTAGTTCCCTTTAGGAGAATACCGTTTTTACTCAGATTACCCAGAGATGATAGTGTCCGTCTGCATGCTCTCCTTGGAAGAGTAGGAAAGTTTGTGTTTATGTGTGTGTGTGTGTGTGTGTGTGTGTGTGTGTGTGTGTGTGTGTGTGTGTGTAGCAATACGTAATAACAATTGACTGATAATGGAATGAATAATGCATCTGTAGCGCTTTATCTGTGGGGGAAAAGAGACTAGTTGATTATCCTACTAACTCAGTCTATGTTTGTTGAAAGGCAGTTGTCACAAGGCAGGAAGTGAGGTCATGGTTTGAGCTAAGTGCCACATGGAGTAGGATGCCACTGATCAAAGGTCAGTGTAGCTGGGAGGGTCAACTGATCCTAGATCTGTGACATGCCAGGAGAGAGGAAGTCACAGGACAAAGCACATCTCCCCCAAAATGCCTGGGACAGGTTTAAGTGTGTCAAAAGAAGCACCACAAACTACTGGCAAACCCACACCCTGTCCCTGACTCTGTCCTGTCCCTGACTCTGTCCTGTCCCTGTCCTGTCCCTGTCCCTGACTCTGTCCTGTCCCTGTCCTGTCCCTGTCCCTGACTCTGTCCCTGACTCTGTCCCTGACTCTGTCCTGTCCCTGACTCTGTCCTGTCCCTGTCCTGTCCCTGTCCTGTCCCTGTCCCTGTCCCCGACTCTGCCCTGTCCCTGACTCTGCCCTGTCCCTGACTCTGCCCTGTCCCTGACTCTGTCCCTGTCCCTGACTCTGTCCCTGACTCTGTCCTGTCCCTGACTCTGTCCTGTCCCCGACTCTGCCCTGTCCCTGACTCTGTCCAGTCCCTGTCCTGTCCCTGTCCCTGACTCTGTCCTGTCCCCGACTCTGTCCTGTCCCCGACTCTGTCCTGTCCCCGACTCTGTCCTGTCCCCGACTCTGTCCCTGACTCTGTCCCGTCCCTGACTCTGTCCCGTCCTTGACTCTGTCCCGTCCCTGACTCTGTCCCTGACCCTGTCCCTGACTCTGTCCCTGACTCTGTCCTGTCCCTGACTCTGTCCTGTCCCTGACTCTGTCCTGTCCCTGACCTGTCCCTGACCCTGTTCTGTCCCTGAACCTCGACTCTGTCCTCGACTCTGTCCCTGACCCTGTCCTTGACCTTGTCCCTCGACTCTGTCCCCGACTCTGTCCCTGACTCTGTCCTCGACTCTGTCCTCGACTCTGTCCTCGACCGTCCTCGCTCGCCTGACCCTAACCCCGACTCTGTCCCTGACTCTGTCCCTGACTCTGTCCCTGTCCGACCCTCCTCTGTACAAATCTAAGAGTTTCAATATCCACAGACCTATGTACATATACACAGTCATTCACACCGCTGTTACCACATGTTCAATTTAATCAGAAACTAAATGAAGTTAAATGCCATCTATAAGAGCTGAAGAGTACAACATGTAGTTCATGCTGTTTGTATATTATTATGTCTCTCTGTCAATGTTGGAGACTACATTCAACATTATCAAGAAGGTCTAAAACTTACGCTAATCAGCGTTTCAAATATAAGAAGTCAAAACAGCTGAAAGTGTTGATTAAAAGTGATTAAAAGTTCTCTACACTACAAATTGGAGTGGTTTCCGATAATAATAATAATACTTGATCTTTTTTGTATGTGTCTATGTGTTTATGAATGCCTACCTCCGTGTGTGTGTTTATGTAGGCCTTCCTCCGTGTGTGTGTTTATGTAGGACTACCACTGTGTGTGTGTGTTTATGTAGGCCTACCACTGTGTGTGTGTGTGTTTATGTAGGACTACCACGGTGTGTGTGTTTATGTAGGCCTTCCTCCTTGTGTGTGTTTATGTAGGCCTTCCTCCGTGTGTGTGTTTATGTAGGACTACCACTGTGTGTGTGTGTGTGTTTATGTAGGCCTACCACTGTGTGTGTGTGTGTGTTTATGTAGGCCTACCACTGTGTGTGTGTGTTTATGTAGGCCTACCACTGTGTGTGTGTTTATGTAGGCCTTCCTCCGTGTGTGTGTGTGTTTATGTAGGCCTACCACTGTGTGTGTGTGTTTATGTAGGCCTACCACTGTGTGTGTGTGTTTATGTAGGCCTACCTCTGTGTGTGTGTTTATGTAGGCCTACCTCTGTGTGTGTGTGTTTATGTAGGCCTACCACTGTGTGTGTGTGTGTTTATGTAGGCCTACCACTGTGTGTGTGTGTGTGTTTATGTAGACCCTTCCTCCGTGTGTGTGTTTATGTAGGCCTACCTCTGTGTGTGTGTTTATGTAGACCCTTCCTCCGTGTGTGTGTTTATGTAGGCCTACCTCTGTGTGTGTGTTTATGTAGACCCTTCCTCCGTGTGTGTGTTTATGTAGGCCTACCACTGTGTGTGTGTGTTTATGTAGGCCTACCACTGTGTGTGTGTTTATGTAGGCCTTCCTCCGTGTGTGTGTGTGTTTATGTAGGCCTACCACTGTGTGTGTGTGTTTATGTAGGCCTACCACTGTGTGTGTGTGTTTATGTAGGCCTACCTCTGTGTGTGTGTTTATGTAGGCCTACCTCTGTGTGTGTGTGTTTATGTAGGCCTACCACTGTGTGTGTGTGTGTTTATGTAGGCCTACCACTGTGTGTGTGTGTGTGTGTTTATGTAGACCCTTCCTCCGTGTGTGTGTTTATGTAGGCCTACCTCTGTGTGTGTGTTTATGTAGACCCTTCCTCC
>NC_138310.1:82469983-82479983 GCF_965601325.2 Salmo salar
AAGCATACTTCCAAATTTGTGGCAAAATGGCTTAAGGACAACAAAGTCAAGGTATTGGAGTGGCCATCACACAGCCCTGACCTCAATCCCTTAGAAAATTTGTGGGCAGAACTGAAAAAGCTTGTGCGAGCAAGGAGGCCCACAAACCTGACTCAGTTACACCAGCTCTGTCAGGAAGAATGGGCCAAAATTCCCCCAACCTATTGTGGGAAGCTTGTGGAAGGCTACCCAAAACGTTTAACCCAAGGTAAACAATTGAAAGGCAATGCTACCAAATACTAATTGAGTGTATGTAAACTTCTGACCCACTGGGAATGTGATGAAATAAATAAAAGCTGAAATATATCATTCTCTCTACTATTATTCTGACATTTCACATTATTAAAATAAAGTGGTGATCCTAACTGACCTAAGACAAGGAATTTTTGCTAGGATTAAATGTCAGGAATTGTGAAAAACTGGGTTTAAATGTATTTGGCTAAGGTGTATGTAAACTTCCGACTTCAACTGCATGTACACAATGCTCACACTTAGGAACAGTATACGTGTGTGTGTGTTTCCATCCTCACCTCCCAACATTCCGGGTCACCTCCCCAGGCATCCTCCACTTCCCCTCAGGGAGTAACCCTGACCCAGCCCTGGGGGTCTGGGAGATCTTAGTGGTGGAGTGGTGTGTGTCCACGGGGGGCAGGAGAGGGCTCTTCTGGAGGGTCTGGAGGTCCAGAGGGGGTAACAGGAGAGACTGAGGGGGTTTGAGGGGGGTCAGGAGGAACTGTGGGGGTTTGAGGGGGCCGAGGGGGGGCAGGAGGATGGGGGGCCATTTCTTCTGGGCACAGCGGGAGCAGCAGTAGCCGTGTCGGGGGCCAGACAGACCAGAGATGGTGTGGAGGTGAGACTGGTGAGGACACAGTCTGGGTAAGGAGAGGAACTGAGTCAAAGGAGACAGCACCGGGAACCTAGAGTTGGGAGAGAGAGAGAACATGTATGAGCAGGCAGGAAGGCAAGCAGGCACACACACACACACACACACACACACACACACACACACACACACACACACACACACACACACACACACACACACACACAAAATCAAAAAGCAGGTATGCACAAATGGGGAAATGACCATTGTGCTCCACACATGCAAAACACACTTTTACATGGTTTTGGCGTATGCATATGTTTGTTTGTGTGTGTGTGTGCGTGCATGTGTGTGTGTGTGTAATAGGGTAGGGACAAACAGCAATACCCCATATCTGGTTTCAGTCCAACTACATCGCCCTCTTCAGAAACCAACCCCACTAACCTACTGATGTCCCTGGCCTACTAAAGCCCCTGGCCTATTGAATCCCCTGGCCTAATGAAGTCCCTGGCCTATTGAAGCCCCTGGCCTAATGAAGCCCCTGGCCTAATGAAGCCCCTGGCCTATTGAAGCCCCTGGCCTACTGAAGCCCCTGGCCTACTGAAGCCCCTGGCCTATTGAAGCCCCTGGCCTACTGAAGCCCCTGGCCTACTGAAGCCACTGGCCTACTGAAGCCCCTGGCCTACTGAAGCCCCTGGCCTACTGAAGCCCCTGGCCTACTGAAGCCCCTGGCCTAATGAATCCCCTGGCCTAATGAAGCCCCTGGCCTATTGAATCCCCTGGCCTAATGAAGTCCCTGGCCTATTGAAGCCCCTGGCCTAATGAAGCCCCTGGCCTAATGAAGCCCCTGGCCTATTGAAGCCCCTGGCCTACTGAAGCCCCTGGCCTACTGAAGCCCCTGGCCTATTGAAGCCCCTGGCCTACTGAAGCCCCTGGCCTACTGAAGCCCCTGGCCTACTGAAGCCCCTGGCCTACTGAAGCCCCTGGCCTACTGAAGCCCCTGGCCTACTGAAGCCCCTGGCCTAATGAATCCCCTGGCCTAATGAAGTCCCTGGCCTAATGAAGCCCCTGGCCTACTGAAGCCCCTGGCCTATTGAAGCCCCTAGCCTAATGAAGCCCCTGGCCTAATGAATCCCCTGGCCTAATGAAGCCCCTGGCCTACTGAAGCCCCTAGCCTAATGAAGCCCCTAGCCTAATGAAGCCCCTAGCTTACTGAAGCCCCTAGCCTAATGAAGCCCCTAGCCTAATGAAGCCCCTAGCCTAATGAAGCCCCTGGCCTAATGAAGCCCCTGGCCTAATGAAGCCCCTGGCCTAATGAAGCCCCTGGCCTAATGAAGCCCCTGGCCTACCAGTGAAATGCCTGGCAACGGGCAGAGCCCTCCCTTTATTAAAATGCACAGTGTCCAAGTGGCTCTGCCATCCCAGCCTTTATGAAACCACTCAGTGTAGAGCAGCCTATTGTTCCATTGTGTGGGAGGGTCCTGTGATGCTTCTCTGACCCCAACGACCTCCACCACCTCTGGTTACCCCTGGACCACAGAAAAGGTGTGTGTGTGTGTGTGTTGTGTGTGTTGTGTATGTGAGTATGTAAAGCGTTCCAGAACGCAAGCCCACAGGAAATGTCACAGACTCACAGTAGAGAACAGCAGAACATTTCAGAACATCTGACCAACAAACATAATCCAGAGGACTTTTCCATTAAGCTGTGCCTTATATACTTCTACTGTTATCTGTGTTCTATACCCTGTCCTGTAACCTGTGTTCTATACCCTGTCCTGTAACCTGTGTTCTATACCCTGTCCTGTAACCTGTGTTCTATACCCTGTCCTGTAACCTGTGTTCTATACCCTGTCCTGTAACCTGTGTTCTATACCCTGTCCTGTAACCTGTGTTCTATACCCTGTCCTGTAACCTGTGTTCTATACCCTGTCCTGTAACCTGTTCTCTATACCCTGTCCTGTAACCTGTGTTCTATACCCTGTCCTGTAACCTGTTCTCTATACCCTGTCCTGTAACCTGTTCTCTATACCCTGTCCTGTAACCTGTGTTCTATACCCTGTCCTGTAACCTGTGTTCTATACCCTGTCCTGTAACAAGTTCTCTATACCCTGTCCTGTAACCTGTTCTCTATACCCTGTCCTGTAACCTGTTCTCTATACCCTGTCCTGTAACCTGTGTTCTATACCCTGTCCTGTAACCTGTGTTCTATACCCTGTCCTGTAACCTGTGTTCTATACCCTGTCCTGTAACCTGTTCTCTATACCCTGTCCTGTAACCTGTTCTCTATACCCTGTCCTGTAACCTGTGTCCTATACCCTGTCCTGTAACCTGTTCTCTATACCCTGTCCTGTAACCTGTTCTCTATACCCTGTCCTGTAACCTGTTCTCTATACCCTGTCCTGTAACCTGTGTTCTATACCCTGTCCTGTAACCTGTGTTCTATACCCTGTCCTGTAACCTGTGTTCTATACCCTGTCCTGTAACCTGTTCTCTATACCCTGTCCTGTAACCTGTTCTCTATACCCTGTCCTGTAACCTGTGTTCTATACCCTGTCCTGTAACCTGTTCTCTATACCCTGTCCTGTAACCTGTTCTCTATACCCTGTCCTGTAACCTGTGTCTCTATACCCTGTCCTGTAACCTGTGTTCTATACCCTGTCCTGTAACCTGTGTCTCTATACCCTGTCCTGTAACCTGTGTCTCTATACCCTGTCCTGTAACCTGTATTCTATACCCTGTCCTGTAACCTATTCTCTATACCCTGTCCTGTAACCTGTGTTCTATACCCTGTCCTGTAACCTGTTCTCTATACCCTGTCCTGTAACCTGTTCTCTATACCCTGTCCTGTAACCTGTGTTCTATACCCTGTCCTGTAACATGTTCTCTATACCCTGTCCTGTAACCTGTTCTCTATACCCTGTCCTGTAACCTGTTCTCTATACCCTGTCCTGTAACCTGTGTTCTATACCCTGTCCTGTAACCTGTGTTCTATACCCTGTCCTGTAACCTGTTCTCTATACCCTGTCCTGTAACCTGTGTTCTATACCCTGTCCTGTAACCTGTTCTCTATACCCTGTCCTGTAACCTGTTCTCTATACCCTGTCCTGTAACCTGTGTTCTATACCCTGTCCTGTAACATGTTCTCTATACCCTGTCCTGTAACCTGTTCTCTATACCCTGTCCTGTAACCTGTTCTCTATACCCTGTCCTGTAACCTGTTCTCTATACCCTGTCCTGTAACCTGTGTTCTATACCCTGTCCTGTAACCTGTGTTCTATACCCTGTCCTGTAACCTGTGTTCTATACCCTGTCCTGTAACCTGTTCTCTATACCCTGTCCTGTAACCTGTGTTCTATACCCTGTCCTGTAACCTGTTCTCTATACCCTGTCCTGTAACCTGTTCTCTATACCCTGTCCTGTAACCTGTTCTCTATACCCTGTCCTGTAACCTGTTCTCTATACCCTGTCCTGTAACCTGTGTTCTATACCCTGTCCTGTAACCTGTGTTCTATACCCTGTCCTGTAACCTGTTCTCTATACCCTGTCCTGTAACCTGTTCTCTATACCCTGTCCTGTAACCTGTTCTCTATACCCTGTCCTGTAACCTGTTCTCTATACCCTGTCCTGTAACCTGTGTTCTATACCCTGTCCTGTAACATGTTCTCTATACCCTGTCCTGTAACCTGTTCTCTATACCCTGTCCTGTAACCTGTTCTCTACACCCTGTCCTGTAACCTGTTCTCTATACCCTGTCCTGTAACCTGTGTTCTATACCCTGTCCTGTAACCTGTGTTCTATACCCTGTCCTGTAACCTGTGTTCTATACCCTGTCCTGTAACCTGTTCTCTATACCCTGTCCTGTAACCTGTTCTCTATACCCTGTCCTGTAACCTGTGTTCTATACCCTGTCCTGTAACCTGTTCTCTATACCCTGTCCTGTAACATGTTCTCTATACCCTGTCCTGTAACCTGTTCTCTATACCCTGTCCTGTAACCTGTTCTCTATACCCTGTCCTGTAACCTGTGTTCTATACCCTGTCCTGTAACCTGTGTTCTATACCCTGTCCTGTAACCTGTTCTCTATACCCTGTCCTGTAACCTGTTCTCTATACCCTGTCCTGTAACCTGTTCTCTATACCCTGTCCTGTAACCTGTGTTCTATACCCTGTCCTGTAACCTGTTCTCTATACCCTGTCCTGTAACCTGTGTTCTATACCCTGTCCTGTAACCTGTTCTCTATACCCTGTCCTGTAACCTGTGTTCTATACCCTGTCCTGTAACCTGTTCTCTATACCCTGTCCTGTAACCTGTGTTCTATACCCTGTCCTGTAACCTGTTCTCTATACCCTGTCCTGTAACCTGTTCTCTATACCCTGTCCTGTAACCTGTGTTCTATATGCTGTCCTGTAACATGTTCTCTATACCCTGTCCTGTAACCTGTGTTCTATACCCTGTCCTGTAACCTGTGTTCTATACCCTGTCCTGTAACCTGTTCTCTAGACCCCTGTCCTGTAACCTGTGTTCTATACCCTGTCCTGTAACCTGTTCTCTATACCCTGTCCTGTAACCTGTTCTCTATACCCTGTCCTGTAACCTGTGTTCTATACGCTGTCCTGTAACATGTTCTCTATACCCTGTCCTGTAACCTGTGTTCTATACCCTGTCCTGTAACTTGTGTTCTATACCCTGTCCTGTAACATGTTCTCTATACCCTGTCCTGTAACCTGTGTTCTATACCCTGTCCTTTAACCTGTTTTACAGCACAGGGTATAGAGAACCGGTCGGTTGGTCAGTCAGTGTGTGTGTGAAGACACAGGAGTTCAAGGCCGACCGCGCTACTGTAGGCATTGTTAGCAGAAAACAGGTTCCACTATTTTAGTGAATGGGAAAAAAGAAAACTGTGTGGTCAGTCTACGTGTAAATAAAAACAAGTTTTGACGACAATCATTCCACGGAAGACGGAGTGTCTTGATTGATGAATGAAGGTCAATGATTAGAAAGGCTCTTTCCACACCTGGTTGTCTACGTCTTCATTGAAAGGAAAAAACTAAAACCAGCAGACACTAGGTCCTCCATGGAAGGAGTTTGACAGCCCTGATTAATTGTAGCTTGCAGTACCCCGGTCGGCCTTTAACTTGAGTTACTCAATGAGAGGGGGCAGCACTCACATAGCCTGCAACATCACTTCCTGGAGTAGCTCAAACTGTGCATGTCATGTCTTCATGAGACACCATCTTAACTGACTTCATTTGGCTTAGATGTGCTATTGAGTCTTCACATAGGAATAGGGTCTCAAAGGGAGGGTATATTACTGGAAACTTTCTAAGTTTACCAGTAAACTACCAGAATGTTGGTATCTTTCAATTCTTTTTGTAATCTTTCACAAAACATCTAGTGGCCCTTTTGAGTACTTCAGATGTCTAATTATCTCTGGCCCACTGTGTGGCCTTATCACATGTAAAATATGAAATAATTAAGCAAGATGATTTTAAAATAAAAAAATAGAATGACAAAGCTGTAAAACATTATACTAAATATAAACCGTCAACTTAGTGAATACCACTGGTGTTATATCCTTTATATATTTTTTACAAACTAAGGAAAATAAATGTATTTTACTATGTCAAAATATATTTGTTGTCAATGTTTTGGTGTCAAACTGGTGGCAATTGAGGTAATTGATTACTTGATTAGGCTATTTTCTCATGAACCATTATGGTCTATTCTACTAGAAACTCATGGATAATATGGACACAGATATAAAAAATGAATACATTTTTGTTGTGTTACAGCCTGAAAAAAAAAAAAATTACATTGAGATTTTTTGTCACTGGCTTACTCACAATACCCACAATGTTAAAGTGGACTTGTGTTTTTCGAAATTTGTACAAGTGAATTAAAAATGAAACGCTGAAATGTATACATTCAATAAGTATTCAACCCTTTTGTTATGGCAAGCCTAAATAAGTTCAGGAGAAAAGATTTGCTTAACAAGTCACATAATAAGTTGCATTAATTAATTCTGTGTGCAACAATAATGTTTAACATGATTTTTGAATGACTACCTCATATACAATTATATGTAATGTCCCTCAGTCGAGCACTGAATTTCAAACACCGATTCAACCACAAAGACCAATTCCTGGCAAAGAAGGGCACCTATTGGTAGATGGGTAAAAATAAAATAAAAAATACATTGAATATCCCTTTGAGCATGGTTAAGTTATTAATTACACTTTGGATGGTGTATCAATACACCCAGTCACTACAAAGATACAGACGTCCTTCCTAACTCAGTTGCCGGAGAGGAAGGCAAAATCCTAGAGGAAAACCTGGTTCAGTCTGCTTTCCACCAGACACTGGGAGATGAATTCACCTTTCAGCAGGACAATAACCTAAAACACAAGGCCAAATCTACACTGGAGTTGCTTACCAAGAAGACAGTGAATGTTCCTGAGTGGCCGAGTTACAGTTTTGTCATAAATCTGCTAGATAATCTATAGCAAGACCTGAAAATGGCTGTCTAGCAATGACCAACAAACAATTTGACAGAGCTTGAAGAATTTAGAAAATAAAAATTGCCTAATGTTGCACAATCCAGGCGTGGAAATCTCTTAGAGACGTATCCAGAATGACTCCCAGTTGTATTTACTTCCAAAGGTGCTTCTACAAAGTATTGACTCAGGGGTGTGAATACTTATGTCAATGAGATATGTCTGTATTTAATTTTCAATAAATTTGCAAAAAAATTCTAAAAACATATTTTCACTTTGTCATTATTGTGTATTGTGTGTAGATGGGTGAGCAAGAAATAAACGTCATCCATTTTGAATTCAGGCTGTAACACAACAAAATGTAGAATAAGTCAAGGGGTATGAATACTTTCTGAAGGTACTGTGTACAGTCATTACTCTCACCCAGTATGACTAAGCAGAACACTGTTTAAGGTAGGTATGTCTATGCATGTATTATATACAGGGTTCTCACTTGATTGAGGAGGCTTTGTTGATGCCGATCTGTTTACTCTCGTACTCCAGTAACAGCTCCTCCAGGGCAGCAGCATTCTCTACAACACATAGAGCACTTCAGCAAATACTGCCTTTAATTACTACATACATAACTGTATTAGTGATTACACACACACACACACACACACACACACACACACACACACACACACACACACACACACACACACACACACACACACACACACACACACACACTCTTTAGGGAAGATATTATTGACAGTGGATGAAATCAGATCAGTGTGATGACCGCGCTCAAACTCAATTGGCTATTATCTCGTATTGATGGAGTTAGTGGTTTCAAAACCCACAAACCTATTAGCAGAGACGTCTCTCTGTGTTTGCAGATCTGAACAGCCTGTATAGTAGTAAGCAATATGCCTAAACCTGGCCTTGTAATGGGCATAGGAGAGTTTACACACATCTTTTTCACTTTCAGATCACCAACACAGAAGGGGTAAAGCCTAGGGGTTGCTTTACGACCTATGACATAAGCAGAAGCAGTGACATCATCAGAAACAGTGACGTCATCATAAAGGGACTGGTACCTTTCTTCCCTGTGATGAGGCGCACTAGAACACTGATGGTGTCTTCATTAGGATCGTCTACGATGTAGGGACAAGTGTTACCTACAGAGAGAGAGGGAGCGAGAGAGAGAGAGAGAGGGGCGCAGAGGGAGTGAGGGAGAAAGAGAGAAAGAAAGAGCGGGAGAGAGGGCGAGAGAGGGGAGACAGAGGGAGAGAAATATTCAACATTACTACCCAGAGATAAAGACAGGCCATTTTAAAGTAGCCTACCAGAGAACCAGACAGAGGCTGAACGGGGATTAAGTTTATAAATAAGGAAACATTCCACAGGGATTTGAACCAAAATTACTTTTCAACTCATTAAAGAGGCAAAGGAAATCATGAAGACGGTCTTTGTCTTTTTGAATAGGTGTGCGATCTGTGTTTGAGTGACACTTTAGTGTGATGTATGTGAAAAAACTGTAGGGCTGTTGCACACCAACAGAGATGAGTAAACTTGCTAAATCTCCCGAGTTCTGAAATTCTCTCTCTCTCTCTCTCTCATTTAATTTCAATTTAAGGGCTTTATTGGCATGGGAAACATATGTTAATATTGCCAAAGCAATAAACAAAAGTTAAATAAAAATGAACAGTAAACATTACACTCACAGAAGTTCCAAAATAATAAAGACATTTCAAATGTCATATTATGTCTATCTATATACAGTGTTGTAACGATGTAGAAATAGTTAAAGTACAAAAGGGAAAATAAATAAACATAAATATGGGTTGTATTTACAATGGTGTTTGTTCTTCACTGGTTGCCCTTTTCTTGTGGCAACAGGTCACAAATATTGCTGCTGTGATGGAACACTGTGGTATTTCACCCAGTAGATATGGGAGTTTATCAAAATTGGGTTTGTTTTCAAATTCTTTGTGGATCTGTGTAATCTGAGGGAAATATGTGTCTCTAATATGGTCATACATTGGGCAGGAGGTTAGGAAGTGCAGCTCAGTTTTCCACCTCATTTTGTGGGCAGTGTGCACATAGCCTGTCTTCTCTTGAGAGCCAGGTCTGCCTACGGCGGCCTTTCTCAATAGCAAGGCTATGCTCACTAAGCTTCCTTAGGTTTGGGTCAGTCACAGTGGTCAGGTATTCTGCCACTGTGTACTCTCTGTTTAGGGCCAAATAGCATTCTAGTTTTTTGTTAATTCTTTCCACTGTGTCAAGTAATTATCTGTTTGTTTTCTCATGATTTGGTTGGGTCTAATTGTGTTGCTGTCCTGGGGCTCTGTGGGGTCTGTTTGTGAACAGAGCCCCAGGACCAGCTTGCTTAGGGGACTCTTCTCCAGGTTCATCTCTGTGAGTGATGGCTTTATGGAAGGTTTGGGAATCGCTTCAGTTAACGTGGTTGTAGAATTTAAGCCTCTTTTCTGGATTTTGATAATTAGTAGGTATCGGCCTAATTCTACTCTGCATGTATTATTTGGTGTTTTACGTTGTACAGACAATATTTTTGCAGAATTCTGCATGCAGAGTTCCAATTTGGTGTTTGTCCCATTTTGTGAATTCTCTCTCTCTCTCTCTCTCTCTCTCTCTCTCT
>NC_138310.1:82482483-82514983 GCF_965601325.2 Salmo salar
ATGATGGAGGGGAAAGGAAAGGAGAAGTGGATGATAGGAGGGAGAGGAAAGGAAAGGAGAAGTGGATGATATGATGGAGGGGAAAGGAAAGGAGAAGTGGATGATATGATGGAAATGAGAAGTTGATGATATGATGGAGGGGAAAGGAAAGGAGAAGTGGATGATAGGAGGAAAGGAGAGGAGAAGTTGTTGATAGGAGAGATAGGACAGGAAAGGAGAAGTGGATGATAGGAGGGAGAGGAAAGGAGAAGTGGATGATAGGAGGGAGAGGAAAGGAAAGGAGATGAGAAGTGGATGATAGGAGGAAAGAAACGGAGAGGAGAAGTGGATGATATGAGAGATAGGAAAGGAAAAGTGGATGATAGGAGGGAGAGGAAAGGAGAAGTGGATGATAGGAGGGAGAGGAAAGGAAAGGAGAGGAGAAGTGGATGATAGGAGAGATAGTAAAGGAGAGGAGAAGTGGATGATAGGAGAGATAGGAAAGGAAAAGTGGATGATAGGAAAGGAAAGGAGAAGTGGATGATAGGAGAGATAGGAAAGGAGAGGAGAGAATAAATGATTGAATAATTGATCTGGGAAAGGAGAGATAGATTGATAGAGAAGGAGGACGGGTAGGTGTTTCTCCATGCTACAGGGCAGCTACGGTTTCACAATACAAGAACTGTGTTCCATTACTCATACTAATCTCACTAACCATACTATTTGTGGCGTAAATTGAGTATGTAGTATGCTTATTGGTCATAGTATGGATATAGTTAGTATGCCAAAAGTTCCCGGATGTCGTATTAAATTCGTCAAAATACGAAGTATATTTGCAGTGGAGACTATTTCTGTGCTTTTAGGGCCCATAATGCAATTTTTCTGAAAATGGCCGTGGCTTCATAAGGCTTTCAGATTTGAAGAAAATGGTGAAAAATATGCAGCCGAAGTCCGACGAGAGTGAATACAAATTCATTGCTTTAACTAATTGTGACAAATGTTAAGAAAATGTTGAGCAATGTAATAAAGTAATGACTTTTCAAATAAGTTACGTTACACATTATGATGGCTGACAATTTGTTAGCTACGACATCCTTACGAACCGCATAGCATTACAGTATGTACCGGTATGTTAGCTAGTTACCATCCTAACGTTAGTTGGCTGCTAATACATCGAACTTGCCAGGCAGTATATTAACTATATGCTATCAAATTAACTACCCAACATTTATTGATATGATTATTCCCGTCATTCTTAGTTAAGTGGTATAGTCATTGTGAGTTCTCAATCGACATTGCCAGAATTAACAATCTACTCCGATTTCAGAGCACTTGTCTGAGTGTGCCAGAGCGCAGAATATCTGATGAATTTACGAACGCTCAACACCCGTTGAATATGGCCAGTGTCAGTAAACGTCAGCAAAAACAAGTGTAATTAAATTGTTGCCAGGAGAACAGTTATAGTCACCAACGCTCTGGATAACATGAAAACAGCCTAACCAGCTCTGCTAGGGAGAGTAGACACCAGACAAGGAGGTAGAGACTGAGACACTAGCAACACCAGACAAGGAGGTAGAGACTGAGACACTAGCAACACCAGACAAGGAGGTAGAGACTGAGACACTAGCAACACCAGACAAGGAGGTAGAGACTGAGACACTAGCAACACCAGAAAAGGAGGTAGAGACTGAGACACTAGCAACACCAGACAAGGAGGTAGAGACTGAGACACTAGCAACACCAGACAAGGAGGTAGAGACTGAGACACTAGCAACACCAGACAAGGAGGTAGAGACTGAGACACTAGCAACACCAGACAAGGAGGTAGAGACTGAGACACTAGCAACACCAGACAAGGAGGTGGAGACTGAGACACTAGCAACACCAGACAAGGAGGTGGAGACTGAGACACTAGCAACACCAGACAAGGAGATGGAGACTGAGACACTAGCAACACCAGACAAGGAGGTGGAGACAGACACTAGCAACACCAGACAAGGAGGTAGAGACTGAGACACTAGCAACACCAGACAAGGAGGTGGAGACTGAGACACTAGCAACACCAGACAAGGAGGTGGAGACTGAGCACTAGCAACACCAGACAAGGAGGTAGAGACTGAGACACGAACAACACCAGACAAGGAGATGGAGACAGACACTAGCAACACCAGACAAGGAGGTGGAGACTGAGACACTAGCAACACCAGACAAGGAGGTAGAGACTGAGACACTAGCAACACCAGACAAGGAGGTAGAGACTGAGACACAAGCAACACCAGACAAGGAGATGGAGGCTGAGACACGAGCAACACCAGACAAGGAGTTGGAGGCTGAGACACGAGCAACACCAGACAAGGAGGTGGAGACTGCCAACCAGATTAGGAATGTTTATGTGTGTGTGTGTGTGTGTGTACGCAATATGATTTGGAATGCATTGTATTTCCAGAGAGCTGCCCTCTGACCTTTAGGGGGTTAAAATGTGTCATTCCCAAGCGTCAGAGTTAATACAACAATGTTTAGTTCCCACCACCACATTCTGTCTACATGGTTTATAGTCTAACTTCTTTGGGATAGGGGGCAGTATTTTCACGGCCAGATAAAAAACGTACCTGATTTAATCTGGTTACTACTCCTGCCCAGAAACTAGAATATGCATATAATTTGTAGATTTGGATAGAAAACACTCTAAAGTTTCTAAAACTGTTTGAATGGTGTCTGTGAGTATAACATAACTCATATGACAGGCCAAAACCTGAGAAGATTCCATACAGGAAGTCTGACAATTTGTTGTCCTTCTGTTGCATCTCTATCGAAAATACAGCATCTGTGCTGTAACGTGACATTTTCTAAGGCTTCCATTGGCTCTCTAAAGCCGCCAGAAAGTGGAATGGGGTTTCTGCTGTCTCTGGGCAAAGAACAGCAGCAGAATTTGTTAGTGGTCAGCCTGGGGACAGTGACACTGGAGACGCGTGGTCACGAGACTATTCCATTTTTTTCTTTCAGCCTTTGAATGAATACAACTTTGCCTGGTTGGAATATTATCGCTATTTTACGAGAAAAGTAGCATAAAAATTTTAAACAGCGTTTGACATGCTTCTAAGTACGGTAATGGAATATTTTGAATTTTTTTGTCACGAAATGCGCTCGCGCGTCACCCTTCGGATAGTGACCTGAACGCATGAACAAAACAGCGGTATTTGGATATAACTATGGATTATTTGGAACCAAAACAACATTTGTTGTTGAAGTAGAAGTCCTGGGAGTGCATTCTGACGAAGAACAGCAAAGGTAATCCAATTTTTCTAATAGTAATTCTGAGTTTAGGTTGTCCCAAACTTGGTGGGTGTCAAATTAGCTAGCTGTGATGGCCGAGCTATGTACTCAGAATATTGCAAAATCTGCTTTCGCCGAAAAGCTATTTTAAAATCGGACATAGCGATTGCATAAAGGAGTTCTGTATCTATAATTCTTAAAATAATTGTTATGTATTCTGTCAACGTTTATCGTGAGTAATTTAGTAAATTCACCAGAAGTTTTCGGTGGGTATGCTAGTTCTGAACATCACATGCTAATGTAAAAAGCTGGTTTTTGATATAAATATGAACTTGATTGAAAAAAACATGCATGTATTGTATAACATAATGTCCTAGGAGTGTCATCTGATAAAGATCATCAAAGGTTAGTGCTGCATTTAGCTGTGGTTTGGGTTTATGTGACATATATGCTTGCTTGGTAAATGGCTGTGTGATTATTTGTGTCTATGTACTCTCCTAACATAATCTAATGTTTTTCTTTCGCTGTAAAGCCTTTTGGAAATCGGACAACGTGGTTCGATTCAGGAGAAGTGTATCTATAAAATGGTGTAAAATGTGGTTTTAAATTTGGCGCTCTGATTTGTCACTGGCTGTTGAATAGTGTGGGACGATTTCGTCCCACCTCCCCTAGAGAGGCTAACATGACTACTATCTATGAAAAGGGCTGAAAGAAAAGGGTATTTGTTTGTGCCCTGTGATTGTGAGAGGTGTAGTTGTGACACAGCTAATGTCTGTATCAGAGGACCTTCATGCTCTGCCCTTAGAGAGATAATAGTATGTTCATTCAGGGCCCTCCTTGTGTTCTGTAAAGACTTGCTTCCCAGTGTGTGAGCAACAGGACATGCGATGCCCATGTGTATCCCCTTACGTGTAAAGCTGTGTGCCTTTCTATGCAACAATTGAAGAGATAAAACTAGGTTACCCATATTGGGGAAGGCTTTGAAAATAGATGCCAGATTTGAAATAGAGTCTGAGGAGTCAGGTTTACTGTCGAGACACAGTTTTTCTAAAGTGAAATGATCAGATTTTGGAATAAAATAGGATAGGGTTAAATGTTAGAATTGGGATTTTTCTAAACTGAAAAATTTGATTCTGATCCTCCGGATAGGGATAAGGATTTGGTAATCCAATCTAACCTTAAATCAGGATTGTATGTCATTTTTGCGTTTTTCTCAAATCTAAGGTATTGATTAAGATAATCCTTAAAAACTATCTTGATCCCACTGGAAGGGTGGATTTAGAAAGTTGAAAGGCACTACAACCAAGAAATGTCAATGTAACTAAAATGAAAACCAAAGGTTCATTATGTTAAATTGTGGTATAGGCATGTGGTCAGTATACAGTTGAAGTCAGAAGTTTACATACACCTTAGCCAAATACCTTTAAACTCAGTTTTTCACAATTCCTGACATTTAATCCTAGTAAAAATTCCCTGTTTTAGGTCAGTTAGGATCACCACTTTATTTTAAGAATGTGAAATGTCAGAATAATAGTAGAGTGATTTATTTCAGGTTTTATTTCTTTCATCACATTCCCAGTGGGTCAGAAGTTTACATACACTCAATTAGTATTTGTTAGCATTGCTTTTAAATTGTTTAACTTGGGAAAAGAGTTTCGGGTAGCCTTCCACAAGCTTCCCACAATAAGTTGGGTGAATTTTGGCCCATTCATCCTAACAGAGCTGGTGTAACTGAGTCAGGTTTGTAGGCCTCTTTGCTCACACACGCTTTTACAGTTCTGCCCACACATTTTCTATAGGATTGAGGTTAGGGCTTTGTGATGGCCACTCCAATACCTTGACTTTGTTGTCCTTAAGCCATTTTGCCACAACTTTGGAAGTATGCTTGGGGTCATTGTCCATTTGGAAGACCCATTTGCGACCAAGCTTTAACTTCCTGACTGATGTCTTGAGATGTTGCTTCAATATGTCCACATAAGTTTTCTTCCTCATGATGCCATCTATTTTGTGAAGTGCACCAGTCCCTCCTGCAGCAAAGCACCCCCACAACATGATGCTGCCACCCCCATGCTTCACGGTTGGGATGGTGTTCTTCGGCTTGCAAGCCTCCCCCTTTTTCCTCCATACATAACGACGGTCATTATGGCCAAACAGTTCTATTTTTGTTTCATCAGACCCGAGGACATTTCTCCAAAAAGTACGATCTTTGTCCCCATGTGCAGTTGCAAACCGTAGTCTGGCTTTTTTATGGCGGTTTTGGAGCAGGGGCTTCTTCCTTGCTGAGCGCCTTTCAGGTTATGTCGATATAGGACTCATTTACTGTTGCTATAGATACTTTGTACCTGTTTCCTCCAGCATCTTCACAAGGTCCTTTGCTGTTGTTCCGGGATTTATTTGCACTTTTCGCACCAAAGTACGTTCGTCTCTAGGAGACAGAACGCGTCTCCTTCCTAAGCGGTATGACGGCTGTGTGGTCCCATGGTATTTATACTTGCGTACTATTGTTTGTACAGATTAACGTGGTACCTTCAGGCGTTTGGAAATTGCTCCCAAGGATGAACCAGACTTGTGGGGGTCTACAATTCTTTTTCTGAGGTCTTGGCTGATTTCTTTTCATTTTCCCATGATGTTAAGCAAAGAGGCACTGAGTTTGAAGGTAGGACTTGAAATACATCCACAGGTACACCTCCAATTGACTCAAATTATGTCAATTAGCCTATCAGAAGCTTCTAAAGCCATGACATCCTTTTCTGGAATTTTACAAGCTGTTTAAAGGCTCAGTCAACTTGGTGTATGTAAACTTCTGACCCACTGGAATTGTGATACAGTGAATTATAAGTGAAATAATCTGTCTGTAAACAATTGTTGGAAAAATTACTTGTGTCATGCACAAAGTAGATGTCCTAACCAACTTGCCAAAACTATAGTTTGTTAACAAGAAATTTGTGGAGTGGTTGAAAAACAAGTTTTAATGACTCCAACCTAAGTGTATGTAAACTTCCGACTTCAACTGTATGTGGTCAGTATAGGCATGTGGTCACTATAAGCATGTGGTCAGTATAGGCATATGGTCAGTATAGACACCCTGGTTCGAATCCAGGCTGTATCACAACCGGCCGTGATTGGGAGTCCCATATGGCGGTGCACAATTGGCCCAGCGTTGTCCAGGTTTGGCCGGGGTAGGCCGTCATTGTAAATAAGAAGTTAGTTAATTAGTTAAATAAAGGTAAAGAAATGTGTAGATGTAGTACCACAACCTCATCAGTATATTGCAAGGCGTAGCCCTGTTCAAAGCACTGAAAATCTATCCAGATTCTTTGATCTTGATATTGTGGTATCTGGATCAGAATTATCTTATCCGATTATTTTCAAAAAAAAAACCAGGCTCAACAGCTGGTTGGATAGAAAATAAAAGGATTACAGAATCCGGATAATTGTGAAAAACTGGGCCCTGGTGTCTCCTCTGGTCATGAAAAACTGGACCCCGTGTCTCCTCTGGTCATCCAAAATATCAGTTCATGCATTGTTGTAAGGACCCTTGAAAACAATTATTCAACAGAAAATCTAAAAGGCACAGCCCAGATACCTGCATCTCTGTCTGTCTCTCTGGCTCTGTGTCTCTCTTTCCCCTCTCTCTCTGTGTCTCTCTCTCTCCTCTCTCACTCTCTGTGTCTCTCTCTCCCCTCTCCCTCTGTGTCTCTCTCTCTGTCTCTCTCTCGCTCTCTGTCTCTGTGTCTCTCTCTGTCTCTGTGTCTCTCTCTCTGTCTCTGTGTCTCTCTCTCTGTCTCTGTGTCTCTCTCTCTGTCTCTCTCTCTGTCTCTGTGTCTCTGTCTCTGTGTCTCTCTCTCTGTGTCTCTCTCTCTGTGTCTCTCTCTCTGTGTCTCTCTCTCTGTGTCTCTCTCTCTGTGTCTCTCTCTCTGTGTCTCTCTCTCTGTGTCTCTCTCTCTGTGTCTCTCTCTCTGTCTCTGTGTCTCTCTCTCTGTGTCTCTCTCTCTGTGTCTCTCTCTCTGTGTCTCTCTCTCTGTGTCTCTCTCTCTGTCTCTGTGTCTCTCTCTCTGTGTCTCTCTCTCTGTGTCTCTCTCACCCTCTTTCTGTGGTGTAGCATTCTCCTCGTCTCCTCCCTCCTTCTCAGCAGTGCAGTTGTATCCTTTCTTCTTGAGGATATTACAGATGAGGATCCCCAGGAGTCCCATCACACAGAAGATTGGCACCAGGGCGAACACCGCATACTCTGTACTCTTCTCCTCCGGGCTCCGCACTGCTGTACCGTTCACCGGCAGGCCGCCACTGCCCGTCGCACCCTTACCCACCGTACGCATGTGGGTAGATTGGGCAGCGGGGGCTGGGGAGAGATAGGGGGGGAGCGAGAAAGTGAGAGAATATGGCCTTGTTAAAACCATTATTCCACCAGTGGAAACATAACAGATTCAACTATTTGTTGGTGTGATATTGATTCTGTCCACACTCACCTCTCACACAGGCCAGGGTGGAGGCTGTCCTCATAGCAGTGGGGTGGAACCTGGTGGCACCAACACAGGCACATATTCATATCACAACAGAACAATACCATGTTATCATAGCAGTGTATTCATTTCATGGTCATTTAGCACACACTCGTATCCAGACAGACTTACAATTGGTGCATTCATCTTAAGGTAGCTAGGTGAGACAACCACATATCACAGTCCTAGAAAGTCAAACTTTTCCAACTGACCATATTTAAAGGTCAACAGTCTATTTCTGTAGAGGGGTGGTCCTGGTCGGAGGGTAGAGATATGCTAACCGGGCTATACAGTGACTGGTCAGGATACAAGCATTTCGCTACACCTGCAAATAACATCTGCTAAACACATGTATGTGACCAATACAATTTCATACTTCAGTGCTACAGTTAGGTAGCTGGGCTGGTGTCTATATATGGAGACTAAATGAAGACGTAGGACTGCAGTAATACACCTGTTTACTAAGCAGGGCCACAGAGAGAGAGAGATGATTGTGTTTCAGTATTGTTTTACAGCAGAAGAATCATTCAACCGTTTTGCCTGTATCTAATGTGCTTTATGAAGAAAAACAAATGCTTGTTGGTACTTGTTGGTACTTGTTGGACTTGTTTGGTGAATACTGAGATACAAAGGGAGAGGGTAGAGATTGTCTTGTATGTGGATACATACCCAGACAGACAGTCTCCGCAGACAGCATCAGAGTGTGATGTACCAGAGGTCACAACCTTTTTGTTGAGGACCCCGCAGGAGGAATGTGGGCTGCATTGATCAGAGTCATAGCCGTCTGAAAAAGTACCAGCTGGACAAGATTGGCATTGCATCGCCTCGCCTGGCCCCTCGACCTGCCAGCAAGCCTGGCAGGAGAACACATCTTCACATCTCAGAACAGAGTACATGAACCACTGTAATTACACACATACACTACAGTCACATGTGGTTCTGAGTTCAGTAAGATGTTCCAAAATAACTAACACTGCTGTTTTGGACAGAAACTAACATGCATGACCTATTTTTCAGTTTCATATGTACACATTTTCATATGAAACTGATTTTTTATTTCATATATACAGTTGAAGTCGGAAGTTTACATACAGCTTAGCCAAATACGTTTAAACTCAGTTTTTCACAATTCCTGACATTTAATCCTAGTAAAAAATCCCTGTTTTAGGTCAGTTAGGATCACCACTTTATTTTAAGAATGTGAAATGTCAGAATAATAGTAGAGAGAATGATTTATTTCATCTTTGATTTCTTTCATCATATTCCCAGTGGATCAGAAGTTTACATACACTCAATTAGTATTTGGTAGCTGTCACGACTTCCGCCAAAGTCGGTCCCTCTCCTTGTTCAGGCGGCGTTCGGCGGTCGACGTCGCCGGCCATCTAGACACCGCCGATCCACTTTTCATTTTCCATTTGTTTTGTCTTAGTCTTACACACCTGGTTTCACTAACCCAATCATCTGTTTATTATTTAACCCTCTGTTCCCCATGTTTGGTAGTGAGTGATTGTTTGTTGTATTGTGGGCTTGGTAATTCTCTTATATGTTGATGACTTTGAGTAAAGTTACTTTTATTTCCTCATCTCTGCTGTCCTGCGCCGGACTCCTCTGCACCTGCTACACATAGATCCTTACAGTAGCATTACCTTTAAATTGTTTAACTTGGGTCAAACGTTTCAGGTAGCCTTCCACAAGCTTCCCTTCCACAAGCTTCCCTTCCACAAGCTTCCCACAATAAGTTGGGTGAATCTTGGCCCATTCCTCCTGACAGAGCTGGTGTAACTGAGTCAGGTTTGTAGGCCTCCTTGCCCGCACACACATTTTCAGTTCTTCCCACAAATTTTCTATAGGATTGAGGTCAGGGCTATGTAATGGCCACGCCAATCCCTTGACTTTGTTGTCCTTAAGCCATTTTGCCACAACTTTGGAAGTATGCTTGGTGACATTGTCCATTTGGAAGACCCATTTGCGACCAAGCTTTAACTTCCTGACTGATGTCTTGAGATGTTGCTTCAATATATCCACATAATTTTCCTGCCTCATGATGCCATCTATTTTGTAAAGTGCACCAGTCCCTCCTGCAGCAAAGCACCCCCACAACATGATGCTGCCACCCCCATGCTTCACGGTTGGGATGGTGTTCTTCAGCTTGCAAGCCTCCCCCTTTTTCCTCCGAACATAACGATGGTCGTTATGGCCAAACAGTTCTATTTTTGTTTCATCAGACCAGAGGACATTTCTCCAAAAAGTACGATCTTTGTCCCCATGTGTTGTTGCAAACCGGAGTCTGTTTTTTTTATGGCTGTTTTGGAGCAGTGGCTTCTTCCTTGCTGAGCGGCCTTTCAGGTTATGTCGATATGGATGTGTTTTACTGTGGATATAAATACTTTTGTACCTGTTTCCTCCAGCATCTTCACAAGGTTCTTTGCTGTTGTTCTGGGATTGATTTGCACTTTTCGCACCAAAGTACGTTCATCTGTAGGAGACAGAACGTATCTCCTTCCTGAGCGGTATGACGGCTGCGTGGTCCCATGGTGTTTATACTTGCATACTATTGTTTGTACAGATGAATGTGGTACCTTCAGGCGATTGGAAATTTCTCCCAAGGATGAACCAGACTTGTGGAGGTCTACAATTTTTTTTTTTAGGTCTTGGCTGATTTCTTTTGATTTTCCCAAACAAAGAGGCACTGAGTTTGAAGGTAGGCCTTGAAATACATCCACAGGTACACCTCCAATTGACTCAAATGATGTCAATTAGCTTCTAAAGACATTACATAATTTTCTGGAATTTTACACGCTGTTTAAAGGCACAGTCAACTTAGTGTATGTAAACTTCTGACCCACTGGAATTGTGATACAGTGAATTACCGTAAATTCCGGACTATAAGCCGCAACCTTTTTCCCACGCTTTGAACTTCGCGGCTTAAACAATGACGCGGCTAATATATGGATTTTTCCCGCTTTCAAATTTGTGGGTCCTGACAGCGTGGAGCATTGTCAAAAAATCCACTATCATCAACGGGTTTCGAAAGGCTGGACTGCTGCGTGTTGAACAGGGCTCAACGGGGGATTTGCCTCCGGATGAAAGTGACGAGAGCGACAATGAAAACGATCCAATATCGGATGAAGCAATTCTGAGGCTATCCAACTCCGACACCGAAGGAGATGGTTTCAGTGTACAGGAGGAGGAAGATAGTGACCAATGACTTTCTTGGTAGGCTACTGTTTACTGCAAATTTTTTATTTTTTGTTACAAGCCGTGTTTCGTTAAAGCCTATTTATTTTTGTTACAAGCCGTGTTCTGTTAAAGCCTATTTATTTTTGTTACAAGCCGTGCTTCGTTAAAGCCTGTGTAAAGTTAATTTGTTTCAATGTACCGGTAGGCACCTGCGGCTTATAGACATGTGCGGCTTATTTATGTTCAAAATAATATATTTTTTCTAATTCAGTGGGTGCGGTTTATATTCAGGTGCGCTTAATAGTCCGGAAATTACGGTATAAGTGAAATAATCTGTCTGTAAACAATTGTTGGAAAAACGACTTGTGTCATGCACAAAGTAGATGTCCTAACCGACTTGCCAAAACTATAGTTTGTTAACAAGAAATTTGCGGAGTGGTTGAAAAACAAGTTTTAATGACTCCAACCTAAGTGTATGTAAACCTCCGACTTCAACTGTATATATATATGCTCAAAAAAATAAAGGGAACACTTAAACAACACAATGTAACTCCAAGTCAATCACACTTCTGTGAAATCAAACTGTCCACTTAGGAAGCAACACTGATTGACAATAAATTTCACATGCTGTTGTGCAAATGGAATAGACAACAGGTGGAAATTATAGGCAAGTAGCAAGACACCCCCAATAAAGGAGTGGTTCTGCAGGTGGGGACCACAGACCACTTCTCAGTTCCTATGCTTCCTGGCTGATGTTTTGGTCACTTTTGAATGCTGGCGGTGCTTTCACTCTAGTGGTAGCATGAGACGGAGTCTACAACCCACACAAGTGGCTCAGGTTGTGCAGCTCATCCAGGATGGCACATCAATGTGAGCTGTGGCAAGAAGGTTTGCTGTGTCTGTCAGCGTAGTGTCCAGAGCATGGAGGCGCTACCAGGAGACAGGCCAGTACATCAGGAGACATGGAGGAGGCCGTAGGAGGGCAACAACCCAGCAGCAGGACCGCTACCTCCGCCTTTGTGCAAGGAGGAGCAGGAGAAGCACTGCCAGAGCCCTGCAAAATGACCTCCAGCAGGCCACAAATGTGCATGTGTCTGCTCAAACGGTCAGAAACAGACTCCATGAGGGTGGTATGAGGGCCCGACGTCCACAGGTGGGGGTTGTGCTTACAGCCCAACACCGTGCAGGACGTTTGGCATTTGCCAGAGAACACCAAGATTGGCATATTCGCCACTGGCGCCCTGTGCTCTTCACAGATGAAAGCAGGTTCACACTGAGCACATGTGACAGACGTGACAGAGTCTGGAGACACCGTAGAGAACGTTCTGCTGCCTGCAACATCCTCCAGCATGACCAGTTTGGCGGTGGGTCAGTCATGGTGTGGGGTGGCATTTCTTTGGGGGGCCACACAGCCCTCCATGTGCTCGCCAGAGGTAGCCTGACTGCCATTAGGTACCGAGATGAGATCCTCAGACCCCTTGTGAGACCATATGCTGGTGCGGTTGGCCCTGGGTTCCTCCTAATGCAAGACAATGCTAGACCTCATGTGGCTGGAGTGTGTCAGCAGTTCCTGCAAGAGGAAGGCATTGATGCTATGGACTGGCCCGCCCGTTCCCCAGACCTGAATCCAATTGAGCACATCTGGGACATCATGTCTCGCTCCATCCACCAACGCCACGTTGCACCACAGACTGTCCAGGAGTTGGCGGATGCTTTCGTCCAGGTCTGGGAGGAGATCCCTCAGGAGACCATCCGCCACCTCATCAGGAGCATGCCCAGGTGTTGTAGGGAGGTCATACAGGCACGTGGAGGCCACACACACTACTGAGCCTCATTTTGACTTGTTTTAAGGACATTACATCAAAGTTGGATCAGCCTGTAGTGTGGTTTTCCACTTTCATTTTGAGTGTGACTCCAAATCCAGACCTCCATGGGTTGATAAATTGGATTTCCATTGATTATTTTTGTGTGATTTTGTTGTCAGCACATTCAACTATATAAAGAAAAAAGTATTTAATAAGATTATTTCTTTCATTCAGATCTAGGATGTGTTGTTTAAGTGTTCCCTTTATTTTTTTGAGCAGTATTTAGGCATATATTAACAAAAACATAGTACAGATGTGGGATCTTAATTTGACCAGTGCTGTCTTGGCAAACAATCCTGCAGCAACAGGATTTTAACGTATAGTCCATGATGTTGCTTCATTGGTGGTTAGGCTATTAGCTGGACAAAAGAACGCCACATGAAAAGTGGAATACTGTCAATATAACCATGTGTTAACGTGGGTTATCAGTGAATTTATGTAAATCCCGAAGCTCATCTGTACTTATACTACCCAGCAGGAAAATTCTCAGCAACAAAAGTGATCAAAATAAGATCCTACATCTGCATATTGGTCGGATCCAAAATAAGAGCAGACCCACTGGGAACACACTGGTTGAATCAAAGTTGTTTCACCGTCATTTCAATGAAACTATGTTGAACCAACGTGGAGTAGACGTTGAATTGACGTCTGTTCCCAGTGGGGAGATACATGTAACTTCCATGTAGCGAGGAGGAGGAGAAAGTGGAGAGAGGTAGAGGTGGCCTCTGTTGACAGAGGGATCGATGGTGGTAATGTAGTGGAAGAGAGGGTGGGGGGGTTGGCCTGTATAGTGACAAGTTATAAGAAGACATTTAGGATGACAGGGTAATGAGAGGTGAGTTAGGATGACAGGGTAATGAGAGATGAGTTAGGATGACAGGGTAATGAGAGGTGAGTTAGGATGACAGGGTAATGAGAGGTGAGTTCGGGATCTTCTGTCCTACCTTGATTGGCTCTTGGCCACTGGGGCACTCCAGACACACACACCCCTCCCCCCACCGACACTGCATGGCTACAGTCCCTCCAGTGCCAAACACCTGAAATACACACACACCAGCGACACACCAGTGACACAAATAACACACACACACACACACACACACACACACACACACACACACACACACACACACACACACACACACACACACACACACACACACACACACACACACACACACACACACACACACAGATACGTACTGTGAGAAGGACAAGAGCTGAGCAGCAAAGGTGGTTCCTCATCTTCTTCCAGATATTCTTCTATGAACATATGATCTAAAACAGAGAGGATCATGGGACAACGGTTGAGTTATAGTCATAATCAAAAAGTTTGGTTTTGCCTGAAGAGACCTCTGACTAAAGCATGATTCAACATGTGTCAGGGGGCTAGGGTCAGTCTGTTATATCTGTTGTAAATTGAATTTAACCTGTTAGGGCTAGGGGGCAGTATTTACACGGCCGGATAAAAAACGTACCCGATTTAATCTGATTATTACTACTGCCCAGAAACTAGAATATGCAAATAATTATTGGCTTTGGATAGAAAACACCCTAAAGTTTCTAAAACTGTTTGAATGGTGTCTGTGAGTATAACAGAACTCATATGGCAGGCAAAAACCTGAGAAGATTCCTTACAGGAAGTGGCCTGTCTGACAAGTTCTTGTTCTTCTTGACTCTCTTTATTGAAAACTGAGGATCTTTGCTGTAACGTGACACTTCCTACGGCTCCCATAGGCTCTCAGAACCCGGGAAAAATCTGAATGATGTAATTCCAGCCCCTGGCTGAAAAACATTAGCGCCTTTGTGGTGTATCAGAGGACAATGAGACTGAGGCGCGTGCACGAGGCGACCCCATGTTTTTATTTTCTCTCTCTTTGTACTAAAACACAGATTCCCGGTCGGAATATTATCGCTTTTTTACGAGAAAAATGGCATAAAAATTGATTTTAAACAGCGGTTGACATGCTTCGAAGTACGGTAATGGAATATTTAGAATTTTTTTGTCACGAAATGCGTCGGGCGCGTCACCCTTCTTTACCCTTTCGGATAGTGTCTTGAACGCACGAACAAAACACCGCTATTTGGATATAACTATGGATTATTTTGAACCAAACCAACATTTGTTATTGAAGTAGAAGTCCTGGGAGTGCATTCTGACGAAGAACAGCAAAGGTAATAACATTTTTCTTATAGTAAATCTGACCTTGGTGAGGGCTAAACTTGGTGGGTGTCTAAATAGCTAGCCCTGTGATGCCGGGCTATCTACTTAGAATATTGCAAAATGTGCTTTCACCGAAAAGCTATTTGAAAATCGGACATAGCGAGTGCATAGAGGAGTTCTGTATCTATAATTCTTAAAATAATTATGTTTTTTGTGAACGTTTATCGTGAGTAATTTAGTAAATTCACCGGAAGTTTGCGGGGGGTATGCTAGTTCTGAACGTCACATGCTAATGTAAAAAGCTAATGTATAAATATGAACTTGATTGAACAAAACATGCATGTATTGTATAACATAATGTCCTAAGATTGTCATCTGATGAAGATCATCAAAGGTTAGTGCTGCATTTAGCTGTGGTTTGGGTTTATGTGACATTATATGCTAGCTTGAAAAATGGGTGTCTGATTATTTCTGGCTGGGTACTCTGCTGACATAATCTAATGTTTTGCTTTCGTTGTAAAGCCTTTTTGAAATCGGACAGTGTGGTTAGATTAACGAGAGTCTTGTCTTTAAAATGGTGTAAAATAGTCATATGTTTGAGAAATTGAAGTAATAGCATTTCTAAGGTATTTGAATAACGCGCCACGGGATTCCACTGGCTGTTACGTAGGTGGGACGAAATCGTCCCACTGGCCCTACAGAAGTTAAGTATGCTTCCTCTAATTCTCTCTCTCCCCTCCCGGAGGACCAGAGCCCTAGGACCATGCCTCAGGACTACCTGGCCTGATGATTCCATTCTGTCCCCAGTCCACCTGGTCGTGCTGCTGCTCCAGTTTCAACTGTTCTGCCTGCGGTATGGAACCCTGACCTGTTCACGGGACATGCTACCTTATCCATTTTAGTCATTTAGCAGCCGCTTTTATCCAGAGTGACTTACAGTAGTGAATGCATACATTTTTTCCCCGTACTGGTCCCCCGTGGGAATCGAAAGCACAACCCTGGCGTTGCAAACACCATCCTCTACCAACTGAGCTCTCTCTCTCTCTCTCTCTCTCTCTCTCTCTCTCTCTCTCCTCCCCCCCCCCCCCCCCCAAACCACTGTGATAATTATTATCATTTGACCCTGCTGGACATCTATTAACATTTGAACAGCTTGGCCATGTACTGTTTTACCATGTACTGGCACAGCCAGAAGAGGACTGTCCACCCCTCAGAGCCTGGTTGCTCTCTAGGTTTCTTTCTAGGTTACTGCCTTTTTAGGGAGTTTTTCCTAGCATTACTTGCTGACATAACAACCTGACATAACACACTCCTGAGTCATTACAGTAATAACCCAACATAACACACTCCTGAGTCATTACAGTAATAACCCAACATAACACACTCCTGAGTCATTACAGTAATAACCCAACATAACACACTCCTGAGTCATTACAGTAATAACCCAACATAACACACTCCTGAGTCATTACAGTAATAACCCAACATAACACACTCCTGAGTCATTACAGTAATAACCCAACATAACACACTCCTGAGTCATTACAGTAATAACCCAACATAACACACTCCTGAGTCATTACAGTAATAACCCAACATAACACACTCCTGAGTCATTACAGTAATAACCCAACATAACACACTCCTGAGTCATTACAGTAATAACCCAACATAACACACTCCTGAGTCATTACAGTAATAACCCAACATAACACACTCCTGAGTCATTACAGTAATAACCCAACATAACACACTCCTGAGTCATTACAGTAATAACCCAACATAACACACTCCTGAGTCATTACAGTAATAACCCAACATAACACACTCCTGAGTCATTACAGTAATAACCCAACATAACACACTCCTGAGTCATTACAGTAATAACCCAACATAACACACTCCTGAGTCATTACAGTAATAACCCAACATAACACACTCCTGAGTCATTACAGTAATAACCCAACATAACACACTCCTGAGTCATTACAGTAATAACCCAACATAACACACTCCTGAGTCATTACAGTAATAACCCAACATAACACACTCCTGAGTCATTACAGTAATAACCCAACATAACACACTCCTGAGTCATTACAGTAATAACCCAACATAACACACTCCTGAGTCATTACAGTAATAACCCAACATAACACACTCCTGAGTCATTACAGTAATAACCCAACATAACACACTCCTGAGTCATTACAGTAATAACCCAACATAACACACTCCTGAGTCATTACAGTAATAACCCAACATAACACACTCCTGAGTCATTACAGTAATAACCCAACATAACACACTCCTGAGTCATTACAGTAATAACCCAACATAACACACTCCTGAGTCATTACAGTAATAACCCAACATAACACACTCCTGAGTCATTACAGTAATAACCCAACATAACACACTCCTGAGTCATTACAGTAATAACCCAACATAACACACTCCTGAGTCATTACAGTAATAACCCAACATAACACACTCCTGAGTCATTACAGTAATAACCCAACATAACACACTCCTGAGTCATTACAGTAATAACCCAACATAACACACTCCTGAGTCATTACAGTAATAACCCAACATAACACACTCCTGAGTCATTACAGTAATAACCCAACATAACACACTCCTGAGTCATTACAGTAATAACCCAACATAACACACTCCTGAGTCATTACAGTAATAACCCAACATAACACACTCCTGAGTCATTACAGTAATAACCCAACATAACACACTCCTGAGTCATTACAGTAATAACCCAACATAACACACTCCTGAGTCATTACAGTAATAACCCAACATAACACACTCCTGAGTCATTACAGTAATAACCCAACATAACACACTCCTGAGTCATTACAGTAATAACCCAACATAACACACTCCTGAGTCATTACAGTAATAACCCAACATAACACACTCCTGAGTCATTACAGTAATAACCCAACATAACACACTCCTGAGTCATTACAGTAATAACCCAACATAACACACTCCTGAGTCATTACAGTAATAATCCAACATAACACACTCCTGAGTCATTACAGTAATAACCCAACATATACGGAGCGACGCGTTGCTATACGGAGCGATGCGGTGCTTTACGTAGCGATGCGGAGCGATACAGAGCTATACGGAGCGATATGGAGTGATACGGAGCTATACGGAGCTATACGTAACGATACGGTGCTATACGGAGCAATGCGGTGCTATACGGAGCGATGCGGAGCGATACAATGCTATACGGAGCGATACGGAGCGATATGGAGTGATACGGAGCTATACGGCGCTATACCGAGTGATGCGGCGCTATACTGAGCGATACGGAGCGATACGGAGCTATGTGGTGCTATATGGAGCGATGCGGAGCTATACGGAGCGATACAGAGTGATACGGAGCGATGCGGCACGATACGGAGCGATGCGGCACGATACGGAGCGATGCGGCGCTACAAGGAGCGATACGGAGCGATACTGAGCGATACGGAGCAATACTGAGCGATACGGAGCAATGTGGTGCTATATGGAGCGATGCGGAGCTATACGGAGCTATACGGAGCGATACGGAGCGATACGGAGCGATACGGAGCGATACAGAGTGATACGGAGCGATGCGGCACGATACGGAGCTACACGGAGCGATACGGAGCGATACGGAGCTACACGGAGCGATACGGAGCGATACGGAGCTACACGGAGCGATACGGAGCGATACGGAGCTACACGGAGCGATACGGAGCGATACGGAGCTATACGGAGCGATGCGGAGCTATACGGAGCTATACGGAGCGATACGAAGCGATACAGAGCGATACGGAGCGATACGGAGCGATGCGGTGCTATACGGAGCGATGCGGTGCTATACGGAGCGATATGGAGCGATACGGAGCTATACGGAGCGATACGGAGCGATACGGAGCTATACGGAGCTATACCGAGCGATACCGAGCGATACGGAGCGATACGGAGCGATGCGGTGCTATATGGATCGATACGGAGCGATACGGTGCTATACGGAGCTATACGGAGCGATGCGGTGCTATATGGAGCGATACGGAGCGATACGGTGCTATACGGAGCGATGCGGTGCTATATGGAGCGATACGGTGCTATACGTAGCGATGCGGTGCTATACGGAGCGATACGGAGCGATACGGAGCGATACGGAGCTATACAGTGCCCTCTGCATTGTGGTACAGAATTCAATTTGGCCTCTGCATGCCTCTGGAGGCTCCGCAATTGTGTCACACCCTCCATATGGATCCTCCTACCACATTTTCAGATCAAGCATAAATAGGCTTAAAACTAGACATCAGGAGAGATGTTTCAATGGAAAAGAGTGAGCTGTTAAACTCTCCTGACCTAAAATGCCCCATTCCCTCCTTCCCTCTCTCTGCAACGCTCTCTCTCTCTCTCCTGCCCTCGCCCTCCCTCCTTCCTTCTCTGTGCTGTCCCACTGAGACAAAGTGTAAAGTTGTCCAGCAGCTAAATAAAGGAACGATTCACTTTCAGAGGATTGCTCTCCTCTCTGTGGTCAATAAAACTAAAACACAGTTTTAAACAGATATGAGAGATGAGAGAGAGGAGAGAGAGAGAGAGAGAGAGAGAGAGAGAGAGAGAAACAGAGAAAGAGATGGATGGAGAAAGAGAGAGAAAGAGATGGAGGGAGAAAAAGAGAGAGAAACAGAGAAAGTGAGAGAGAAACAGAGAAAGTGAGAGAGAAACAGAGAGAAAGAGATGGAGGGCGAAACAGAGAAAAAGAGATGGAGGGAGAAACAGAGAGAAAGAGTAGAGGGAGAAACAGAGAGAGAAAGAGAGGGAGAAACAGAGAGAAAGAGGGAGAAAGAGAAAGGGAGAAACAGAGAGAGAGGGAGAAACAGGGAGAGAGAGAGAGAGAGAGAGAGAGAGAGAGAGAGAGAGAGAGAGAGAGTGTAGGCAAACTCACCCCAGACTGGCAGTGGACTTGGACTCAGTTGCCCTAGCAACAGACTGAGGATGCTACGGATAATGCTACAATGCTGAGTCAAGGAAATACATACACTGTTTGGGTCTCTCTCTTTCTACCACACACACACACACACTTCTCTCAGTGTGGCAGAGAAGTCCGTGATACAGGCAAAGGGAACGTGCACACACCTTACACTGCCTAGTCCTACAGAGCACTCACTCTCTCGAACACACACACACACACATACATACACACTTAGTATTCTCTCTCTTAGGCTAGGCTGGCTGCAGTGTACCTGTGACTGAATAACTGTCATCACTTATACTGTCCCTCTCACCAGCCACACCCCTTCCTGCTCACTAACCCTGCCCCATTACGCTCTCCACCGCCCTCTGCTCACATGCATAGACACACACAAGCAGCATAGACACACACAAGCATGCATAGACACACACAAGCATGCATAGACACACACAGTGATTAGACAGGATAAAGTATTGGTTATGAAAGCTGACACTAACTAATATGTTTTGCTGTGTGGTCTGGGGTCAACATCACACTGTCCAGTACTGGGCTCACCTCACACACACACACACACACACACACACACACACACACACACACACACACACACACACACACACACACACACACACACACACACACACACACACACACACACACACACACACACACACACACACACACACACACACACACACACCTGCTCTACACAGACCTACTAAACAGCTGAATATTTACAGTACATTTGCTCTACACAGACCTACTAAACAGCTGAATATTTACAGTACATTTGCTCTACACAGACCTACTAAACAGCTGAATATTTACAGTACATCTGTGTACCATGACTAAACTGAGGGCAGTGGGGTGTGTGTGTGTGTGTGTGTGTGTGTGTGTGTGTGTGTGTGTGTGTGTGTGTGTGTCTCGGCTGTTAAATAACTTAACATGGGTCTGGAAAGCACTCCCATCCTCCCATCCTCCCACACACTTCCAGAAACAACTTCTGCAGATTCATGGCTCTGAACCAACGCCAAACCATCTCTTAGCACCCACAAGCACATACAAAACATTTTCACATACAACATTTGAGTTTCTGATTTTTGGCCGAGGACCTAAACATGGCCGTTGTGTCAAATGACAGGGTTCCGGAGAATAATTTCAGGGAGAGGGAGAAAGATAAACAGAGAGGGAGAATGATCATCTGAGAATTTAAAAACCACCACTTCGAACAATAAAATTGATGAGATGAGTTGTCTCTCTAAACTGAGGGCGAGCGAGACAGAGGGAAAGATGGATAGAGAGAGAGAAGGACATAGAGAGAGAAAGAGGAGAAGTCGACAGACAGGCTTACATTAGCCGATAAGGCGTGATATTTAGACCCTTGGTTAAAGGGTTGGATGTAGGCTAATTACAGGTCGTTGGCCAGGTATAATGCTACACTGCCTTAAGAAGCTGTTGCTTTGGGACAGCTTGAGCAAAACCTCCTGATCAATAAAACCACGATAGGGAGAAGGAACAAAACCGGACAGGCGATTAAGAGTTGCCGTTTTGGAACTTGTCCAGCAACAAATTGGAATGATTTGGGAGCATACTTTTAGGAAACATGGGGTGTGAACATTTCTGCTACAGTCCAGCACTAACACCCCTGATGAAACTAATCCACCAATCATCAAGCCCTGATCAAGAGAATCCTTTGAAGGGTTTCCAAGAGTGAAACCAAAGAACATTGACCTAAATGTTTTCTACTTTGTCTCTCCCCTCTCTCTTCCATCCCTCCTCTCTCTCTCATCCCTCCTCTCTATCTTCCCCTCTCTTCCATCCCTCCTCTCTCTCTCCCCTCTCTCTACCATTCCTCCTTTCTCTCCCCTCTCTTCCATCCCTCCTCTCTCTCTCCCTCTCTCTTCCATCCCTCCTTTCTATCTCTCTCCCTCTCTTCCATCCCTCCTTTCTCTCTCGCTCCCCTCCTTTCTCTCTCTCCCCTCTCTCTTCCATCCCTCCTTTCTCTCTCCCCTCTCTCTTCCATCCCTCCTCTCACTCTTTTCCATCCCTCCCTCTCTCTCCTCTCTATTCCATCCCTCTCTCTCTCTCTCTCTCCCCTCCTCTCTCCCCTCACTCCTCTCTCTCCCCTCACTCCTCTCTCTCCCCTCACTCCTCTCTCTCCCCTCCCTCTTCAATCCCTCCTCTCTCACTCTCTCTTCAATCCCTCCTCTCTCTCCCCTCTCTCTTCCATCCCTCCTCTCTCTCCCCTCTCTCTTCCATCCCTCCTCTCTCTCCCCTCTCTCTTCCATCCCTCCTCTCTCTCCCCTCTCTCTTCCATCCCTCCTCTCTCTCTTCCATCCCTCTTCTATCCGGCTCACTACCCCTTTCTCAGTCTCTCCTCCATCTTCCATCCCTCTAACCAATTCAGACTCATTCACTTTCACGCAGAGGTAGAGAGGCAATGAGAGGCACGCAGAGGTAGAGAGGCAATGAGAGGCACGCAGAGGTAGAGAGGCAATGAGAGGCACGCAGAGGCAGAGAGGCAATGAGAGGCACGCAGAGGTAGAGAGGCAATGAGAGGCACGCAGAGGTAGAGAGGCAATGAGAGGCACGCAGAGGTAGAGAGGCAATGAGAGGCACGCAGAGGTAGAGCGGCAATGAGAGGCACGCAGAGGCAGAGAGGCAATGAGAGGCACGCAGAGGTAGAGAGGCAATGAGAGGCACACAGAGGTAGAGAGATGGACTGAGGAATAGAGTGTGAAGTAACTGAAAATGAAAAATACACCGGACTATAATAAAGAACCAGCACAAACGCAGAAGATGGCACTGAAAATGAAAAAACTAAGGATAGAGAGGAATAGGAAGTTAAGAACAGTGGAGAGAAGAGGAGGGAGGGAGAGAAGGAGAAATACTATTTAAATCTGGTCAGCTGTGTTAAACAGTAATTATTGGGCTTTGCCAAACTCCCCCATCTTTGATTGACCAAGGAAAAACATAGGATAGGATGTCCACTGTTTGCCAGTCACGTTTTTGTTTTGTTGGCGGGTGAAAAAAAGACCAAAAATAAAAAAAATAAATGAATAGATGGTATAAACATGTGCATCGTTCCACGGTGGTTTGGGGTGAAGACTGAAATCACCGCCAAAGTGTGTAAAGTATTTTTCTGGGCCCATGATGTCATGCTTGGCCACACTGAGAAAAACTTTGGGATTAAAGAAACAGGGATATAGGAGGCATGAAACCACAACAGTCACAAAAAGAGTGACTGGAATAAGTGTGGGAGTGCTGTATTTTTTAATATAGGCATCTCCTGAGGTACATTATCCCCGCCAGCATTCTCCTTGTCTTATCTTGTTTGCCTTCTATTGGGGAGGGGGGGGGGGGGATTTAATGAGGCACAATCAAGATAATATTCCACACTCTCAGCTTGTGCAGTGTTCATCTGACATCTGAGGAGGAGAGAGAAGCCAACCAGATACACACTCTTACAGAGACACAGGATAAACTATATGATGTCACTGGGGTAAAATTCCACTGGAATGACATGGTGACATCACTCTGAGTGCGACAGAGAGACAAACACACAGAGCTCCATAGAATTAGTATTAGTGGACAGGATAACACACAGAGCCATATAATTAGTATTAGTGGACAGGATAACACACAGAGCCATAGAATTAGTATTAGTGGACAGGATAACACACAGAGCTCCATAGAATTAGTATTAGTGGACAGGATAACACACAGAGCTCCATAGAATTAGTATTAGTGGACAGGATAACACACAGAGCCATATAATTAGTATTAGTGGACAGGATAACACACAGAGCCATAGAATTAGTATTAGTGGACAGGATAACACACAGAGCTCCATAGAATTAGTATTAGTGGACAGGACAACACACAGCTCCATAGAATTAGTATTAGTGGACAGGATAACACACAGAGCCATATAATTAGTATTAGTGGACAGGATAACACACAGAGCCATAGAATTAGTATTAGTGGATAGGATAACACACAGAGCTCCATAGAATTAGTATTAGTGGACAGGATAACACACAGAGCCATAGAATTAGTATTAGTGGACAGGATAACACACAGAGCTCCATAGAATTAGTATTAGTGGACAGGATAACACACAGAGCCATATAATTAGTATTAGTGGACAGGATAACACACAGAGCCATATAATTAGTATTAGTGGACAGGATAACACACAGAGCTCCATAGAATTAGTATTAGTGGACAGGATAACACACAGAGCCATATAATTAGTATTAGTGGACAGGATAACACACAGAGCTCCATTGAATTAGTATTAGTGGACAGGATAACACACAGAGCTCCATAGAATTAGTATTAGTGGACAGGATAACACACAGAGCCATATAATTAGTATTAGTGGACAGGATAACACACAGAGCCATAGAATTAGTATTAGTGGACAGGATAACACACAGAGCTCCATTGAATTAGTATTAGTGGACAGGATAACACACACAGCTCCATAGAATTAGTATTAGTGGACAGGATAACACACAGAGCTCCATAGAATTAGTGGACAGGATAACACATAGCCATAGAATTAGTATTAGTGGACAGGATAACACACAGAGCCATAGAATTAGTACTGGTGGACAGGATAACACACAGAGCTCCATAGAATTAGTATTAGTGGACAGGATAACACACAGAGCTCCATAGAATTAGTATTAGTGGACAGGATAACACACAGAGCTCCATAGAATTAGTATTAGTGGACAGGATAACACACAGAGCTCCATAGAATTAGTATTAGTGGACAGGATAACACACAGAGCTCCATAGAATTAGTATTAGTGGACAGGATAACACACAGAGCCATAGAATTAGTATTAGTGGACAGGATAACACACAGAGCCATAGAATTAGTATTAGTGGACAGGATAACACACAGAGCCATAGAATTAGTATTAGTGGACAGGATAACACACAGAGCCATAGAATTAGTATTAGTGGACAGGATATCCTCTCTAAACTACATGCTCATCACATCAACTCGCAAGTCCGTGATTTGCATCTGATGTCACAATGGAAACAGAAGAGGGACACCAGAGGTGCATGGATAATACACTGTCCCCGTTTCCCTCAGCAACACAGCGTGACACACTTAGCAGTCTCTGTTAAGGATGTACAATGAGCTCAGGTTAGAGAATTAATCACATGGCCCCATTGATAGATACACCATATCTACAGTGAGCTCAAAAAAAATTGGGATGGTGACAATGTTGTTGTTTTGGCTCTGTACTTCAAAGTTAAAGAGAAGACTGACAGCTTTAATTTGAAGGTATTTCCATCCATATCGGGTGAACCGTTTAGAAATTACAGCACTTTTTGTACATAGTCCCCCATTTTGGAGAACCAAAAGTATTGGAAAAAGTGCACTTAAATGTGTATTAAAGTAGTCCTAACGTTTAGTATTTGGTCCCATATACCTAGTACGCAATGATTACATGTAGCTTGTGACTCTACAAACTTGTTGGATTCATTTTCTGTTTGTTTTTGTTGTGTTTCAGATTATTTTGTGTCCAATCGAAATGAATGGTATTACGTCATTTTGGAGTCAGTCTTGTCTCATCGCTGCAACTCCCATACGGACTCGGGAGAGGCAAAGGTCGAGAGCCGAAACACAACCCAACCAAGCCACACTGCTTCTTGACACACTTCCCACTTAACCCAGAAGCACCAATGTGTCGGAGGAAACACCGTACACCTGGCGACCATGTCAGCCTGCACTGCGCCCGGCCAGCCACAGGAGTTGCTAGAGTGCGATGGGACAAGGACATCGCCGCTGGCCAAACCTTCCCCTAACCCGGACGACACTGGGCCAATTGTGCGCTGCCCCATACCTCCCGGTCGCGGCCGGCTGCGACAGAGCCTGGACTCGAACCCAGAATCTCTAGTGGCACAGCTAGCACTGTGATGCAGTGCCTTAGACCACCTTAGACCACATCAGACCACCTTAGACCACATTAGACCACATCAGACCACATCAGACCACATTATACCACCTTAGACTACATTAGACCACCTTAGACCACCTTAGACCACATCTGACCACATCTGACCACCTTAGACCACCTTAGACCACCTTAGACCACATTAGACCACTGCACCACTCAGGAGGCCCTATCACAAATGTTTTTAAAAAACAGGACAAAACTGAGGGGGCACGTGCCCTTGTGCCTCTTATGGGCATGACTCCCATGGTGGGAATGATAACCAGCTCTCGGGAATGTTAAATGACTCAATGAGTGTGTGTGTGTGTGTGTGTGTGTGTGTGTGTGTGTGTGTGTGTGTGTGTGTGTGTGTGTGTGTGTGTGTGTGTGTGTGTGTGTGGTCTGTGTTTATGAGCAGGGGTTTAGTCATGGGTGTTACAGTCGAGGCAGGTGCTACTTTCCTCATCTCTTCTCCTTTCCTAACTATCAGTTTACCTCCTACAGTTTGTCCACATTTCACACACATATACTTATGCATCATAAACATTTTAGTTGGAATCAATATCTTTATGAAAAATATGCTGCCTGCGGAAATTCAAGGTCTGAATTTCCTGCTGTGTTGAATGGCATGTCATTACTTGGTGGTTGTTCTGTTTTTCAGACGGTCATAGTTAGGCAGTTAGGCATCAAACATGGCTGCTGAAATAGTTGCATGAATGACTGAGGCTAGGCTCCAAACCATCACAGACAATTCAGTTCTGCCTGGGCACAAAGCAGTGGAGGCTTGATTGTGTATGTATGTATGTATGTATGTATGTATGTATGTATGTGTGCGTGCGTGCGTGTGTGTATGTGTGTGTGCGTATGTGTGTGTGTGTGTGTGATTAGGTTTGGCTGGACGTAGTTGTGGCCACATCTTGCTCAGTTTGTCAGCAGTGTGGCTTTTGTCGCTTCTTGTTTTCTAAGATGGCTGCCACTCCTGTGGTCCCTCTTCTGTGGCTTCAGCTGACCTAAGTCCTGAAAAGGACATTCCTAAAGTCATGCACTCCCTGACATCTCACACTTTGACCTTGAATGAATAGATGGTTTCACCCTGTCTTCCTTCTCCCCTAGACCCACCCCTCTTCATCATATATTAGCCCCTCCCATCTCCTGGATTCACCCAATCAAATGAACAGACAAGAGGGCAGAAAAGCCTTTGGTTATAATCACAAATATTTCAGAGGAAATTGAGATGTGGTTCATCAGGTGTGTGTGTGTGCTTCTGTGTGTCTATTTTATAGAATTAGAGAACCTAATTCCAATGCAGTGTTTCTGAGCATCTCCTGAAACTTGGAATTCCGCTGCGTGTCTAAAACTGAGATCACTCAGATCACTGGGATACAGCTCTCCGGGTTCTGGAATGGTTCCCCATCTGGCTCGTGTCTCAGAGTCTCTGGAATGGTTCCCCATCTGGCTCGTGTCTCAGAGTCTCTGGAATGGTTCCCCCTCTGGCTCGTGTCTCAGAGTCTCTGGAATGGTTCCCCATCTGGCTCGTGTCTCAGAGTCTCTGGAATGGTTCCCCCTCTGGCTCGTGTCTCAGAGTCTCTGGAATGGTTCCCCATCTGGCTCGTGTCTCAGAGTCTCTGGAATGGTTCCCCCTCTGGCTCGTGTCTCAGAGTCTCTGGAATGGTTCCCCCTCTGGCTCGTGTCTCAGAGTCTCTGGAATAGTTCCCCCTCTGGCTCGTGTCTCAGAGTCTCTGGAATAGTTCCCCCTCTGGCTCGTGTCTCAGAGTCTCTGGAATGGTTCCCCCTCTGGCTCGTGTCTCAGAGTCTCTGGAATAGTTCCCCATCTGGCTCGTGTCTCAGAGTCTCTGGAATGGTTCCCCATCTGGCTCGTGTCTCAGAGTCTCTGGAATGGTTCCCCCTCTGGCTCGTGTCTCAGAGTCTCTGGAATGGTTCCCCATCTGGCTCGTGTCTCAGAGTCTCTGGAATGGTTCCCCCTCTGGCTCGTGTCTCAGAGTCTCTGGAATGGTTCCCCATCTGGCTCGTGTCTCAGAGTCTCTGGAATGGTTCCCCCTCTGGCTCGTGTCTCAGAGTCTCTGGAATGGTTCCCCATCTGGCTCGTGTCTCAGAGTCTCTGGAATGGTTCCCCCTCTGGCTCGTGTCTCAGAGTCTCTGGAATGGTTCCCCCTCTGGCTCGTGTCTCAGAGTCTCTGGAATAGTTCCCCCTCTGGCTCGTGTCTCAGAGTCTCTGGAATGGTTCCCCCTCTGGCTCGTGTCTCAGAGTCTCTGGAATAGTTCCCCCTCTGGCTCGTGTCTCAGAGTCTCTGGAATAGTTCCCCCTCTGGCTCGTGTCTCAGAGTCTCTGGAATAGTTCCCCCTCTGGCTCGTGTCTCAGAGTCTCTGGAATGGTTCCCCCTCTGGCTCGTGTCTCAGAGTCTCTGGAATAGTTCCCCATCTGGCTCGTGTCTCAGAGTCTCTGGAATGGTTCCCCATCTGGCTCGTGTCTCAGAGTCTCTGGAATGGTTCCCCCTCTGGCTCGTGTCTCAGAGTCTCTGGAATGGTTCCCCATCTGGCTCGTGTCTCAGAGTCTCTGGAATGGTTCCCCCTCTGGCTCGTGTCTCAGAGTCTCTGGAATGGTTCCCCATCTGGCTCGTGTCTCAGAGTCTCTGGAATAGTTCCCCCTCTGGCTCGTGTCTCAGAGTCTCTGGAATAGTTCCCCCTCTGGCTCGTGTCTCAGAGTCTCTGGAATGGTTCCCCATCTGGCTCGTGTCTCAGAGTCTCTGGAATAGTTCCCCATCTGGCTCGTGTCTCAGAGTCTCTGGAATGGTTCCCCATCTGGCTCGTGTCTCAGAGTCTCTGGAATAGTTCCCCATCTGGCTCGTGTCTCAGAGTCTCTGGAATGGTTCCCCATCTGGCTCGTGTCTCAGAGTCTCTGGAATAGTTCCCCCTCTGGCTCGTGTCTCAGAGTCTCTGGAATAGTTCCCCCTCTGGCTCGTGTCTCAGAGTCTCTGGAATGGTTCCCCATCTGGCTCGTGTCTCAGAGTCTCTGGAATAGTTCCCCATCTGGCTCGTGTCTCAGAGTCTCTGGAATGGTTCCCCATCTGGCTCGTGTCTCAGAGTCTCTGGAATAGTTCCCCATCTGGCTCGTGTCTCAGAGTCTCTGGAATGGTTCCCCATCTGGCTCGTGTCTCAGAGTCTCTGGAATAGTTCCCCCTCTGATCACTAGGACTAGGATATAGCGTTCCAGGTCTGAAAAAGTTACCCCTCTGGCTTGTGTCGCAGTCTCTCCTTCAATTACAATGTTCCTGAGCCCTGCGTCCAGAGAACTGGGCCCAGGTCGAATTCAGACTCGGGATTGAAGTGGGAATCTCCTTGGCAGGGATATTCTTGGCTGACATTGGGATGGGGACTGCAGTGGCCCGGCATGTGTTCCCTACTGCTCACTTTACTGTATGTACGGCAGGACAGACTGACGGCTTGATTACAGCCCAGCCACACCGCTGTATCCTACACACACACCAAAATGTTTTTAAGTCAGGGTATTAAACGTTTCCAAGGTGTGTAGGAGAGCCAAAGTAAGATCCACAACTCACAAAGAATATACCTGACCTGTTAACTATTACAATAGATCATGTATGACTTTGAACAGTGTGTGTGTGTGTGTGTGTTCCCAGTGAATCCTCATGGAGGTGAGAGGCTGCAGTAAGCTTCCTGTTGGTCACAGTTGCTGTTGGAGTAACCACAGTTACAGCCACTATCAGCTGGGACATTTAAGAGCTTGATTGTGGTGTCTCCTCTTTTCTGTCTGCCTGCCTGCCTGTCTCTCTGTCTGCCTGTTTGTCTGTCTGCCTGTTTGTCTGTCTGTCTGTCTGCCTGTCTGTCTGTCTCTCTGTCTGCCTGTTTGTCTGTCGAGGCATGCTGGGTGACATTCCTTTCACTCCTTCTCCACCTCCTTTCCCACTGTTCTTAACCTCTCCCTTTCACTTCTTTCCCTCCTCCTTGAGACAAGACATTCACTCAAAAAAATTACAAACTCACAAACCAATAACGGGATGCAAACTCCCACACAGACAGACCCTCATCTATATCCAGGCCATGCTTGGCTCACACCTTCTCTACCAGAAGGTATTGGGGTGAACCCCTCTCATTTAAATCTGTCGTTCTGCCCCTGAACAAGGCAGTTAACCCACTGTTCCTAGGCCGTCATGGTAAATAAGAATTTGTTCTTAACTGACTTGCCGAGTTAAATAAAGGTCAAATAAAAAAAATTAAATTAAAATTTAGGACCCAGAGGTTTCCCTGGTCAGGTCACAAAGCCCTACATATTACATAACCAGTCCTACCCCAGGCCACTAGCAGGCAGGCCACTAGCAGGCAGGCCACTAGCAGGCAGGCCACTAGCAGGCAGGCCACTAGCAGGCAGGCCACTAGCAGGCAGGCCACTAGCAGGCAGGCCACTAGCAGGCAGGCCACTAGCAAGCAAGCAGACACAGACAGACAGACAGACAGACAGACAGACAGACAGACAGACAGACAGACAGACAGACAGACAGACAGACAGAGAGGAGTGAGTTATGAAAGACCCTCTCCTCTCCTCAGCGGCAGTGGATTGGCTCCTATTTATTTAACCAAGCAGGAATTTGGCCCTTCACAATGGAACTTTCTGCCAAGAATTTGGCCTGCATGATAACATAACTCTCCTCCTCTTGGAGAAAGTTCAGGAGCATCAGTGTGTGTGTGTGTGTGTGTGTGTGTGTGTGTGTGTGTGAGAGGTGTGTGTTTGTGTGTGTGTGTGTGTCAGAGGTGTGTGTTTGTGTGTGTCCATAGTACATGCGCGTGTGTGTGTGTGTGTGTGTGTGTGTGTGTCCATAGTACATGTGTGTGTGTGTGTGTGTGTGTGTGTGTGTCCATAGTACATGTGTGTGTGTGTGTGTGTGTGTGTGTGTGTGTGTGTGTCCATAGTACATGTGTGTGTGTGTGTGTGTGTGTGTGTGTGTCTCAGCAGGGTTAATGCTGATACAGAATGTCCTCCTCTGGGGACATCACAAACACTTTAATCACTGCTGGGTCGTTTGCCTTTTGTGGGCAATGACAGAGGATAGTTTTAAGAGAAATTAAATGCATGTTGACTGGCTAGCTACAGTCTGTGGTCAGTTAACCGACATCCATAAAATAGATTCAGTTCTGCTCAGGGCCAATCACACACACACAAATACAGTAGATATTACAGATACACCTAACACACCCAGTTGGCAAGGCATTACAATGATGGAACAATTATGGCATAACTAGTAAGTCACACCTCTGGATAGCGTCAGAGACCAACCGTCAGTTTCTTTATTTCACCTTGATTTAACCAGGTAGGCCAGTTGTCAGATGGCTATAGGAGTACCACAGTCAACTCCATTCAAATAGTCACGAGCATGTCATTCAAGTTCAGTCTAACCTAAACCTATCAATGATAGACGTACACTGAACAAAAATAGAAACGCAACATGCAACAATTTCAATGATTTTACTGAGTTACAGTTCATTTAAGGAAATCAGTCTATTGAAATAAATTCATTAGGCCCTAATCTATGGATTTCACTTAACTGGGGACACAGATATGCATCTGTTGGTCACAGATACCTTAATAAAGGTAGGGGTGTGGAACAGAAAACCAGTCAGTATCTAGTGTGACCACCATTTACCAGCGCAACACATCTCCACATATAGTTGATCAGGCTGTTGATTGTTGCCTGTGGAATCTTGTCCCACTCCTCTTCAATGGCTGTGTGAAGTTGCTTGATATTGACGGGAACTGGAACAAGCTGTCGTACACGTCGATCCAGACCATCCCAAACATGCTCAATGGGTGACATGTCTGGTGTGTATGCAGGCCATGGAAGAACTGGGACATTTTCAGTTTCCTGGAATTGTGCACAGATCCTTGCGACATGGGGCTGTGCATTATCATGCTGAAACATGAGGTGATTGTGGTGGATGAATGGCACAACAATGGGCCTCAGGATCTCATCACGGTATCTCTGTGCCATCGATAAAATGCAATTGTGTTTGTCGTCTGTCGGTTATGCCTGCCCATACCATAACCCCACCACCACGGGAACATAAATTCTCTGGCAACAGCTCTGGTGGACATTCCTGCAGTCAGCCTGCCAATTGCACGCTCCCTCAAAACTTGAGACAACTGTGGCATTGTGTTGTGAGACAAAACTGCACATTTTATAGTGGACTTTCATTGTCCCCAGCACAAGGTGCAGCTGTGTAATGATCATACTGTTTAATCAGTTTCTTGGTATGCCACCACTGTCAGGTGGATGGATTATCTTGGCAAAAGAGCAATGCTCACTAACTGCGATGTAAACACATTTGTGCACAGAATTTGAGAGAAATAAGCTTTTTGTGTGTATGGAACAGTTCTGGGATCTTTTATTTCAGCTCATGAAACATGGGACCAACACTTTACATGTTGTGTTTATATTTTTGTTCAGTGTTCAGTGTATATATATATATATATATATACACACTGCTCCAAAAAATAAAGGGAACACTAAAATAACACATCCTAGATCTGAATGAATGAAATAATCTTATTAAAT
>NC_138310.1:82527483-82564983 GCF_965601325.2 Salmo salar
TGTACTAGGATGGCAACAGAAATGTATTATGACGGTTAGAAGTAGTGTGAATGGTAAATTCTGAATGTCTTTGCCACAGTGATATCCTACTCAATTCTGTTACTTGATTAACATGAAAGCTAGCATGCTTCATATCCTACAATGTAGTGTTTATAAATGTAGTATGCAGTTACTGTGAAAACAGAGGTGGGTGGGCGGGACCATGGAAATATAAGTAGAAAAAATCCACATGGTTCCACACAGTCTGCCCAACGTGACAACACAATAACATGGACACAATAACCAACAATAATTCCACACTTGGCTAAAGTACAGAGCACTTAGCAAGTACACAGAGACAGGCTGCTCCACTAACATACCTCTACACAGAGACAGGCTGCTCCACTAACATACCTCTACACAGAGACAGGCTGCTCCACTAACATACCTCTACAGAGACAGGCTGCTCCACTAACATACCTCTACACAGAGACAGGCTGCTCCACTAACATACCTCTACACAGAGACAGGCTGCTCCACTACCATACCTCTCTACACAGAGACAGGCTGCTCCACTACCATACCTCTCTACACAGAGACAGGCTGCTCCACTAACATACCTCTACACAGAGACAGGCTGCTCCACTAACATACCTCTACACAGAGACAGGCTGCTCCACTAACATACCTCTACACAGAGATAGGCTGCTCCACTAACATACCTCTACACAGAGACAGGCTGCTCCACTAACATACCTCTACACAGAGACAGGCTGCTCCACTAACATACCTCTCTACACAGAGACAGGCTGCTCCACTAACATACCTCTACCCAGAGACAGGCTGCTCCACTAACATACCTCTACACAGAGACAGGCTGCTCCACTAACATACCTCTACAGAGACAGGCTGCTCCACTAACATACCTCTACACAGAGACAGGCTGCTCCACTAACATACCTCTACACAGAGACAGGCTGCTCCACTAACATACCTCTACACAGAGACAGGCTGCTCCACTAACATACCTCTACAGAGACAGGCTGCTCCACTAACATACCTCTACACAGAGACAGGCTGCTCCACTAACATACCTCTACACAGAGACAGGCTGCTCCACTAACATACCTCTCTACACAGAGACAGGCTGCTCCACTAACATACCTCTCTACACAGAGACAGGCTGCTCCACTAACATACCTCTACACAGAGACAGGCTGCTCCACTAACATACCTATACACAGAGACAGGCTGCTCCACTAACATACCTCTACACAGAGACAGGCTGCTCCACTAACATACCTCTACACAGAGACAGGCTGCTCCACTAACATACCTCTACACAGAGACAGGCTGCTCCACTAACATACCTCTACACAGAGACAGGCTGCTCCACTAACATACCTCTACACAGAGACAGGCTGCTCCACTAACATACCTCTACAGAGACAGGCTGCTCCACTAACATACCTCTACAGAGACAGGCTGCTCCACTAACATACCTCTACAGAGACAGGCTGCTCCACTAACATACCTCTACAGACACAGGCTGCTCCACTAACATACCTCTACACAGAGACAGGCTGCTCCACTAACATACCTCTACAGAGACAGGCTGCTCCACTAACATACCTCTACACAGAGACAGGCTGCTCCACTAACATACCTCTACACAGAGACAGGCTGCTCCACTAACATACCTCTACACAGAGACAGGCTGCTCCACTAACATACCTCTACACAGAGACAGGCTGCTCCACTAACATACCTCTACACAGAGACAGGCTGCTCCACTAACATACCTCTACACAGAGACAGGCTGCTCCACTAACATACCTCTACAGAGGAGCAATCTAGCAGCAGTTGAGTATCAAAGGACCAGGTTATCCGATTATATTTACATTTGAGTCATTTACCCGACGCTCTTTCCAGAGCGACTTACAGGAGCAGTTAGAGTTGTGCCTTGCTCAAGGGCACATTGTCAGATTTTTTTCACCTAGTCGCCATGGGGATTCGAACCAGCGACCTTTCGGTTACTCGCCCAAAGCCCTTAACCGCTAGGCTACCTGTCGCGTCTGATTATCGGTTAGCCTCTTCATTGGCTCACAGTGGGGGAATTAGCCTAATGTTAATGCATTCGGTTGGAGTGGTTGAAGGTGACCCAGATAGTTTGCAGGGTAGTTCTCGTGGCTTGGAGACATTAAACACTATCCCCACTTGAGCTTGAGGACACTGGTTTGTGTGTGTGTGTGTGTGTGTGCTGTGTGTCAGAGTTCTTGTAAATAACAATCTCTTAGAGGCAAAGAAAGAGAGAAAAAGACATCTATAAATTAAGCGCTGTAAAAAATACAAAGCTAAAATCAAAAACATAAATACTGTACAAACACTCTGCTACTACGACCTCTAAAATAAATGTTTTAAAACACACTTCATTGTAGTGGTGCGATGCTGTTTCAGTTCTTTCAAAATAGAACAAATCTTTAAAATAATAAAAAACAAACACAAAAGTGATTAAGGGTGAGAAAGAGGTGTATGTATCAGTGAGTCATAGGCTACAGAGAGACAAGCTGTGTTTTGTCAAACGAGTGAAGAAAGTGTGTGTGTGTGTGTATAGTTTTAGTAGGTACCCTTGCCATATATTGCACATTGGTTATTTTTTTATAATGTTTACTCTTTAGTCTCCTTCACTCCCTTTTCCATCCCTTTCTCCTCTCCTCCCTAGGATGGAGTGTTCGCATGGTGTGGGTCAAAAAGTGGAATCCCAAGATGGATGTTTGACCCCACTCCTCAGGCCCTTCTTCAAACTCCTTGTTCCATTGTTACTTCCATCAGCCCATCATTTGGCTTGTTGCAGAGTTCACAATCCTCTTCCCATCACGCGCCTTTCACCATGTCTGCCTCAATCTCTCTCTCTCTTCTTATCCTTTCACCTGATCAGTCTGTCCTCATCCACACTCTCTTTCCCTCTCTATTTCCTTCTCTTTCTTTCTTGCTTTCCCTCCATATCCTTCATCTAATCTCTTTTCTCCAGTCACTTTCCCAATCTCTCTCTCTCGCTCTTGTTCCCTCTCTCCAAGTAAAGTCTGTAGAGTTTCATTATGACATGAAGTCCACAGACTGAGCAATACATGTGGACGGTGATTCACGCCAAAACACCAAGCACACACCACTCAGCGATTAACAACACACACAGTTGCATCGGAACAAACTAAAACAACAGAAACCTGGTTTGAAGAGGGCTTGTAGTTTTTCAGTCTGGGCTAACAACATCCATGCACAGAGAGATTAGAAGATTGAGCAAAGGACAAAAAAACTGGACCTAATAAAAAGGGGGAGGGGTTTAAAGAGGAGGAGGGCGGGGTTTGTGTGCGGTTTCAGCTGAGGGTGGGGTTTAAAGGGGTCAGGGGACTCTCCAAGGCAGTACTGTATGTTGCTGGTGCTTAGGGGGTGGGCTTTAATAAATGGGGCCGGCTGATTGGCTTAGACCCTCCACAGCAATAAGTGGTTGGTGCTGTCGTCCCGCCCTACTGTCTCACTGCTGCTATTGGTCAGCCGGAAGTCCTCGTAGCCGTCGCCACCTGAGATCACCAGCTGATTGGTTTTGACGGGCAGGAGGGCGGAGGCTCGTCGGTGAGAGGAGTCCCGCCTCTGCAGACCCCCATTACCCCCGTCAACACCACTCTGGGCTGGAGACAGAGTTCAAAGGTCATAAATATGGAAGTATGCATTTAAACATTGTATGACAAATGTGTTTGTAAGAAATAATGGTGCTTGAAGTGACATGGTTACCTGTGGTATCAGCGGGCAGGGGGAAGTTGACGTCGAAGCCTTCAGGTAGTTCTATGGAGGTAAGGAATCTCACATGACCAGTGTGTCCATGAGCGGAGCCCATGGGGGTCAGAGGTGACCGCAGCGTCCCTGACACAGTCCCAGAGCTGACGGCTGGAATAGACAGGGTCAGGACCACCCCTGCACTGGTCCCGATCCACAGCAGGTCCTTACAGGCCAGGAGAGCTGTGATCCTCAAACACGCTGCCTTGTGTTGCCGGATGATCGCATCTGAACCTGGGGAGGGGATGAGAATGGTGGAGGGTAAGGTGAGAGGGAGAGGAAGGCCAGAGAGAGAGGAGGGCGAAGAGGACAAATGTTTTATTTAGAACTGGTGCTGCCATCTACTGGTTAAGAGATGTAATGTGCTGAATGAATGTGTGTGTGTGTGTGTGTGTGTGTGTGTGTGTGTGTGTGTGTGTGTGTGTATTTTAACTGCCGTCGTTAAGGCAGTAAAGGTCTACGATGTTTTGGACACTTATGGTGTGTGCTCTGTGTTACCTGCAAGCATCTTGTGCACGGCGGGCGCCACGTCCACCTCCGTCAGGCTTTCCCAGGTCTGGGCGTGGTAAAGTCTGATCTGGGCACTACCCTGGAGCGCCAGCCACACCCCCTGGCCGTAGCTCACCATGCAGGTAACACACCTACTGCTGTCTGTGCCCACCTGGAACCAGTGCTGCAGGAGAGAGAGAGAGAGAGAGAGGTTACAACCACCCATCAGGGGCGGCAGGTAGCCTAGTGGTTAGAGCATTGGACTAGTAACCAGCAGGTAGCCTAGTGGTTAGAGGCAGGTAGCCTAGTGGTTAGAGCGTTGGACTAGTAACCAGCAGGTAGCCTAGTGGTTAAAGGCAGGTAGCCTAGTGGTTAGAGGCAGGTAGCCTAGTGGTTAGAGGCAGGTAGCCTAGTGGTTAGAGGCAGGTAGCCTAGTGGTTAGAGGCAGGTAGCCTAGTGGTTAGAGGCAGGTAGGTTGCTAAATTGAATCCCCGAGCTGACAAGGTAAAGATCTGTCGTTCTGCCCCTGAACAAGGCAGTTAACCCAATGTTCCTAGGCTGTCATGGTAAATAAGAATTTGTTCTTAACTGACTTGTCTAGTTAAATAAAGGTTTCATTAAAAAATAAAAAAATCAGTCCATCCATCCAGTCACCCATTGTTCCATCCGTCCACCCATCTTGTGACTGGACTGGACTGTAAAGTGATCATACCTCTTGCACCAATGTGGATGCGTTGATGATGAGAATGCGGTTCTGTGAACCACACCACAGCTTCCCTCCGACCGGGACCATCTTAGTGACAGGACTACTGGGCGTGCCCAGACTCAACGTCTGAGATGACTGGGCGTCCCAGAAACTCCCCACCTCCCTCTGGTAGACGATCACATCTCCGTTGGCCAGGGACACAAACACCTTGTTGTCCAGGTAGCTGAGAGAAGAGAGGGAGGAGATTGTCAGACACTGAAGAAGTAAATCACCAAATAAAGTCAAGATAAAGTGGTAGACTTCTCTGATGTGGGTTAACATGAAACCAGCCAGACTCACAGAATACACAGGATGGGGGCAGAATGCTGCATCTTCATGCTGTTCTTACGGTTGCGGATGTTGTCTGATGACTGGTACACATGGATACTGACAGAGAGATTTCAAAACACTGAGTTAGGATTTCAACGTGTGTCTGTGTATGTATGTGTGTGTATGTGTCTGTGTGTGTGTGTGTGTGTATATGTGTGTGTATATGTGTGTGTGTGTATGTGTGTGTGTGTGTGTTTACCATCCGTCCTCTGTACCCAGCCACACAGAGCTCTGGTAAGCCTCCGGGTCAATGCTGAGCAGATCCTCCAGACTGGCTCTAGTGAAGGATCCCCGGGAGGAGCGGCGCATCGCTCTCCCGTCCATGGGGCTCTCGCTGTTGGGTCGACCTCTTCCACCCACCCCTAGCCTGCCTGGAGCTCCATAAGGACTGGCCTCTGGGTAGTCCTGCTCCTCCTCACTACTGGTGGTCTCTGTAGCCATGTCCTTAGAACCAGACCCCTCCTCATCTAGGACACAGGGACAAAGGACAGTCAGGGTGTTTGTGTGCATAGTCGTTACCAGGGCTGGATGAATGGATGGCTTGGGTGTGTGTGTGTGTGTGTGTGTGTGTGTGTGTGTGTGTGTGTGTGTGTGTGTGTGTGTACTCACTGCCATAGCTGGATGACACAGTAGAGTGACTGGCTTGGCTCTGCAGAGTGGAGGAGGGGCTAGGAGAATCTTCATCGTCCGTGTCATCACTGTCAAACGGAACTAACTCTGGCCCCGCCCCTGAAGGGGGCTCGGTCAGCTGCAGCGACGAATGAGAAATGGAGATGTGTAGCTGCTGCTGGGATGGGGTGGGGTCAACAGCTACACGGGGAGGGGCTGGGAAGGGGTCCACTCCACGTTCCCTAGGAGACACAGGTTGCAGGATGCTGATTGGTTAGAAGTCAGTAACGTTAGCATTACAAGCATTGCAGGACATCAACAGTAAAGACTGATACGTGTGTGTTTGTACTCTCTGCTCTGTGTACCAACCTCCCCTTGAGTCCAGGGACTGATACGTGTGTGTTTGTACACTCTGCTCTGTGTACCAACCTCCCCTTGAGTCCAGGGACTGATACGTGTGTGTTTGTACACTCTGCTCTGTGTACCAACCTCCCCTTGAGTCCAGGGACTGATACGTGTGTGTTTGTACTCTCTGCTCTGTGTACCAACCTCCCCTTGAGTCCAGGGACTGATACGTGTGTGTTTGTACACTCTGCTCTGTGTACCAACCTCCCCTTGAGTCCAGGGACTGATACGTGTGTGTTTGTACACTCTGCTCTGTGTACCAACCTCCCCTTGAGTCCAGGGACTGATACGTGTGTGTTTGTACACTCTGCTCTGTGTACCAACCTCCCCTTGAGTCCAGGGACTGATACGTGTGTGTTTGTACTCTCTGCTCTGTGTACCAACCTCCCCTTGAGTCCAGGGACTGCGGCGATGCAGATGATCCTAGCAGAGCAGACAGCGATACAGGCCTCTACAGTGGGCTGGTCTCTGATGTTCAGCAGGCACACCTGGCCCACATAACCATCACTGTTACACACCCACACCTCACTGCTGCTCTCTGGACAACTGTGGCTGGGGGAGGCACAGGAGAACTGGGGACGGAGAGGCAGGATAGGAGGAAAAGGACTATGAATACTTAAGTAGGCGTGTTCTCCATCACAAAACCCTGAGCTTTACCATAGACAGTCAGAATGGCCAGGTAACCATGTCACACTACCAGGACAGGCTGGTCTCTCACCTGCATCCCACTACGAGTCTTCATAATGGGGATAGCCTTCAGGAACTCTGGGTCCCACTGGTCCTTATTCATTGCTACACACACACACCACACACACACAGGACAAAGGAAGTGCGAAATGGAGGTTATTAACTTAGAGTTTAATCTCAAGAGAAAGACGAGTGAACTATACCTGTAATATAATGTTAAATAACAAAGGTGTTTTCTCATACCCAGTTGCTTCTTGGCATCTTCGAAGGCCTGTTGGAAGTTGCTGCGTATGTCTGGGGAGCTGAACTCGAAGACGAAGCTGGTTTCTGCCGAGGCGGTGGTCAGCTCCAGCTTGGTGGGCAGGAAGGTCATACTGAAGGCTAGAGACTGTTTCTCTGCAAGCTCCCTGTGGACTGACGCCATCAGATCCTTTATCACATCATCCAGAGACTGAGGAGAGAGAGAAATTAGGTTTGTTAAAGGAGGTTTCTCAGAGAGAGAAACTAAATGTAATTGTGTATGTGTGTATGAGATTTGCTAGATGTGAGGTGTGTGTGTGTGTGTGTGTGTGTGTGTGTGTGTGTTACCTGGTGAGAGAAGCTGAGAGTCTCTGATAGTTTGCTGATGTGTCCCAGTGTACTCAGGTCCTCGTCCAGTCGACCAATCATCTTCTGGATGGTCTCTTTGTTGGTTGCCTGGGAGGGGCCTTACATACAGGAAAAGAGATGATGACATCTGACCTCTGATACTCACAGGAAACTACAGATCCCATGAGCACTGTGATACAGGAAGAACTACAGTATAATCTCAGATACATATCAAAATAAAATAAAATTGTATTTGTCACATGCGCCGAAAACAACAGGTGTAGACCTTACCGTGAAATGCTTACTTACAAGCCCTTAACCAACAATGCAGTTTTAAGAAAATAGAGTTAAGAAAATATTTACAAAATAAACTAAAAAATGTAAATACATGAAGGTAATTTCAGACTATAAACTACACATCCCATGAACACTGGGATACAGGAAGAACTACAGTATAATCTCAGATACATATAAACGACACATCCCATGAGCCCTCGGGAGACTTACTTTTCACCATCTCCACATCCTCTAGGGGAAGCTTCCACAGGAACTTATATTTACTGGAAGTGTCGATCACACTGGCGGCAGAGTACCTGGAAAGAGAGGGAGATAGAAAGACGAGAGGACAGGGAGAAAAACAGTTATTTCTGTGTACGATGCAGAAAACGTAATGTGTTTCAGGCAACACCAGGGGGCAGCAAGACAGTCTCCTTTTATTTAACACGGCAGAGTATGGGATGAACCCATAGAGAATGATAGAGGCCTCTAGTAGCCAAAAAGACGTCTTAGTATGGGCAGCGCCCTATCTATCTCCATGGGTGAACCAAGGGGCCAGGGCTATCTATCTCTATGGGTGAACGAAGGGGCCAGGGCTATCTATCTCTATGGGTGAACCAAGGGGCCAGGGCTATCTATCTCCATGGGTGAACCAAGGGGCCAGGGCTATCTATCTCTATGGGTGAACGAAGGGGCCAGGGCTATCTATCTCCATGGGTGAACGAAGGGGCCAGGGCTATCTATCTCCATGGGTGAACCAAGGGGCCAGGGCTATCTATCTCTATGGGTGAACCAAGGGGCCAGGGCTATCTATCTCCATGGCTGAACCAAGGGGCCAGGGCTATCTATCTCTATGGGTGAACCAAGGGGCCAGGGCTATCTATCTCTATAGGTGAACCAAGGGGCCAGGGCTATTTATCTCTATGGGTGAACCAAGGGGCCAGGGCTATCTATCTCTATGGGTGAACGAAGGGGCCAGGGCTATCTATCTCTATAGGTGAACCAAGGGGCCAGGGCTATCTATCTCTATGGGTGAACCAAGGGGCCAGGGCTATCTATCTCTATAGGTGAACCAAGGGGCCAGGGCTATCTATCTCCATGGGTGAACCAAGGGGCCAGGGCTATCTATCTCTATGGGTGAACCAAGGGGCCAGGGCTATCTATCTCCATGGGTGAACCAAGGGGCCAGGGCTATCTATCTCTATGGGTGAACCAAGGGGCCAGGGCTATCTATCTCTATGGGTGAACCAAGGGGCCAGGGCTATCTATCTCTATAGGTGAACCAAGGGGCCAGGGCTATCTATCTCTATGGGTGAACCAAGGGGCCAGGGCTATCTATCTCCATGGGTGAACCAAGGGGCCAGGGCTATCTATCTCTATGGGTGAACCAAGGGGCCAGGGCTATCTATCTCTATGGGTGAACCAAGGGGCCAGGGCTATCTATCTCTATGGGTGAACCAAGGGGCCAGGGCTATCTATCTCTATGGGTGAACCAAGGGGCCAGGGCTATCTATCTCTATGGGTGAACCAAGGGGCCAGGGCTATCTATCTCTATGGGTGAACCAAGGGGCCAGGGCTATCTATCTCCATGGGTGAACCAAGGGGCCAGGGCTATCTATCTCTATAGGTGAACCAAGGGGCCAGGGCTATCTATCTCTATGGGTGAACCAAGGGGCCAGGGCTATCTATCTCTATGGGTGAACCAAGGGGCCAGGGCTATCTATCTCCATGGGTGAACCAAGGGGCCAGGGCTATCTATCTCTATGGGTGAACCAAGGGACCAGGGCTATCTATCTCTATAGGTGAACCAAGGGGCCAGGGCTATCTATCTCTATGGGTGAACCAAGGGGCCAGGGCTATCTATCTCTATGGGTGAACCAAGGGACCAGGGTTCCGGTTTTGACTACTACAGTCTTGCTTCAGTACTGCAGTTTAACTGAAGTCCAGCCCAGAAAGTCAGTTTCCATAGACGGCCCCATAGAGAAGTCCCCATTTGAAAATTCCTTTAGTCATCATTTTTGTGCACAAAACATCCACTGAATTACTCAAATAACTGTCGCAGAGGCCGATTTTTGTTAATCACAAAGATATTAACACTTTATATTCATCCAATGTCTGCCATGTTTCTGGATGACGTGATGAGCTGCCTCCTGTGCACATTCAGTCTGGTACGCATGTGAAGCTGGGCTGTGAACAGAATGCTCCCCGGATACAGACAGTCCACATATTGGCGTATAGGAACGTAGATTAGGTTGAAAACTAAAGGTCTCTAGTTCTTTTATACCCCAATGTGGTAAACGTAGGGGTTAGGTTAGGGACCTAACATTAACCCATACAGTCTCTACTCATCAAACAGGGATTCCCAGGAGGATTGTTAGTGAGTGGAGTGGAAAAATACAAGATGGACTGATCTGTCTGTTGTCATTCTATATTGTGACTCAGAAGCTCAAGCAGCTACATTGCAGGTTTGTGTGTGTGTGTGTGTGTGTGTGTGTGTGTGTGTGTGTGTGTGAGAAGCTCACAGGCTCATGGAGCTGCGTCTCAGGGATCCAGACTTCCTCTTTAGGGTGGTGCAGATGAGCAGATCACTGAAGAGGAAGAGAGAGCGGTCTTTCTTACCCCCCACGGTCTTCTGCAGAGAGAGAAAGAGAGAGAGAGAGAGAGAGAGAGGGGGGAGCGAGAGGAGAGAGTTGAGTGAGGAGAGAGAGGAGAGAGTGAGATAGGAGAGATGGAGAGAGAGAGAGGGGAGAGAGAGAGAAGAGAGAGAGAGAGGAGAGAGAGACAGAGGAGAGAGAGAGGAGAGGAGAGTGGAGAGAGAGACAGAGGAGAGACAGAGGAGAGGAGAGTGGAGAGAGAGACTGGAGAGAGGAGAGAGATGGAGAGAGAGAAGAAAGAGAGAGGAGAGAGAGAGGAGAAAGAGAGAGGAGAGAGACAGATAGAGAGAGGAGAAAGAGAGAGAGAGAGACGGAGAGAGAGAGAGGGACAGATGGACAGACAGCGAGAGAGAAAGAGTGAGAGAAAGCGTGAAAGAAAGAGTGAGAAAAAGACAGAGAGAGAGAGACATCCAATCCTTCTTATCTGTTATCTAGATTGATATCTGACAGAGGGCAGTCTCTCAGCAGAGTATCTATGGTTTCTGCTGTCAGTCTGGAAGACCATCATAATGTCACACTGTCAATCATTCAGTCTCAGTCTCACCGCCTCCATCACCATCTCCTGTCTCAGGAACTTCCTCATTGGGTTTAGGATCTGACAGAGAGAGAGAGATTAGAATCATTATTACAGTACCATCAACTTTGAGATTTCTTTCTTTTGCTATGTGAGTATATATATATATATAAATGATATATATAAATGTGAGAGTCGTACATCTCTGACGTGTTCTACGCCCTCGATGTGGGCTTCTATCTCCTGCATGACGCGTGTCTCTCTCTCCACCTCCTCCGCAGAGCGACGCCCCTTATTGATCTTCTCAGCCAATCGCTTGATGTCTCTCTGGGCGTCCAATAGCAACGGGTGGTCTGGATGTTCCTCAGGAGTGTGCTTCAACAGATCCTAGAGAACAGGGACACAGATTTTACGACCAAGTAAAGGAAGCTTCATCTGCAGGAGAATATGAATCCAAAGACACATGTTTACCTTCATCTTTCATACGCAGGCCGTAAATACTGAACTGGTTGACATTGAGGAAACAGCTAGGCCAGGAGAAGCCTGGGAACTCACCTCGAACTTTAACCCAGTTAGACAGAGGGGAGGGGACTCATCTTGACCAGTTAGGCAGAGGGGAGGGGACTCACCTCGACCAGTTAGACAGAGGGGAGGAGACTCACCTTGACCAGTTAGACAGAGGGGAGGAGACTCACCTTGACCAGTTAGACAGAGGGGAGGAGACTCACCTTGACCAGTTAGACAGAGGGGAGGAGACTCACCTTGACCAGTTAGACAGAGGGGAGGAGACTCACCTTGACCAGTTAGACAGAGGGGAGGGGACTCACCTTGACCAGTTAGGCAGAGGGGAGGGGACTCACCTTGACCAGTTAGGCAGAGGGGAGGGGACTCACCTTGACCAGTTAGGCAGAGGGGAGGAGACTCACCTTGACCAGTTAGGCAGAGGGGAGGGGACTCACCTTGACCAGTTAGGCAGAGGGGAGGAGACTCACCTTGACCAGTTAGACAGAGGGGAGGAGACTCACCTTGACCAGTTAGACAGAGGGGAGGAGACTCACCTTGACCAGTTAGACAGAGGGGAGGAGACTCACCTTGACCAGTTAGACAGAGGGGAGGAGACTCACCTTGACCAGTTAGACAGAGGGGAGGGGACTCACCTTGACCAGTTAGGCAGAGGGGAGGGGACTCACCTTGACCAGTTAGGCAGAGGGGAGGGGACTCACCTTGACCAGTTAGGCAGAGGGGAGGAGACTCACCTTGACCAGTTAGGCAGAGGGGAGGGGACTCACCTTGACCAGTTAGGCAGAGGGGAGGGGACTCACCTTGACCAGTTAGACAGAGGGGAGGGGACTCACCTTGACCAGTTAGACAGAGGGGAGGGGACTCACCTTGACCAGTTAGGCAGAGGGGAGGGGACTCACCTTGACCAGTTAGGCAGAGGGGAGGGGACTCACCTTGACCAGTTAGACAGAGGGGAGGGGACTCACCTTGACCAGTTAGACAGAGGGGAGGGGACTCACCTTGACCAGTTAGACAGAGGGGAGGGGACTCACCTTGACCAGTTAGACAGAGGGGAGGGGACTCACCTTGACCAGTTAGAGGGGAGGAGACTCACCTTGACCAGCAGCTCATAACGGGGGATCCTCTGGACAGGCTTGATCATCAGATCACCCAGGGCCTGCTTCTCCTTGTTCTCACGCATACTGGTCTGTGGGGGGGGAGAGAGGAGGAAGAGAGAGAAAGGGAGAGAGAGAAGGGAGAGAGAGAAGAGAGAGAAGGGAGAGAGAGAAGAGAGAGAAAGGGAGAGAGAGAAGAGAGAAAGGGAGAGAGAGAAGAGAGAGAGAGAGAAGAGAGAGAAAGGGAGAGAGAGAAGAGAGAAAGGGAGAGAGAGAAGAGAGAGAAAGGGAGAGAGAGAAGAGAGAGAAAGGGAGAGAGAGAAGGGAGAGAGAGAAGAGAGAGAAAGGGAGAGAGAGAAGGGAGAGAGAGAAGAGAGAGAAAGGGAGAGAGAGAAGGGAGAGAGAGAAGAGAGAGAAAGGGAGAGAGAGAAGAGAGAGAAAGGGAGAGAGAGAAGAGAGAGAAAGGGAGAGAGAGAAGAGAGAGAAAGGGAGAGAGAGAAGAGAGAGAAAGGGAGAGAGAGAAGAGAGAGAAAGGGAGAGAGAGAAGAGAGAGAAAGGGAGAGAGAAGAGAGAGAAAGGGAGAGAGAGAAGAGAGATAAAGGGAGAGAGAGAAGAGAGAGAAAGGGAGAGAAAGAAGAGAGAGACAGGGAGCGAGAAGAGAGACAGGGAGCGAGAAGAGAGACAGGGAGCGAGAAGAGAGACAGGGAGCGAGAAGAGAAACAAGGGAGAGAGAAGAGAGAGAAAGGGAGAGAGAGAAGAGAGAGAAAGGGAGAGAGAGAAGAGAAAGAAGGGGAGAACGGGGCAGAGTTCTAGTCAGACGTACTTATGAGCCATACAGTGTGAATAATCTGTCTGGTTTCTCCACAGACACTAGATGGCGGTATGGTTCCACATTCTGATCAGTCACACTCCTGTGACCGAGTCACTGAAGAAGACCTGTGACTTTTAAACAGTCATCATCTAATCTGGTCAAAGGTCAACTATAGAGGGGAGAAAAACAACAGCTGATAGGTGACTGGAGAAACAGACACACACACTATGCACACACACTATGCACACACACACAGACACACAAACTATACAGGGGGGCCAAACTATACAGGGGGGGCTCCAGAGTGGCACAGTGGTCTAAGGCACTGCATCTCAGTGCTAGAGGCGTCACTACAGACCCTGGTTCGATTCCAGGCTGTATCACAACCGGCCGTGATTGGGAGTCCCATAGGGTACAATTGGCCCAGCGTTGGCCGGGGTAGGCCGTTATTGTAAATAAGAATTTGTTCTTAAATGACTTGCCTAGTTAAATAAAGAATTTAACACACACACGTACACTATACACAAACTACACACACACTATACACGCATACAAATTATACACACAGACACACACACACACTGAACTAGACACCTAGACGTCCACATGTTTTGAGCTCCATGTCTCAGCTCTGTCTGTAACGAGTCATCTGTGATGACTAGTGAGGAACTGCCCTTGTAGTGTGAATGGCAAGTTTTGATAACAGTGATCAGCGAAAGCCAATTGGAGCTCGCCAGAGATGAGGCCAGTGAAATGATGACGTTTTTTCACATCACCCAGAATATATAGACTAGACCAGGACTAATGACTACTACTGGTATGAATATATAGACTAGAGCAGGACTAATGATAGTACTGGTATGAATATATAGACTAGAGCAGGACTAATGACTACTACTGGTATGAATATATAGACTAGACCAGGACTAATGACTACTACTGGTATGAATATATAGACTAGAGCAGGACTAATGATAGTACTGGTATGAATATATAGATTAGAGCAGGACTAATGATAGTACTGGTATGAATATATAGACTAGACCAGGACTAATGACTACTACTGGTATGAATATATAGACTAGACCAGGACTAATGACTACTACTGGTATGAATATATGGACTAGACCAGGACTAATGATAGTACTGGTATGAATATATGGACTAGAACAGGACTAATGACTACTACTGGTATGAATATATAGACTAGAGCAGGACTAATGATAGTACTGGTATGAATATATAGACTAGACCAGGACTAATGACTACTACTAGTATGAATATATAGAACAGGACTAATGACTACTACTGGTATGAATATATGGACTAGAACAGGACTAATGACTACTACTGGTATGAATATATGGACTAGACCAGGACTAATGATAGTACTGGTATGAATATATAGACTAGACAAGGACTAATGATAGTACTGGTATGAATATATAGACTAGAGCAGGACTAATGACTACTACTGGTATGAATATATAGACTAGACCAGGACTAATGATAGTACTGGTATGAATATATAGACTAGACCGGGACAAATGACTAGTACTGGTATGAATATATAGACTAGAGCAGGACTAATGACTACTACTAGTATGAATATATAGAACAGGACTAATGACTACTACTGGTATGAATATATAGACTAGAACATGACTAATGATAGTATTGGTATGAATATATAGACTAGAACAGGACTAATGATAGTACTGGTATGAATATATAGACTAGACCAGGACTAATGACTAGTACTGGTATGAATATATAGACTAGAGCAGGACTAATGACTACTACTAGTATGAATATATAGAACAGGACTAATGACTACTACTGGTATGAATATATAGACTAGACCAGGACTAATGACTACTACTGGTATGAATATATAGACTAGAACAGGACTAATGATAGTATTGGTATGAATATATAGACTAGAGCAGGACTAATGATAGTACTGGTATGAATATATAGACTAGAGCAGGACTAATGATAGTACTGGTATGAATATATAGACTAGACCAGGACTAATGACTACTACTGGTATGAATATATAGACTAGAGCAGGACTAATGACTACTACTGGTATGAATATATAGACTAGAGCAGGACTAATGACTACTACTGGTATGAATATATAGACTAGAGCAGGACTAATGACTACTACTGGTATGAATATATAGACTAGAGCAGGACTAATGATAGTACTGGTATGAATATATAGACTAGACCAGGACTAATGATAGTACTGGTATGAATATATAGACTAGAGCAGGACTAATGACTAATACTGGTATGAATATATAGACTAGACCAGGACTAATGATAGTACTGGTATGAATATATAGACTAGAGCAGGACTAATGATAGTACTGGTATGAATATATAGACTAGAGCAGGACTAATGACTACTACTGGTATGAATATATAGACTAGACCAGGACTAATGATAGTACTGGTATGAATATATAGACTACAGCAGGACTAATGATAGTACTGGTATGAATATATAGACTAGACCAGGACTAATGATAGTACTGGTATGAATATATGGACTAGACCAGGACTAATGATAGTACTGGTATGAATATATAGACTAGACCAGGACTAATGATAGTACTGGTATGAATATATGGACTAGACCAGGACTAATGATAGTACTGGTATGAATATATAGACTAGAGCAGGACTAATGACTACTACTGGTATGAATATATAGACTAGAGCAGGACTAATGATAGTATTGGTATGAATATATAGACTAGACCAGGACTAATGACTACTGCTGGTATGAATATATAGACTAGAGCAGGACTAATGATAGTACTGGTATGAATATATAGACTAGACCAGGACTAATGACTACTGCTGGTATGAATATATAGACTAGAGCAGGACTAATGACTACTACTGGTATGAATATATAGACTAGAGCAGGACTAATAATAGTACTGGTATGAATATATAGACTAGACCAGGACTAATGATAGTATTGGTATGAATATATAGACTAGACCAGGACTAATGACTACTGCTGGTATGAATATATAGACTAGAGCAGGACTAATGACTACTACTGGTATGAATATATAGACTAGACCAGGACTAATGACTACTGCTGGTATGAATATATAGACTAGAGCAGGACTAATGATAGTACTGGTATGAATATATAGACTAGACCAGGACTAATGACTACTGCTGGTATGAATATATAGACTAGAGCAGGACTAATGACTACTACTGGTATGAATATATAGACTAGAGCAGGACTAATAATAGTACTGGTATGAATATATAGACTAGACCAGGACTAATGATAGTATTGGTATGAATATATAGACTAGACCAGGACTAATGACTACTGCTGGTATGAATATATAGACTAGAGCAGGACTAATGACTACTACTGGTATGAATATATAGACTAGAGCAGGACTAATGATAGTACTGGTATGAATATATAGACTAGACCAGGACTAATGACTACTACTGGTATGAATATATATACTAGAGCAGGACTAATGATAGTACTGGTATGAATATATAGACTAGACCAGGACTAATGACTAATACTGGTATGAATATATAGACTAGAGCAGGACTAATGATAGTATTGGTATGAATATATAGACTAGACCAGGACTAATGACTACTGCTGGTATGAATATATAGACTAGAGCAGGACTAATGATAGTATTGGTATGAATATATAGACTAGACCAGGACTAATGACTACTGCTGGTATGAATATATAGACTAGACCAGGACTAATGATAGTACTGGTATGAATATATAGACTAGACCAGGACTAATGACTACTTCTGGTATGAATATATAGACTAGAGCAGGACTAATGATAGTACTGGTATGAATATATAGACTAGACCAGGACTAATGATAGTACTGGTATGAATATATAGACTAGACCAGGACTAATGATAGTACTGGTATGAATATATAGACTAGACCAGGACTAATGACTACTTCTGGTATGAATATATAGACTAGACCAGGACTAATGACTACTACTGGTATGAATATATAGACTAGACCAGGACTAATGATAGTACTGGTATGAATATATAGACTAGACCAGGACTAATGATAGTACTGGTATGAATATATGGATTAGACCAGGACTAATGATAGTACTGGTATGAATATATAGACTAGACCACGACTAATGATAGTACTGGTATGAATATATAGACTAGACCAGGACTAATGATAGTACTGGTATGAATATATAGACTAGACCAGGACTAATGACTACTGCTGGTATGAATATATAGACTAGACCAGGACTAATGATAGTACTGGTATGAATATATAGACTAGACAAGGACTAATGATAGTACTGGTATGAATATATAGACTAGACCAGGACTAATGACTACTTCTGGTATGAATATATAGACTAGACCAGGACTAATGATAGTACTGGTATGAATATATAGACTAGACCAGGACTAATGATAGTACTGGTATGAATATATAGACTAGACCAGGACTAATGATAGTACTGGTATGAATATATAGACTAGAGCAGGACTAATGATAGTACTGGTATGAATATATAGACTAGAGCAGGACTAATGACTACTACTGGTATGAATATATAGACTAGACCAGGACTAATGATAGTACTGGTATGAATATATAGACTAGACCAGGACTAATGACTACTACTGGTATGAATATATAGACTAGACCAGGACTAATGATAGTACTGGTATGAATATATAGACTAGACCAGGACTAATGACTACTTCTGGTATGAATATATAGACTAGACCAGGACTAATGACTACTACTGGTATGAATATATAGACTAGACCAGGACTAATGATAGTACTGGTATGAATATATAGACTAGACCAGGACTAATGATAGTACTGGTATGAATATATAGACTAGACCAGGACTAATGACTACTACTGGTATGAATATATAGACTAGACCAGGACTAATGATAGTACTGGTATGAATATATAGACTAGACCAGGACTAATGATAGTACTGGTATGAATATATAGACTAGACCAGGACTAATGACTACTACTGGTATGTGTTTGTAGTTGCCTTTAAAAGTGTCAAATCTTTACAGCTCTGAAGTTCACAAGAAATGTTATTCAATTCAAAATGTTGGCTAGATATTTCAACGTTGTATGACAAGCGTGAATGTCTGACTGAAAACGTTTTTGAAGCTGCTTTGAGCCACAGCTCGTTGTATCTACGTTAACAATATAATCACATCAGTGGTTTTCAAGAGACAGCGTGGTGGTACGGAGAATCCTCACCACCACGTGAAGAATGTTCTAGTGTGACCTACCGTCTGCGTCACACCCCTACGTTGGCAAGACAACACTACAGGAAAGACGGTTGTCTTTTGTTGTGAGAGGCTCAGCGTTGTTTGGATCATTTCAAGTTGTGTAACGTTCACCCAGCATCAGAGGATCAGTGATCAAGTGTCTCTTTCTAAAGAAAACCTCCTGAGAAAACTGATATTGGACGAGCAGGAGGGACAGGATTTGCGCCCGCCCGCACGCACACACACACACAGTCACAGAGAGACAAACACACAGTCACAGAGAGACAAACACACAGTCACAGAGAGACAAACGCACAGTCACAGAGACAAACGCACAGTCACAGAGACAAACGCACACACACAGAGACAAACACACACACAGAGACACACACACACACACACACACACACACAGAGACACACACAGAGAGAGACACACACAGAGAGAGACACACACACACAGAGACACACACACACAGAGACACACACACACAGAGACACACACACACACACACACACACACACACACACACACACACACACACACACACAGAGACACACACAGAGACACACCACAGAGACACACACAGAGACACACACAGAGACACACACAGAGACACACACACACACACACACTAGCTAAAGACAAGTCCGTGCATCACACTCCCCTACAAGTGTCATATATGGACACACACACTCATATAGACAGTGGACACACACACACTCATATAGACAGTGGACACACACACACTCATATAGACAGTGGACACACACACCCTCATATAGACAGTGGACACACACACACTCAGATAGACAGTGGACACACACACACTCAGATAGACAGTGGACACACACACACTCAGATAGACAGTGGACACACTCACACTCAGATAGACAGTGGACACACTCACACTCAGATAGACAGTGGACACACTCACACTCAGATAGACAGTGGACACTCTCACACTCAGATAGACAGTGGACACTCTCACACTCAGATAGACAGTGGACACTCACACTCAGATAGACAGTGGACACTCACACTCAGATAGACAGTGGACACTCACACTCAGATAGACAGTGGACACTCACACTCAGATAGACAGTGGACACTCACACTCAGATAGACAGTGGACACTCACACTCAGATAGACAGTGGACACTCACACTCAGATAGACAGTGGACACACACTCAGATAGACAGTGGACATACACACTCACCTCCAGGAACTTGAGGAATGCCGGCTTGGCCTCTTTTGCGATTCTCACTGCATCTTTGGCGTTCAGAAAGTTATCGATGTATGCTGAATAAATATTAGCAAGAATCTCTTTGGAGAACTGTGTACAAGAGAGAAAGACAGAGATGGGAGGAGAGAGAGAGAATATTAACAGGCAAGATATACTGGGAAGAACCCCCCCATACTAGGTTGGGTTTGCTCCTAGCAGAACTCGGCTAGGTGAAGTGAACATCTGTGCCTCGCATACTTTAGCTTGAAAATGTTGAAAAAAGTGGCAATATTACTCTTTGTCCCTTTAGAGATGCCATAGCAACAACATAGACAAAATAGTCTGAATTTATGTAAGATAAAATCATGAAATCTGTCATTTTAAATCTAATTAAGATGTTCTGTGCAGTATTTCTCAAATGAAAAATGTGCAAGAAAACTAGTTGTCTCTTGTTGAAAGACAACAAACATTTAATTGAAGAATCCTGTCCATAGTTCCTACTAGCAGTAGTACTGTTGACCAATCACCAACGAAGGGGCGTAGAAAGAAAAAAAACGTCCAAACCCCAAATCGAACAAAACGTCATAATATATTCACAAACTGTTGACTTGGAAAAATGTGACAGGCTTTAAGCTGACTCTGAAGAAGGGTGAATCCTACCCGGCAACAAGTGTTTGGTGAGCCTGGCTCTGGCTAGGATTGGTCAATATGGTGATACATAGCAAGCCTCCCTTCAGGCTTAAAAACAGGGGATCCATAGTGGGGAAAAGGCGAGCCTCAGTGGGGAGAGATGATGGAGAGCAAACACACACATCCACAGGAAGTGAGCACAACACGCATTATGGCATGCTCCCCACACACTGTGACTCCCTCTGAACAGCCGTTTCTCTATACAATGGATATGAGGGAGGAGGTGAGAAACAAATTAGAGGGGCAAGGAAATTGAAAGAGAGAGAGAGAGAGAGAGAGAGAGAGAGAGAGAGAGAGAGAGAGAGAGAGAGAGAGAGAGAGAGAGAGAGAGAGACAGACAGACAGACAGAGACAGACAGACAGACAGACAGACAGACAGACAGACAGACAGACAGACAGACAGACAGACAGACAGAGACAGACAGAGACAGAGAATAAGGGGCATGGTTTAACAGTAACACAGAAATAGGCATTTCAACCCCTCATGAAAAGAGCTGCCCATTCTCCTCCATCCTCTCTCCTCCATCTGTCAGGAGTGATATCAGGTGCCTTACACCACAGCCAGTGGCACCTTATTATTTGAGGAAGAAGGGCTCATAATAATGTCTGGAATGGAATAAATTGAATGTTATTGAACACATCAAACACATGGTTTCCATAGGTTTGATACCATTCCATTCATTATTATGAGATGTCCTCCCCTCAGCAGCCTCCTGTGGTCTACACCTAAGCTGTCACCTGTAACCCCTCTCCCCATCCCTCCACCCTCCAGTTACACAAGCAGCCACTCTCCCCATCCCTCCACCCTCCAGTTACACAAGCAGCCACTCTCCCCATCCCTCCAGTTACACAAGCAGCCACTCTCCCCATCCCTCCAGTTACACAAGCAGCCACTCTCCCCATCCCTCCACCCTCCAGTTACACAAGCAGCCACTCTCCCCATCCCTCCACCCTCCAGTTACACAAGCAGCCACTCTCCCCATCCCTCCAGTTACACAAGCAGCCACTCTCCCCATCCCTCCACCCTCCAGTTACACAAGCAGCCACTCTCCCCATCCTCTTCTGTCGCTCTTTCCCTTCTAATGTGGGAGTCATTCTTTTTTCTCCTTTTGAAGGCGCAGTGCAGTCAAAAATGTGGTTTGTTGTGTTTTACATACATTTCCACACTATGAGGTTGGAATAATACTGTGAAATTGTGAAAATTATGATAATGAACTTTTAGTCTAAGAGCTGTACTTATTTCTTATTTAATGAGGGAAATACTTATTTCCCTCATTAAAATGCAAATCATTTTATAACATTTTTGACATGCGTTTTTCTGGATTTTTGTTGTTGTTATTCTGTCTCTCGCTGTTCAAATAAACCTACCATTAAAATTATAGACTGATCATTTCTTTGTCAGTAGGCAAATGTACAAAATCAGCAGGGGATCAAATACTTTTTTCCCTCATTGTACACTACATGACCAAAAGGTAGAACATTTATGTAATGACATTCTGTGATTGTCATCAGGCCTACACTGGAAGCCTATACTGTCCCCTGCTGTCTGCGTGCGTCTTGGGAATTGGCCATTCCTCTCCACCTTCGCAAAATGTAAGTGTTCTCGTGGAACAACAATGCAACATGGAGCGTTCACCACACGATTCCACATCAACATGGAGCGTTCACCACACGATTCCACATCAACATGGAGCGTTCACCCACACGATTCCACATCAACATGGAGCGTTCACCCACACGGATTCCACATCAACATGGAGCGTTCACCACACGATTCCACATCAACATGGAGCGTTCACCACACGATTCCACATCAACATGGAGCGTTCACCACACGATTCCACATCAATTCGCTGATTTTTCATGCGGATGACATACAGTCATAGTAAATAATGGTGTATTATAGTTTTTTTTGACATTTTGTTTTAATTGTTATGTTTTACCGGTACCGGACCACACCGACTTACTTTCACCCGTGGTTTTTCCATTCTCCATGGTTCACAGTGATTGGATGGAGGGAGGTACTTACCGATTGGATAAGCAGCTGACCCACGGTCTGTTTGTCGTGCCATTGGCTGATGCAGCCGGTGACCTGTTCCAGGAAGTGCTCATGGTGCTCCAGGATCTCTGGGATCTGATAGAACATCTCATCCACCAATGAGGGATCAACTAGTGATCCACTGTCTGGCTGCTTCAGAGGCCGCATATAGCCCTACAGATAGAGAGAGAGAGAGGTAGAGAGATAGAGGGGGAAGGAGAAAAATAGAGGGGACAGAAGAGAGGAAATAGAAGAGGGAGAGAGAGCGAAAGAGGGGGGAGTTAGAGAGAGATGGGGGTGGTAGAGAGAGAGGGAGAGGGGGGAGGTAGAGAGAGATGGGGGTGGTAGAGAGAGAGGGAGAGGGGGGAGGTAGAGAGAGTGAGAGAGAGGGAGAGGGGGGAGGTAGAGAGAGCGAGAGAGAGAGAGGGAGAGGGGGGAGGTAGAGAGAGAGCGAGAGAGACGGAGAGGGGGGAGGTAGAGAGAGAGCGAGAGAGACGGAGAGGGGGGAGGTAGAGAGAGAGCGAGAGAGACGGAGAGGGGGGAGGTAGAGAGAGAGCGAGAGAGATGGAGAGGGGGGAGGTAGAGAGATCGAGAGAGAGGGAGAGGGGGGAGGTAGAGAGAGAGCGAGAGAGACGGAGAGGGGGGAGGTAGAGAGAGAGCGAGAGAGACAATATGTTTCTATTTTGGGAAAATTAAACCTTATTTTCCTGAAACCAGCCTCGTGAAATATGAACACATCCAGGCAAGCCACAGAGCCCGTGAAGCAAGCACCCATGCACACACACTGCAGTGTTGGAATGCTGTATTTGTGTGATCTGCATATACAGCCTGAGTTGGTAGGATGTGTGTGATCTGCGTATACAGCCTGAGTTGGTAGGATGTGTGTGTGTGTGATCTGCGTATACAGCCTGAGTGGGTAGGATGTGTGTGATCTGCGTATACAGCCTGAGTTGGTAGGATGTGTGTGATCTGCATATACAGCCTGAGTTGGTAGGATGTGTGTGTGTGTGATCTGCATATACAGCCTGAGTTGGTAGGATGTGTGTGTGTGTGATCTGCATATACAGCCTGAGTTGGTAGGATGTGTGTGATCTGCGTATACAGCCTGAGTTGGTAGGATGTGTGTGTGCGCGAGGTGCATTGTTTATTAATACAGTGTAAGTGTGTGTTTGGGGTCTGTTCAGAGGGTGTCTAATCGATGGTGTCTCACACACGCTTCTCATTCTGTTTTGACTACATGGCACCTGGGCTTACTATGGCTGCAGTTTAACATACCCCCTCTTTCTCCCTCTCACAAGCCTCTCCTAACCCTCTCTCTCCACTCACAAGCCTCTCTTCCTCTTTCTCTCCTCTCACAAGCCTCTCTTCCCCTTCTCTCTCAACTCTCTCTTCCCCCTCAACTCTCTCAAGCCTCTCTTCCCCCTCTCTCTCTCTCAACTCTCCCAAGCCTCTCTTCCCCCTCCCAAGCCTCTCTTCCCCCTCTCTCTCAACTCTCTCAAGCCTCTCTCTCTTCTCCCAAGCCTTTCTTCCCCCTCTCTCAACTCTCTCAAGCCTCTCTCTCAAGCCTCTCTTCCCCCTCTCTCTCAAGCCTCTCTTCCCCCTCTCTCTCAAGCCTCTCTTCCCCCTCTCTCTCAAGCCTCTCTTCCCCCTCTCTCTCAAGCCTCTCTTCCCCCTCTCTCTCAAGCCTCTCTTCCCCCTCTCTCTCAAGCCTCTCTTCCCCCTCTCTCTCAAGCCTCTCTTCCCCCTCTCTCTCAAGCCTCTCTTCCCCCTCTCTCTCAAGCCTCTCTTCCCCCTCTCACTCAAGCCTCTCTTCCCCCTCTCTCTCAAGCCTCTCTTCCCCCTCTCTCTCAAGCCTCTCTTCCCCCTCTCTCTCAAGCCTCTCTTCCCCCTCTCTCTCAAGCCTCTCTTCCCCCTCTCTCTCAAGCCTCTCTTCCCCCTCTCTCTCAAGCCTCTCTTCCCCCTCTCTCTCAACTCTCTCAAGCCTCTCTCTCAAGCCTCTCTTCCCCCTCTCACTCAAGCCTCTCTTCCCCCTCTCACTCAAGCCTCTCTTCCCCCTCTCACTCAAGCCTCTCTTCCCCCTCACTCAACTCTGAACTGTCCTCTCCACTCTCACACGTCTTCTTTCTTCTCTATCAGCTTCTACTGTCTGAATGAGAGGCTGAACAACTCTTCAATAAATAATTGTAGGGAGGTATGGTTGGGAGAGAAGAGTGGAGTCTATGATAGACAAGGGGTGTAGGTGTGTGTGGTTTAGTGGGGTTGTGGAGTTGTGTGGTGAAGGTTGGGTCTGGGTGGGGAGAGGTTTGGGTCTGGGTGGGGAGAGGATTTGGGTCTGGGTGGGGAGAGGGTTTGGGTCTGGGTGGGGAGAGGGTTTGGGTCTGGGTGGGGAGAGGGTGGGGTCTGAGTGGGGAGAGGGTGGGGTCTGGGTGGGGAGAGGGTGGGGTCTGGGTGGGGAGAGGGTGGGGTCTGGGTGGGGAGAGGGTGGAGTCTGGGTGGGGAGAGGGTGGGGTCTGGGTGGGGAGAGGGTGGAGTCTGGGTGGGGAGAGGGTGGGGTCTGGGTGGGGAGAGGGTGGGGAGAGGGTGTGGTCTGGATGGGGAGAGGGTGGGGTCTGGGTGGGGAGAGGGTTTGGGTCTGGGTGGGGAGAGGGTTTGGGTCTGGGTGGGGAGAGGGTTTGGGTCTGGGTGGGGTCTGGGTGGGGAGAGGGTTTGGGTCTGGGTGGGGAGAGGGTTTGGGTCTGGGTGGGGAGAGGGTGGGGTCTGGGTGGGGAGAGGGTGGGGTCTGGGTGGGGAGACTGCCTGTCTGAATGAGGCGGTGAGATATGTGGCTGAGGGGTGAGGAGAGGGGCTTTAGCAGGAGTCATAGTATTACCTGTATGAGTGTCCGGAGCGACTCCACATAAGACTGCTCAGTGTCCAGGAGGGTCATCACGACATGTCTTCTCATATCCTGCAGAGGGAGACAACACTGTGAGTGCTACGGCATAACACACACTGAATTTGGCTCGACTGTCATCAAAATAAGGGTTTCCTGTTTACATGGTTAGGTTGGAATCTGTACACTGGGAAAAACACCAGTGTGTGTGTGTGTGTGTGTGTCCCCCCTACAGAGAAGATACAAGCTTGTCAAAGGCTTATGGCTCAAAGGCTAATAGATGAAGAGAAGAGACTCGTGCCTTATCACGACTAACACGGCAAACTACCAGCAGTCACGCTCTACACATCCTACACGCTGGGCCGTCACACACACACACACACACACACACACCCCCAGGGAATATTAGGCTCAGATTCCTAACGATCTGTTCTCTCCATCTTCCTTTCCTCCAAACCTCTGTCTATTTTCTCTCTCTCTCTCTCAGTGTACCTGTAGGTTGTGAAGCAGCGCACCAGGAGACATCTGGCCCTGATGCAACAACACTAACAGAGACAGTGGAAATCTGGTTCAGAGAAGTTAGTCTATCAATGAATGAATCACTCAATGAAATACATTAAGTCTAGTCGACAAAGAGAGAGAGGAGAGAGAGAGAGGAAGAGAGAGAGAGGGAGGAGAGAGGAGAGAGAGAGGAGAGAGAGAGCGAGATAGAGGGAGAGAGAGAGAGGGAGGAGAGAGGAGAGAGAGAGGAGAGAGAGAGCAAGATAGAGGGAGAGAGAGAAGAGCAAGACTGGGTTGGCCTGACTCATCCGGTCTGCCCCAGGTGGCTAACGAGACTAACTCTGCATCTCTCACACACACACACACACACACACACACATCCTCTATTCATTGTTGCCATGCCAACCAGCAGCATCCTCCATCTCTGCCCCTAAAACCCACAGGGGAGAACTGTCTGACCCACAGACCACTGCTCTGTCACAGGGTTCACTAAAACACAGACAATCACAGGATCAAAGCCATAGGGTTCAGACGGCCTCCACTGATTCTTCACATGATATAGGAGGATAACATATGATATACTTCCCCAGAACAAAACTGTCCTTTATTCTACACTAGAACAGACATGACTTAACTATGCGTTCTAATCTCCACCTCTACCCAGCCTGACATACCTGGTCTGATTCCTCTCAAGGGTTCTTTCCATAGGGAGTTGTTCCTGGCCGACTGGCCAATGTCACATCTGCTTTCTCTTTATGGGTTCAGGTCCAGGTTGTGTTAATATTTGTCGGGCCCCAGGAAGACTAGCTGTCGCCATTGGCTAATGTGAATCTATTATTAACCAGTGCAACAGACAACCCAGACTCCATCAACACTAGTAAACATTACCCTAAATACCAGACAGCTGGAGGCTCATATTTTCCTGCTCCGTGTCCTAATAATAACATTACAAAAATAACATCCCACAATTCCACATTTATACCTGGATCTCCCACAAGGCTCAGCAGGGGAGCATTCATGTGTCCCTAGCCTGAGGAAGGTGACAGTGCCGTCACTGCATAGCAGCAAGTCATTTACTGTGTATGAGAGAGAAAGAGAGAGAGAGAGAGAGAGAGAGAGAGAGAGAGAGAGAGAGAGAGAGAGAGAGAGAAAGAGAGAGAGAGAGTGAAAGAGAGAGAGCGAGAGAGAAAGAGAGAGATGGCTTGGCTTGATATTACTGCGTTGTTGGAGCTAGAAACATAAGCATGTCTCTGCACCTGCGATAACATCTGCAAAACTGTTTATGCAGACCAAATAAATTGATTTGATTTGAGAGGGGGAGAGAGAGAGAGCGAGAAAGAGAGAGTGGACATCTGGTGACTGTCAAGTCCATTAACGTGGGATACACACGCACGCTTTCATGTCATCTTGATATAGTCTAAAATGAAAATCAGTTTCGTCATGTCAAGCTGACATAGTATGAACAGGAAGTGAACCCCTAGCCCACCTGAGGTCATCCAGTTGAAACTGCAACAAGATCTCTGGGTAATCAACATTTATCCAGGGCCTTTCACTGATGCCCAAGTGTCAGTACTGGGTAAAGGACTCTCCCTTCTCTCCTTCCAATAGCATGGACCCTTTTACATTTAAAGTTGACATATTCAAATGTGTTCGTTAATTACATTTAAATAATTTATTCTGGGCTACTGGGCAACCATCGTGTAATGGCAATGCAATTTTTAGAAACTATAATGCATCGGAAATGTGAGAGAACTAAAAGGATATTCAAAAAGAAGTCGAGTTTTGTGCCTTACGTTAATGTGAGTCCTTCTGTTCTCACCTACTGATGAATTGATTGAACATGATTTTGCTAAATTAGCCCGCAATACCCCTAAACAAGCAGATCATCTCAGTAACGATGAACAAAACGCGTTGAAGGAATTGAAAGACAATCCAGATATTGTATATCTTCTTGAACTGTACTGTTGGTTAAGGTCTTGTACAGTTGAAGTCAGAAGTTTACATACACTTAGTTTGGAGTCAATAAAATGCGTTTTTCAACCACTCCACAAATTTCTTGTTAACAAACTATAGTTTTGGCAAGTCGGTTAGGACATCTACTTTGTGCATGACACAAGTCATTTTTCCAACAATTGTTTGCAGACAGATTATTTCACTTATAATTCACTGTATCACAATTCCAGTGGGTCAGAAGTTTACATACACTAAGTTGACTGTGCCTTTAAACAGCTTGGAAAATTGCAGAAAATGATGTCATGGCTTTAGAAGCTTCTAATAGGCTAATTGACATCATTTGAGTCAATTGGAGGTGTACCTGTGGATGTATTTCAAGGCCTACCTTCAGACTCAGTACCTCTTTGCTTGACATCATGGGAAAATCAAAAGAAATCAGCCAAGACCTCAGAAATTGTTTTTTAGACTTCCACAAGTCTGGTTCATCCTTGGGAGAAATTTCCAAATGACTGAAGGTATCACGTTCATCTGTACAAACAATAGTACGCAAGTATAAACACCATGGGACCACACAGCAGTCATATCGCTTAGGAAGGAGACGCGTTCTGTCTCCTAGAGATGAACGTACTTTGGTGTGAAAAGTGCAAATCAATCCCAAAACAGCAGCAATGGACCTTGTGAAGATGCTGGAGGAAACAGGTACAAAAGTATCTATATCCACAGTAAAATGAGTCCTATTTCGACATAACCTGAAAGGCCGCTCAGAATAGAAGAAGCCACTGCTTCAAAACCGCCATAAAAAAGCCAGACTACGGTTTGCAACTGCACATGGGGACAAAGATCGTACTTTTTGGAGAAATGTCCTCTAGTCTGATTAAACAAAAATAGAACTGTTTGGTCATAATGACCATCGTTATGTTTGGAGGAAAAAGGGGGAGGCTTGCAAGCCGAAGAACACCATCCCAACCGTGAAGCACGGGGGTGGCAGCATCATGTTGTGGGGGTGCTTTGCTGCAGGAGGGACTGGTGCACTTCACAAAATAGATGGCATCATGAGGGAGGAAAATTATGTGGATATATTGAAGCAACATCTCAAGACATTAGTCAGGAAGTTATAGCTTGGTTACAAATGGGTCTTCCAAATGGACAATGACCCCAAGCATACTTCCAAAGTTGTGGCAAAATGGCTTAAGGACAACAAAGTCAAGGGATCGGAGTGGCCATCATAAAGCCCTGACCTCAATCCCATAGAAAATTTGTGGGCAGAACTGAAAAAGTGTGTGTGAGCAAGGAGGCCTACAAACCTGAGTCAGTTACACCAGCTCTCTCAGGAGGAATGGCCCAATATTCACCCAACTGATTGTGGGAAGCTTGTGGAAGGCTACCCGAAACATTTGACCCAAGTTAAACAATTTAAAGGTAATGCTTCCAAATACTAATGGAGTGTATGTAAACTTCTGACCCACTGGAAATGTGATGAAAGAAATCAAAGATTAAATAAATCACTCTCTACTATTATTCTGACATTTCACATTCTTAAAATAAAGTGGTGATCCTAACTGACCTAAGACAGGGAATTGTTACTCGGATTAAATGTCAGGAATTGTGAAAAACTGAGTTTAAATGTATTTGGCTAAGGTGTATGTAAACTTCCGACTTCAACTGTAAGTAAGCATTTCACGGTAAGGTCTACACTTGTTGTATTCGGCACGTGACAAAGTTTGATTTGATATTGTGATAAATGCTGATAAGGGTATTATGGTATTAAGCAGGGAGAAAATGATAGTGAGGTCTATGCTCAACTCTCCGATGTTTAGTTCTAGTTCCCAGACAAAAACATGATATAGCTAGCTTCATTGATAACGGTCTTTCAGAGGGTTGGATAATGGAAACGAAGAATGTCACACCCAGGCTGTTTATTATGGCTAACCCAAAATATATCAAAGTATGGATAAACCTCCTTTACGTCCCATAGTGTCAGTTAACAGTAGCCCTATTGAACCCCTTTCCCAGTGTGTTGATTTCTTCACCTCTAAATGTGTGCTAGCCTTGCCAGACTTTTTTAGGAGATACCAGGGGCGTGCTTAAGACAATAAAGAACTATAGATGCGACACTGAAAGCATCTTAGTTACACTTGACGTTCAGTCTCTCTACACTAATATCCCGCATGACACAGGCCTCAATTTATTCTGTCTCTCACTGAAAAAGCCCTCATCAAATTACTTCCCATATGCAGGCAGTTTCTACAAACAGATTTGGTGTACAGCGATGGGAGCTACATTCGCTCCTAACTATGCAAATGTATTGATAGGATAATGGGAGGAGACCTTCATTTATGACGTCAAGAAAAACCCATATTTCCAGAAAAGATACTTTGAGGACATCCTGGTATGGAACGTTACTGACGCTCTCCTCTCCGAGTTCATTTCATATATTAACTTCTCTTACCCCAATCTGAAATTCACAGCAGAGAGAAGTCAGGAAAAAATTGACTTTTTGGATCTTACAATCCACAAAAATAAAATAAACAAGTTGGAGTCTACCATGTTCCGCAATCCACAGAGTAGGAATAGACTTTTAGGTGCAGACAGTAACCACCAGGTATACCTTAACCAGGACATACCGGTGGGTCAGTTCCTAAGACTCTGACCTAACTACAGTAACCACCAGGTATACCTTAAGCAGGACATACCGGTAGGTCAGTTCCTAAGACTCTGACCTAACTGTAGTCCAGACAGATTTCGATTGCAAAGCTAATGATATGCGCACCAGGTTCCTGCCACGCGGGTATGATAAGAGTGTCATTGAACAGGCCTATACTCGTGCTAGAGAGACTGAACGTCAAAGGCTACCCACAGGCACTAATACAAACCAGGACAAAATGCCCCCACTTTTGTAGTTTTTACACGGACTACAGCCCATGTGCCGGTCACGTCAAATCCATTGTATTGGAACATCCTCATAAGTGATCCAAATCTACCAGAGTTCACAACATGTTCCCCTCCATTTGTTTTCGCAGTGCGCGCAATCTTGCCTCCCAGGCAGTCCAATGGCAGTTACAAGTGTGGCCACCGTGTAGAATGTGACAATACGACCAATACTAAAGTTCTTTATCACCCGAGAACAGGTCAAGAATACAAAAGCCAAAGCTTCGTTAATTGTAGCACCACAAATGTCATATACTAAACTCAGCAAAAAAAGAAACGTCCCTCTTTCAGGACCCTGTCTTTCAAAGATAATTCGTAAAAATATAAATAACTTCACAGATCTTCATTGTAAAGGGTTCAAACACTGTTTCCCATGCTTGTTCAATGAACCATAAACAATTAATGAACATGCACCTGTGGAACGGTCATTAAGACACTAACAACTTACAGACGGTAGGTAAATAAGGTCACAGTTATGAAACTTAGGACACTAAAGAGGCCTTTCTACTGACTCTGAAAAACACCAAAAGAACGAAGCCCAGGGTCCCTGCTCATCTGCGTGAACGTGCCTTAGGCATGCTGCAAGGAGGCATGAGGACTGCCTCCTTGTCGCTGGACCAGACAGGACTGGCAAAAAGTGCTCTTCACTGACGAGTCGGGATCGATTTGGAGGTGGAGGGTCCGTCATGGTCTGGGGCGGTGTGTCACAGCATCATCGGACTGAGCTTGTTGTCATTGCAGGCAATCTTAATGCTGTGCGTTACAGGGAAGACATCCTCATCCCTCATGTGGTACCCTTCCTGCAATCTCATCCTGACATGACCCTCCAGCATGACAATGCCACCAGCCATACTGCTCGTTCTGTGCGTGATTTCCTGCAAGACAGGAATGTCAGTGTTCTGCCATGGCCAGTGAAGAGCCAGGATCTCAATCCACTTGAGCACGTCTGGGACCTGTTGGATCGGAGGGTGAGGGCTAGGGCCATTCCCCCCAGAAATGTCCGGGAACTTGCAGGTAACTTGGTGGAAGAGTGGGGTAACATCTCACAGCAAGAACTGGCAAATCTGGTGCAGTCCATGAGGAGGAGATGCACTGCAGTACTTAATGCAGCTAGTGGCCACACCAGATACTGACTGTTACTTTTGATTTTGACCCCCCCTTTGTTCAGGGACACATTATTCCATTTCTGTTAGTCACATGTCTGTGGAACTTGTTCAGTTTTTGAATCTTATGTTCATACAAATATTTACACATGTTAAGTTTGCTGAAAATAAACGCAGTTGACAGTGAGAAGACGTTTCTGTTTCTGCTGAGTTTATTTACTATACACGCTTACTGCATCTGTTGGGCTGCTGCTTGTATTGGTCAAACTCAATGAGCCAACCATGGCTGACCTTCCTCCCTGCTCTTTGTAGGCATAGAACACATCCACATTTCACCAAGAGGAAGTGATATCGTACGTAGACTAAAACAAAGAGGGGCATTCTGACAGTACTCCTTAGATACTCTGGGGCTAAACAATGGTTTTTCACTGTCCTCGTTTCTATAATGTTGTTGCCTTGATTTTTTGGGGTCTCTGTATCTCCAGATTCACAGAAACCCAAATATCACCTATATATATTTTGACATGGCCTACTGATTAATGAGACACACTCTTTCTCTCATTATTTGTGCTATAATTTACCATTTACCTTGAAACATATTATCAAAATGTTGAAACATTGTTGTGTCTCAACGAGCCACTAGCCTATAAATAGGAACTATGTGGAATGCTCAGGTCACTCTGAGGAAGACGTCAGCTTGACGTAGAAACGTCCGTCACCTGTTCACATCCTGTACAATGGATTCAAGTGAGCAATAAGAAATCAGTCTCTGCCTTTATTGTTGAGTGCTCCAACTCCTTTGTACCTTAAATTAGTCCTTTTGGAAGTTGTTCTTGGTAAGCCGTTCTGGTGGTTTTTGTTATTGTTGTTGAGCAATCTTCCTTTGCTTGCGCAGGTCCAGCTGAACTCAGCTGTTGCTAGCCGTTGCAGAGCGATCAACAGAAAATGGAAGCAAAGCTGAAGGATGTTCTCGGCTGTGTGTCAGGCCGTGTGTGTAGGTGGCAGGGAAGTCAGGCGCAGGAGAATCAAACTTAGTATAAATGGAGTAGTTTAATAACGTAAAACAAAACCTCCAAAACCAAAGTACATAATAAAATAAACGTGGGCACAAGAACCCGTCGCTCACCAATCGAATATCACGAGCATAACAACAAACAATCTCTGACAAGGACATGAGGGGAAACAGAGGGGTGAATACACAACATGTAATGAATGGGATTGGAACCAGGTGTGTAGGAAGACTAGACAAAACCAATGGAAAATGAAAAATGGATCAATGATGGCTAGAAGACCGGTGACGTCGACCGCCGAGCACCACCCGAACAAGGAGAGGCATCGACTTCAGCAGAAGTCGTGACACTGTGTCACACACAAACACACGCGCGTAAAAGTGTGCACAAACACACACTGGCTGATGCACGTAGAATAACACACCCAAATGTTTCTGGTATTGAGAACAGTGAGCTACATTGTGGGTTTGTGAAAGGTCCACCGCAGACAGAGCCACCTTTGACCCCGTTTCTTCCAGTATGGCAGAGATAAGGAACGTTACAGGAGGGTGAGGGAACTCCCTGCAGTCTAAAGCTTAGTGAGATTATATGTGTGAAGAGGCTGTGTGTGTGTGTGTGTGTGTGTGTGTGTGTGGTAAAACAAGAGGGATCTTCCTGAAACAATGAACTTTGCTCTTATAGGTTCCAGCTGCCTTAATTGGATTCCACACACACGACCACAGCGGAACGTGGGGGAAGGATGGCCAGAATGTTGTTTTCATTTTTGTCACAGGATTGGCATGGTAACCAAGTTTAAAGCTAGAACCATTAGTTGCTACATCCATTTCTGGACTTATAAATGAATTATACCCATTGACTTAACATCTAAGCATATAACTTAGAAATGCCTCATGAGCTTATTTCAACTGTCGTACCCCATCAGAACCAAAAATAGAAACTTGTTTTACCCCAACGTTTGTAAACAATGTAAATGTAAACAAACACTGTATAGCCTCATAACACGGTTACAACTAATGTTGATATCATGGATGGTCATCCGCTTTGTTATTGCTTCAATGAAGGACTTTAAAAGCCACAACAGATAAATGCAAGATGGAGAGCAGAAGGTGGATGTGATCATTATTCATTGACCTCTCCATGTTACCTGGTGGATAAAAAACATCTGCACGCGTATACAAACACACATAATATACTAACACCCCAATATGGCTGCTGGCCTTCAGTTCAAAGGCAAGGTTTTAGCCTGTGGGACTAGGATGGTTTTGATTGGCTGAGAGGCCTAAGCCCTGCTCCCTCTGATGGCTTTGATTGGCTCAGAAGCTTTAGTCTGTCTGTTATTGAGTCTTAGAGGGGAAAGGGGACTGTGTGTGTGGTGTGTGTGTGTGTGTGTGTGTGTGTGTGTCTCCCCCATGTCAAAGCAGACCGCAGGGGGCCTCTACTGAACCTTGGTCGCTCAACTCACTGCTCAGAACGTTTACCAAATATTACCATTACTCACACACACACACACACACACACACACACACACACACACACACACACCACACACACACACACACACACACACACACACACACAACCCTAAACTAAGTCCAGCCAAGACAGAACAGCTCTGTCCCACAGCAGCCCACACCTGTCAATCAATCTGAGCCACCTCCCATCTCAGTGTTAACCAATCAGATCTACTCTCCTAATGCTTCACAAACTAGAGAACAGGCGTCTCATCTGGAATGTTCCAGGCTGGTTGCACTTGAGAAAGAGAGATGAGAAAGAGAGAGGAGCAGAGAGAGGAGAAAGATGAGAAAGAGGAGCAGCGAGATGAGAAAGAGAGGAGCAGAAAGAGGAGAAAGATGAGAAAGAGGAGCAGCGAGAAGAGCAGAGAGGAGCAGCGAGAGGTGCAGAGAGATGAGAAAGAAAGAGGAGCAGCGAGAGAGGAAGGATGCCAAGGCAGAAAAGAGACAGCAGAGAGTAAAACAAACAAAAAAGTTAGAAATAAAGGAGACAGAAAGAGAGAAATCCTCTGTCGTCATCACCCCTCTCCGTGGCGACAGTAGTCCATAACAACCGCTCTCTCTAGTAACAGCAACATTACCCAACCCCCCTTATACTTCCCACGCCAAGTGAAACCAGATCCATCCCCACTCTCCATCCCTCTCTCTCTCCATCCATCCCCTCTCCAGTCTCCATCATCCCCTCTCCAGTCTCCATCCATCCATCCATCCCCTCACTCTCTAATCCATCCATCCCCTCTCTCTCTCCATCCATCCCCTCTCCAGTCTCCATCCATCCATCCCCTCACTCTCCATCTCTCTCTCTCCATCCATCCCCTCTCCAGTCTCCATCATCCCCTCACTCTCCATCTCTCTCTCTCCATCCATCCCCTCTCCAGTCTCCATCATCCCCTCACTCTCCATCTCTCTCTCCATCCATCCCCTCTCCAGTCTCCATTCATCCCCTCACTCTCCATCCATCCCCTCTCTCCATCCATCCCCTCTTTAGTCTCCATCAATCCATCCCTCTCGCTCTCTCTCTCCCATCCATCTCTTTCTCCATCCCTCTCCATTCTCCATCCCACTCGCTTTCCATCCACTCATCCATAAATCTCTCCCTCTCAATTATTTCATCTCTCTCTCCATCCATCTCCAACCCTCTTCAACCCTAGTGCTGGGGGACCCCCAGGGCTTGCCCTTCGCCGTCCTGTCATTGCCCAGCGACAGGACCCTAAGAGGGGGGCTAGGCCTCCACTGTGGTCCCCTGCTTCACATACAGGCCTCTGGAGCTTCAGCCTCTCAACAGGGTTATGTAACTGTGACGTAGCCAGCAAGGGATCAATACTTGACTAGTCGGTCGTTACAGACGATCAACTGTTCACGTGTAGCTACACAGGTCACACACACACACACACACACACACACACACACACGTTTCAATTGGATGTCAAACAGCACCAATGTGGCTGTATTTCCTAATGCTACAGGTCCATTCTCAGGTCAGCCACCAAAACAACACATGGAGGAACATCTTTTTTCTGTCACCTTCAAACTTCAGTTACAGGACATTGAAAGGACAAGAGAGGAACAAAGAAAGAATGAGAAGATAGAAAAAGCACAGGGACACTAGGCAGAGGAGGAGGGTTACTGGGGGAGAGAGAGAGCAGAGAGAGGACTAAAACCCATCTGAGGAAAGAGATACTAAGGAACAGGGGAAGTCCAGCTGTACGCCTGTTGCTAAGGAGCAGGGGGAAAAGTCTAGTTGTGTGCCTGTTGCTAAGGAGCAGGAGAAGTCCAGCTGTATGCCTGTTGCTAAGGAGCAGGGGGGAAAGTCCAGCTGTGTGCCTGTTGCTAAGGAGCAGGGAGGAAAGTCCAGCTGTATGCCTGTTGCTAAGGAGCAGGGTAAGTCTAGCTGTATGCCTGTTGCTAAGGAGCTGGATAAGTCTAGCTGTATGCCTGTTGCTAAGGAGCAGGGGAAGTTTAGTTGGATGCATGTTGCTAAGGAGCAGGGTAGGTCTAGCTGTATGCCTGTTGCTAAGGAGCAGGGGAGGTTTCAACCATCATATATAGCTAGCTAGGTTAGATATGAAACCAAACCATCATATATACAGTGCATTTGGAAAGTATTCACTTTTTCCACATTTTGTTACGTAACTGCCTTATTCTAAAACGGATTAAATTAAAGATTTTCATGAAACTACACACAATACCCCAAAGTGACAAAGCAAAAACAGGTATTTAGACATTTTTGCAAATGTATTAAAAATAAACAGAAATACCTTATTTGCATAAGTATTCAGACCCTTTGCTATGAGACTCGAAATAGAGCTCAGGTGCATCCTGTTTCCATTTCTACAACTTCATTGGAGTCCACCTGTGGTAAATTCAATTGATTGGACATGATTTGGAAAGGCACACACCTGTCTATATAAGGTCCCACAGTTGACTGTGCATGTCAGAGAAAAAAACAAGGACATTTCTGCAGCATTGAAGGTCCCCAAGAACACAGTGGCCTCCATCATTCTTAAATAGAAGAAGTTTGGAACCACCAAAACTTGTCCTAGAGCTGGCCACCCGGCCAAACGGAGCAATCGGAGAATAGCCATGGTCAGGGAGGTGACCAATAACCCGATGGTAACTCTGACAGAGCTCCAGAGTTCCAACCTTCCAGAAGGACAATGATCTCTGCAGCACCTCACCAATTATGCCTTTATGGTAGAGTGGCCAGACGGAAGCCACTCCTCAGTAAAAGGCACATTACAACCCGCTTGGAGTTTGCCAAAAGGCACCTAAAGGACTCTCAGACCATGAAAAACAAGATTCTCTGATTTGATG